>NC_089253.1:78216125-78527127 GCF_963930625.1 Muntiacus reevesi | reverse complement strand
ACACCAATCTCATGAGGTAGAGATTATCATTCTCGTTTTATAGAGGAGAACACTGAGGCTTAGAGAGGTTAAGTAACTTGCCAGATCTCACAGTTGAGTAGCAGTAAAGTCAGGATCCAAGCAGTGGTGTGGCAGACCACAAAAGCCTGAAGACTCCCATGATATGTTGTGTGCCCATGTATATATATGCCAGTAATGGGGTGGGTTTTATTTCTTCTTAGCTGGAATGGGCAGATGAGGGCTAGAGGGCTCAGGAAGGTAACAGTAGTGAAGTCATAGATCTGAAGGTACTTTCATTATCAGGAAGTTCATGGACTTCCTAGGATTGTGCAATCAAGTGGTTACAGAAATAACTCTAGATTGGCTTGTCGCAGGACCTGGGAGTCCAGCATATTCCCTGCTTGTGAGGTGCAGCTACCGTTGGACCACTTCTGGGGACCAACTGTCTGGATTGTGATTTAAAGGGAGAAGAGGAGGTAGATACAGGGTTGTGTTGTATGTTTTGAGTGTGAAGTGAAAGTGTTAGTTGCTGAGTCATGTCCGACTATTTGTGACCCCATGAACCTGCCAGGCTCCTCTGTCCATGGAATTCTCCAAGCAAGAATACTTGAGTGGGTTGCCATGCCCTCCTCCAGGGGATCTTCCTGACCCAGGGGATCTTCCTGACCCAAGGATCAAACCTGGGTCTCCTGCATTGCAGGCAGATTCTATACTGCCTGAGTCACCAGGGACCTTCTAAAAATACGGGAGTAGATTGCCATGCCCTCTTCCAGGGAATCTTCCCAAGCCAGCGACTGAACCCACATCTCTTACATCTCTTGCATTGGCAGGTGGGTTCTTTACCACTAGCGCCATGTGACTCTATTATAGGAAATTGGTGGTGGCTGAGTAGGATTCCATGTACACTCACCTCAGAGATGAATCCCTCTTGCTCATTTTCTACTTGGGAATATTGTGCCGTGAGGTCTGTTGCCTAAGGCTTCCTTGTAATGATTTTTGTAAATGATTCATTCCTCAATTAGTGATGTTTTATTGCTGTACCACAGAGCTTTCTTTCTTTCTTTTCTTTTTTTTTTTTTTAACCACAGAGCTTTCTAAATCATTACCTCCCCCTCCTCTGGAAAACATGTACAGACTCACACTTAATCACGCCATCCCTACCCTTTCTAGCCTTTCCTCAAACTTCCGCCAGTGCCTGTCTCTCTGGCACAAGTCAGATGAAAGGAGCATGTCATAGTAGGAAATAAACACAAAAAGCTAAATGCATATTGAAAACAGAGTGCTGGTCTCTGCTTTCAAACATGTTGACCCATTGCCCACAACACTGGGTTGTTTTTAAAATACTGGGAAGGGAGGGATTGATGCCTCAGGAGATGGTGGGCCAGATAGAGCCATGTGGGACCATTTCCCCCACCTGTGAGTGCACGTGTGTGCAGGTGTGTACACGTGCATGCTCAGGACAGGGTGTTTCTTTCGTGGTGCCAATATTCATAAGACAAGAGCCCGATGCTGCATACTAAGGGAGGGCATGAGTAGTAAATCTAGAAAGTGAAATCCACAGCAGTTCACTGATCAAGGGGGCTGGCAGGAGAAAAGAGGGCAGCACTGGGGTACAGAGCAATAGGATGGGACTGGCTAACTGATGGAGCCCAGCACATGTGCATGGGGCTGTCAGCCGCCCAGGCACAAGCCCACAGGTTACCTGCAGGACCACCTCTCTCGCTGCAGCATGCTATGGGCTGTGAACTGTTGCAGTTTCGCAGGAAAGACCCAAGACCTATGAGCAGCTGTTAGCCCTTAACCTAAGCTCATACTCAGATGAGAAGGGGAAGCAGCACTGATGCTCTGGCAGGAGCTCCTACACCCAGTGCTTGGGGCTCGTGTGAAGGCACTCGGGGCAGAGAGATGGCATCAAAGGCTGGGAAGGAGCCACGGAGAAAATGTCTTTTGGGTTTTCTGTCCGGTTACCTGGAGATGCGCTTTCTGGTTTTTTTTTTCTAATTTCAATTTCCACCAAATTTATACAGATCTGTCTAGCGTATAAATATTCATAACCCTTTAGGATCATCAGCCTCTTAAATATTCTTTGGGTCCTGGCAGAAAAGAGGTGGCACAGTCTGTTGGGCTTCCCAGGTGGCGCCTGTGGTAAAGAACCCGCCTGCCAAAGCAGGACATGTAAGAGACAAGAGTGTGATCCCTGGGTCGGGAAGATCCCCTGGAGAAGAGCATGGCAACCCACTCCAGTAATCTTGCCTGGAGAATCCTATGGACAGAGCAGCCTGTAAGGCTACAGTCCATGGGACTGTGAAGAGTCAGACACAGCTGAAGCCACTTAGCACACACACATGCATGTGTACTAAGCAGTTTTAAAGGGGGCTGTTTACAAAACTGGCCAGAGTAGAGAAACCACGAGGGATGCTCCGTAGGCTGGGTAGCCAGCGCTCCTACCACAGGCAGCCCTGAAGGCGAGGAGAGGATGCTGCTGGCACCAGCTAGAGATGGAGGACCCCTGACAAGAGCTGGGGCTGTCAGCTGAGAGATACAGCCAGCCTTCAGTGACCCTCAATGCCCTGTCCTCTCCCATCTCCTTCTGAGTGTTCCATCATCCTGAAACCAGAAGGTCATCTATCTGTTCATGCAGTGTGCATCAGTCCACCCCTGGCATTGAAGGAGTGGATGCTGGAGAGGGACCTAGAGGGCAAAATGGAAGACCCCCAGCTCGAGCATCTAATGAGAACAATAGGTCTGCTCCTCAGAAAAATGCCCAAACATGCAAAATGTTGCATATGTTTTCGGGGAGTTTTAGCACTCCTTTCAGCTCATCTCTGGAACTCAGGGTCAGAGTTCTTGACTGAGATTGACGGGAATAGCTTTTTTTTTCTCAATAAAAAAACCCTGTGTTCTTCCTAAAGCCTATAAAGGCTGAATGAACAAAATGGCCTGCACTTGGTACACAGGTCAAACGACCAGTATGCAGACACTTCTTTTCTTGTTTCTACATATCAAAAGAATAAATAAGCCCTTTAGAAGGAAGGATCAGGTGAATAGAATAGGAGTTCAACCCTGCATTATTTCAAGGGAGTGTTTAAAATGATGGCAGTTTAAAGGAAAATTTGTGGCTGGGATTTACAAGTAAATAAAATCAGCCATAGGAAGGAAGGATAAGATATAAAGCAAAGTCATTTTCCTCCACTTGGTTTACTGAATGAAAACCAAATGTGTAGGCAGACAGTTGTGAGGATCATGATTTAATGCTCGATTGCCTTTTCTCGTAAATGCTTTGAAAATCCTCTGGCTCCTTAAATTATTGGCATTCACTTAAAGGGGAAGGCTTACCTAACCCTGTTTTAGTCTTGCATTCGTTTAGATAATAAAGTCACTTGGGGTCTTGGGGCCAATAGCGTAATATTCTGCTTAAAATGGAGAAAGACATGGCAACCCACTCCAGTGTTCTTGCCTGGAGAATCCCAGGGATGGAGGAGCCTGGTGGACTGCCATCTGTGGGGTCGCACAGAGTCGGACACGACTGAAGCTGCTGCTTAAAATGGTAAAAATGAATGGTTTTTAAATCATTTTAAAAATTTTATGTATTTATTTTTGGCTGCACTGGGTCTTTATTGGGGAGCACAGGCTCTTCGTTGCTGCATGCGGGCTTTCTCTAGATGTGGCAAGCGGTCTTCTCTTTGGAGTGGCATCTCTTGTTCGAGCTCCTAGTTGTGGCACATGGGCCTAGATGCTCTGTGGCATGTGAGCTCTGACTTTGTGGATCAGGGACTGAACCTGTGTCCCCTGCATTGGCAGGCGGATTCTTAACCACTGGACCAGCAGGGAAGTCCTTAAATTTTTATTTATAGTGTAGTATTGTGGATTAATGATGTTAATGTTATGTTTTGTTAATTTCAGGCAAACAGCAAAGTGATTCAGTTATACATGTACATGTATCTATTCTTTTTCAAATTCTTTTCCCATTTAGGTTATTACGGAATGTTTTTATTTTTCTTTTTGGAATATAATTGCTTTACACTGTTGTGTTAGTTTCTCCCGTACAACAAAGTGAATCAGCTATATGTTCACATATATCCTCTTACTCTTGAACCTCCTTCCCACTATGCCCACGCCCCCCCCCCCCCACCCATTACAGGATATTGAGAAGAGTTCCCAGTACTTGACAGTGGCTCCTTGTTGGTTATGTATTTTAACTATAGCAGTGTGTACATATCCATCCCAGACTAACTAACTGTCCATTTCCCCCTTCCCTTTCCCCTCATAAGTTTGTTCTCTAAGTCTGTGAGTCTGTTTCTATTTTAAAATGACTGGTTTTGTTCAAAAGGTGTAAGACTGGAAGTTATTAAGCTTTGGACCTCAGACAGTTGTAGTTATTTGAGAATTCACCTAGATATCAATATTTTGGACTTTGCATAATAAAATAAATTCTTCTAGATACAAAATATTTATACTACCTGATGGGTGGTATGAAAGAATGAAGGAAAAAGCAGTGATCAAGCTACAGAACGAAACAAACCATTGACTAAATGAAAAGGTAACTTACTGAATGGGAGAAAATATTTGCAAATCATATATCTGATAAGAGGTTAATACCAAAGTGTATCAGGAGCTCCTACAACTCAAAAGGGGAAAAAAACTAAGCAATCTACTGAAAAATGGGTAGAAGATCTGAATAAACATTTTTCCAAAGAAGACATGCAGATGACTAACAGGTAAATGAAGAGATGCTCAACATCACCAAATCTTTAGGGAAATGAAAATCAAAGCTACAATGCGATATCACCTCACACCTGCTAGAAAGGCTATTACCAAAAAGGCAAAAAATACCAAGTGCCGGCAAGGATGTGGAGAAAAAGGACCCCCTGTGCACTGTTGGTGGAAATGTAAAGTGGTGTGGCCACTGTGAAAACAGGATGGAGTGTCCTTAAGAAATTAAAAATAGAACTACCATATCATCTAGCGGTTTCACCCCTGGATATTTATCCAAAGAGAATGAAAACACTAACTCAGATATGTGTACCCCCATGCTCATTGCAGCATTTGTACAATAGCCAAAATATGGAAACAGTCTAAGTGTTCATTAATGGATTAATGGACAAAGAAGATGTGATGTGTGTGTGTGTGTGTGTGTGTGTGTGTGTGTGTGTGTGTGTGTAGTGTGTATATACAATGGGATGTGATTGAATCATAAAATAGAAGGAAATCTTGCCATTTTGCAACCTGGTTGGACCTTAAGGGCATTATACTAAGTGAAATAAGTCAGATAAGTGAGACAAATACTATATGATCTCACCTACATGTGGAATCTATTAATAAAAACAAGAAAAAGCTCAGCGATAACAGAGGACAGATTGGTGGTTGCTAGAGGCAAGGAGGTGAGGGTAGCCAAAATAGGTAAAGGGGGTCAAAAGGTAAAATAAGTCACGGGAATGTAATGTACAATGTGATGACTATAATTAATAATACTGTATTGCATATTTGAAAGTTACTAAGAGAATGAACTTTAAAAGTTCTTATCACAAGAAAAAAAATCATATATGGTGATGGAATGGATGTTAACTAGACTTATTGGAGTGATGATTTTGTAATATGTACAAATATTGAATCACTGTTTACACTGAAACTTATATGAATTATACCTCAATTTAAAAAATTTAAAAGGATGATGCAAGCTATTTATCCTGTGTTTTCAGTTTAATCATTAGGATGATGTTTCATGGAGTTTTGTGTAGGTGGTCCTGCCTGTTGTGCATCATTTCTTAAAATACTGCTTTTGGTTGCTGTCAGAGTTTGAGATAAAAATCTGGTTTTCCTTTATTGCTGGAGGGCATCAGGATTTGGTACTTGAGTGTTTGCAAAGGAAAGGAGGCCTTGGGACTTCCCTGGTGGTCCAATGATAAAGAAGCTGCCTTCCAGTGTAGAGGACGTGGGTTCGATCCCTGGTCAGGGTGCTAAAATCTCACGTGCCATGGGGCAATTAAACCCATGCAGGCAACAAAGCACCCACGTGCCGCAGTGAAGACCCAGTACAGCCAAAGCAAAAAGAGGCCTCTGTTCCCCAGTTCTTTCTCCCTCTTCTGGGTCCAAGATGCAAACCATTGGATCTGAATTCCTAAGAGGTCCTGTGTATGTTGTGTGTGTTAGGTTGCTTCAGTCATGTCCGACTCTTTGCCACCCCATGGACTGTAGCCCGCCAGGCTCCTCTCTCCATGGGATTTCTCAGGTAAGAATACTGGAGTGGGTTGCCATGCCCTCTTCCAGGGCATCTACCCACCCCAGAGATCGAACTCAAGTCTCCTGCATCTCCTGCATTGGCAGGAAAATTCTTTACCACTATGCCACCTGGGAAAGCCCTAATAATGACTTAAATCATGTGTTAGATTATTTATAAGTGAGAACCAGGTTGAATACTCCTGAATTGTTTGTCCTTTGACCTACAGAGTCACCTGTACCTTTGAACTTTCCCAGGAGGAGGGGTGGGGGTGGGGGTGAGTAGCACCAACCTAGAATTCTTTAAATTCCTTTCTAAGGATTTGGAACTACCAGAAACACCAACTTCATTTCTGCCTTTCACCCTCCCTAACCCACCATCTTGAGGATATTTTCATCCTCCATAGAGAATCAGCCCTGGGGAGTTAACATAAACCACCTTCCCTGGGCTACTGATGGAGGACCCAGCAGACATGGTCCTTAATCTGAGAAGGTGAAG
The DNA here is from genome assembly GCF_963930625.1 of Muntiacus reevesi. Taxonomy (NCBI): domain Eukaryota; kingdom Metazoa; phylum Chordata; class Mammalia; order Artiodactyla; family Cervidae; genus Muntiacus; species Muntiacus reevesi. The sequence continues at coordinate 78,520,412 of NC_089253.1, read as the reverse complement.
GAGGGAGAGCATCTGTCTGTGCCCTTACTCAGACCTCACTGCTTCTGCAGATCCCCTTCTCTGAACTCTCATCACAAAAGAAGGTAATTACCTTCATCCCGGCTCCTTTTATAGAGCAGGTGGCAGCCCATCAGGGTGGCAGTATTTCATTCTCCTGAGAGTGGAACTTCAATGCAAAATGTCCCAGGAGTCATATGCCATTTGTACAAAAACCCAAAGAGGTTAGAGAAAAGAATGAAAAAAATAAGGAGGCTTTTGCTGGAAAGAAGAGAACTGCTTGCCAAAAGAGGGAACTCAGGCTTAGAAAGTTACTGTTTGAAATTCTTATATCTTAAAGAGACAGAGAGAGAAAGGGGGAACCCTTGTTATTGAGTTGAGTGACATTTCTCTTTATTAAAAAGTTATAAAGTCTGGGAGTAGAACTGCTGATAGAAAGCTCAGTTATACACAATGGTTTGGTTTTGTTTTTTTGCTAACTATGCTTTTATTTTTTAGCAGTTTGAATTGGACTGTTAAGGGTTCTTGCAGGGGAAATACTTATTGATTTAATAAGTGAAATTACTTGCCAAACTAGTTACTTTTAAATATGAATATATACTTAAAATATGTGTATTTTAATATATACATACACCACATATATGTGTGTGGGCTTCCCAGGTGGTGCTAGCGGTAAAGAACCCACCTGCCAATGCAGGAGACCTAAGGGATGTGGGTTTGATCCCTGGGTCGGGAAGATCCCCTGGAGGAGGAAATGGCAACCCAGTCCAGTACTCTTGCCTGGAGAATCCCATGGACAGAGGCACCTACAGTCCATAGTATCGCAAAGAGTCAGATACAACCTAAGTGACTCAGCACACACACACATCATATATATGTAGCATGTGTGTGTGATTGATTGGCATGTCACCATTCATGTTTAATGAAATAGATGATCTATAGCCCTATTGCAACACATCCTAAACACAGTTGACTTAAGCAATTGATTAAAACTTATTTTACTATCTGCCTGCAATGTGTATAGTACGTCACCCTGTGGGGAGAGAGAATCTACTCTCTGCTTTTTAGGAGTTCAAGATGTATGTGTGTGTGTGCAGGGTTTTGTCTTTTAAGGTCAGCTGGGGTAGAAAGAGAAGAGTGTCTATGCTGTACGCCTTTCCCCAGCTGGGTCATAAAGAAGAGACTCTGGCTCCCCGCCGTTCCCACCAGCATGGCCCCCCAGTTTAACACCAACACCAGGTTCCAGTGTAGGAAGATCACACACACACACACACACACACACACACACACACACGCATGCACATACATTATGGCACACAGAAACACGGTCCTCAGGGGAGAGCGTCTGAAAGGGATGGCCTACCTAGACTTGAAAATGCCTTTCCTCTCATCTCGGTTGTAATCAAGCCATTAACTTGGCTTTAATGTGAAGGTTTTGTGGTTCAATTTCCTTTGGTGATATCCATTAAAAAGGCGGGGTAGATGGGTAACAGAACTGATTGGCATAGTCTTCGGGCATTTAGTATATATTATTAATACTTAGTATGTATTATTAATATTTCCTACCTGTAGCAAGAACTACCATGATTTAATCAGTGTTATCCTTTCCTCCAGAATTAGACCATGTGTTTTGTGGTTCCCTGACTTCCAGGTGGGGCTAGGCACACCTAAGTGTATCTATTAGCACCTTCAAGTGATTTTTGTATTAGCCAAGCCCTTTAAAAATCTGTAAAAACTTATACTTGTCTTTATCCTTGTTTGATTGGTATTGTCACCATTCATGCTTAATGAAATAGAAAATTTACAGTCCTATTACAACACATCCCAAACACAGTTGCCTTAAACAATTGATTAAAACTTTTTTTTTTTTAACTGTCTGACTGTAGTGTACTGTGCTTCACCCTGTGATGGGGAGATGATCTACTGCCTGTTTGTTAGGAATTCAAGATCTCATTGAAAAGAATAAAATGTGCATTTAAAGCTTCCCAGGTGGCTCAGTGGTAAAGAATCCACCTACCAGTGCAGGAGATGTAGGAGATGTGGGTTCAATCTCTGGGTCGGGAAGATCCCCTGGAGTAGGAATGGCAATCCACTCCAGTATTCTTGCCTGGAAAATCTCATGGACAGATGATCCTGGTAGGCTACAGTCCAGAGGGTTGCAAAGAGTCAAACACAACTGAGCACACACATGTACATGCAAAAGGTGGTCTGTGAATATATGCCAAATAAATAGTACCAGAAGGGAATTCTATAGATGTGCAAAGAAAGTGGAGGTCATGGTGGATTAGTGTCAGGGGAGAGTCTTCAGGAGTTTGACCTAAGTCAACGGCCTGCAAAGAGGATTCAGATGAATGAGAGGAGCTAGAGGGTATTTCCCACTGTACATGTTGATAGTTGAGAGTTTGGGTTGCTAAGCCCAGGGACTGTATTGAGAAGATGGGTCTCATTGGAAGGGTCCTCGACACCCAGGCTTATATCTTATCGGCAGGGGGAACATACTGATATAATCTTGCAGTCCTAATGGATTAGGCAGAAGGCAGATGAACTGGGCTATTGCAGTAGTCAGGACTGGGGTTACTGAGAATCTGAATCAGGCAGACATGAAAAGAAAGCAGTGGGTTCCATTTATGGAGGAAGAATTGGCAAGGGTTGGCCAAAGAGTTCATGCTTAGAAGAGCACTGTGGTCTGAAGCGTAGTGCCGCTGTAACTCCAGCCTCCATCCCCGATCTCCGGATGGACAGGATGGCCTTCTGTGTTGGATAATTTCCTGCCTATTGGTGCATACTTTGAAATCTTGTCTGTGTAACTGTCAGATGCCCATTTCCTCCTGAATTTCCCAGCACAATTTCACATCTGATCTCTAGCTCTTGCCTTATCTCTTTCTCTCTCTCACACATGAATAGATACATAAGATATATTTGATTCAATAACTGGCTCAAGAATTTCAAGATACACATTCCATTGTTGGTTAACTGGAAGCATTTTGAAGAGAACTGAAGCCCATTCTTGTATTGGTTTTTAATATTATGGTTTCTATTCTCAAGTAAGACAATGTAAAAGTGATTACTAAAGTTGAGTCTATTGCTCAGCTTTTGATAGTTGTTTCTTAACTCTTGCCAGCCAAGAGACACCTATATAGATATAGAAGTGAGACAAAAGTCAATAGTCTGTTGACAAACACTTTTATAGTGCTTTTACTATCTATTTATATGACAGAAGTTTATTTTCCTGCATTGAAATATGTTATCTCTTATTAATAAAAGTTCACACTCTTTAGTGAATTCTTGTCATATAAGGCTCTGTATCTCTTCAGGCTATGTGTAGACATTTTCTGTCTAGATATATGATATTTATATTCATGCATTAATTAGCTATATCAGCAAACACTTATTGAGCCCATGCCTGTCATAGTTCTAGGTGATTGAGTACAATGGGGTCACAAAGATAAGCTTCCTGCTCTCATAAATCTTCCATTCTGATCAGAGGAGACAGACAATAAATAAACCAGAAAATATTGGACAGTCAAAAAACTATGATGAAATCAACCAGGCAGAAATCTAGGGGGAAGCATTGTAGCCCCACCTCTACTCATGTAAGATGTACATACAAGCACATATGCCTTGCACATGGGAAGTATTACTGGTGCACTTATTGAGTGAGTAAAGGAATGAATGGATGCATTTATTTTCCTGCTTATAAAGCTTTCACCAGGAGACTGTTGGCTCTTAGAAGTTTATTGTGCTAATAAAAGTAATCTTGTATAGTATTTTCTTTCCAAAGAGACTTGATAGAGAAGTGAGCAGCTGCCTTAGCTGGCCCTCTATCTCTGGGCTCAGTATGCTCTCTTGCCCTCAGATAATGGAGAAGAATAATTCATCTTTACCTTTCAAGGCTATAGCTCCTTCAGGGAACCTTCCTGAGCCCTACATTGAAATTACAGTTTTTGTTCCTGTCTCACTCTCTAAACTTGACTCCTCCAATGTGGACACAAAAAGTTATTTTCCTAGTGCAACCAAGAAGTAGATGCAGAGGGACCATTTCTGTTGAGATGAAAGGCCCCGAGCCTGGCCATTTGCCTCTGTGTATGTAGTACCATGGGCTTTCCTGGTGGCTCAGAGGTAAAGAACCCACCTACCAGTGCAGGAGACATGAGTTCGATCCCAGGGTCAGGAAGTCCCCTGGAGAAAAAAATGGCATCCTACTCCAGTATTCTTGCCTGAGAAATCCCATGAACAGAGGAGACTGGCAGGCTACAGTTCATGGGGTCCCAAAAGGGTCGGAATACAACTGAGTGACTAAACAACAACATAGCACTGTGTTGTTCCTTTAAATCTCTTCTTCCTGCCCTTATGCAGCTTAACCTTTTATTTAGGGAAAATGAATAAATCATGCACAATAAGAGAACACTTGCAAACCAAAATAATAAAGACTTGTGGAGAAATGCAAAGGGGATGAAAGCAAGAGAATCTGTTGGATGAGTGGGTGGGCATCACCATGGCCTCCTTGATTTGCTTATTAAGGATCATTGGACCAAAGAAGACCTTCTTTGGTTCAGTGGTCCTTATGGAGCACGTCTTTACTATTAGATGCAAAGCAATTGTTTTGGAGGGCTAGTGTGCAATGGTTTTACGATGTATCTTTTATGTGATAGTTCTTATTGTTTTCAGTATTTTAATTGATGCCTTTGACTTCCCTGAAAGCCTTAAATATTTCATGAATTTGAAATCAGGATTTATAACTGATGCGTGTCACTGTCATTTGAGTGAGGTGCTGCTGCTGGGGCAGTGGTCATCTGGGTGGGCATGCCCTGTCAGTGAAGGAGACGGAAGAGCTTTTTAAAATCTGCACTTTATAAGCACTCTCTCTCTCACACTCACCTGCTTGTTTTTAATTACAAAATCAATACATCCTTAATGAGAGGGATGGAAAGAAAGGGGGAAGAAAAGTAAGGCAAGAAGAAAAAAGTTAAACATTCATAACCCCAGCAACTACCATTGCTATCTCAGTATAATGTTCTAAATACTTTGAGAAAATATTTCTTTTTAAAACATAACATCAGACAAAATTACAATGCCAATTTTCTCACTAACAGAGATCTTACAGGTGAATACATGGTTTTCAGACTATGTTCCAAGAGGTGACAGGGACTGCCCAGCTCAAGAGAACAGGTACCCTGCAGAGAGCCAGGGGCCCATCTAGTCTCTCCTCCTCAGTGCAGCTCTACTGTTACTGGAACATGTTGTATAAGCAACAGTTCTCTTTGGTAAAAGGGCTTCATTACTCATATAAACAACACTTTGTAAATGAGTGTTCTTAGCCACATTAGCATTGATTGACTGGGGTATTGTGTGCTCACTCAAAGTTAAAAACTCTGATAAACACCTCTGTTCACGTGTCCTCCCTCCCTGGATGGTGATTTTTTGATTGGCCATGGAGCAGCCAACTACTATGCCCTGCAGAGACTGTGTCCACCTCAGCCTCTTGGACTGAGCTGCACAGACAGTTGACCTGATGGATGGCCATCAGATCATACTTGTTGATGTTTGTCAAGGGTGCCATTGCCGGCCCCAGTTCTGCTGAGGACGTGTTAGTTGACCAACAGTTGAGAAGGGGGAACTGCCGGGTGCCAGTTGCTGAGAAGGCAGCAAGGGCAACATGAGATCTCCTGGATTGGGTCCAGGCTGGGAGTCAGAAGGTCATTGGGTGGATGGGAATAAAAATCAGCAAGAAGAATGGGAGATATATTTACAAATCACATATCCTAGAAGGGTGTAGTATCTGGACTATAGAAAGAACTCTTACAACCCAGAGACAAAAATGCAACAACTCAACTTTTCAAAGGGTAAAAGGTTTGAATAGACATTGTCCCAAAGATATATAAATAGCCAAAAGCATATGAAAAGATGCTTGAACTCATTAGTCATTAGGCAAATGCAAACTAAAACCACAGTGAGATACTGTTTCACACCTAGGAGAGCTATGAAAAAGACATGGTGCTTTTGTGGTGTTTTGAGTGTTGGCAAGCATGTGGCGCAATCGGAGCTTCAGATATTACCATAATGTTTTCAAAGATCATGCACTTGCAGCATGTATCAACATTTCATCCTTTGTACAGTCAAATAACATTCCATTACAAGGATATGTCACATTTTGTTTATCTGTTCATCAGTTGATGAACATTTGAGTTGGTTCTACTTTTTGGCTTTTATGAATAATGCTGCCGTGAATATGTTGTACAAGGTTTGGTGTGGGTATGTGTTTTTTTAAATTTTATTTGTTTGTTTTATTTTTGGTTTCACTAGGTCTTTGTTGCTGCGTAAGGGCTTTCTCTAGTTGTGGCGAGCAGGGGGCTACTCTCTAGTTGTGGTCTGAGGGCTTCTCATTGCGGTGGCTTCTCTTGTTGCAGAGCACAGGCTTCAGATGTGCGGGCTCAGTACTTGTGGTATGCCAGCTTAGTTGCCTCACAATATGTAGAATCTTCCTGGACCAAGGATTGAACCCCTGTTCCCTGCATTGGCAGGCAGATTCTTAACCACTGGACCATCAGGGAAGCCCCTGCATATGTATTTTTATTTCAGTACATGCCTACAAGTGGGGGGCTTCCCAGGTGGCTCAGTGGGTAAAGAATCCACCTGCAATGCAAGAGACTCGAGTTCAATCCCTGGGTCAGGAAGATCTCTTGAAGGAGGGCATGGCAACCCACTTCAGTATTCTTGTCTGGAGAATTTCATGGACAGAAGAGCCTGGTGGGCAACAATCCATGGGGTCACAAAGAGTCAGACATTACTGAAGCAACTGAACAGGCATGCCTACAAGTGGAAGGACTTTGTTTTGTTTTGTCCTGGGTAAATGGGGAGCCACAGCAAGGTTTTTAACATATCTGAAGTTCACTGTGACTGCCTTGTTGAGAAAAAGACTGTAGGGTACACATAAGGGAGCCTAGTCAGAAGGCTATTTTATTGACATAGATGAGAAATAATGATGGCTCAGATCAGGGCAGAAACAGTGATGGTGGAAAAGTGGTCAGATTTTGGATGTATTTTGAAGGTAGCCGGTAGAATTTCTCTTAAGTATGAGACAAAGTGAGGATATAAAGATTAATCCAAAGATTTTTGGTTTGATCAACTGTAAGGATGGAATTGCCATTAAGTGAGATAAAAAGGTTTGTGAAAGAAGACGAGGAGTTTAGTTTGGATGTATGCTGAGGTCAAGATGTCCATTAGACATGTAAGAGGAGCTGTCAAGCAGGCAGTTGGATAAATGAGTCTGGAGTTCAGGAAATAGTCTGGTCTGAAGATATAAATTTGGGAGTCATTGGCATGTAGATGGTATTTATAATCATGAAATTGAGCAAGATCACCAAGGTTCCCATTTATTTGAAGGACAAAATAACATGAATGTGGATAGAGTGTGGTAATATTTTTTGTTTATTGAATTTCAACAATGAGCTCATGTTATAACTGAAAACACACATTATAGAGAAACTTCTCGAAACATTTATTTAATGTGGTCACACTACAGGCACCCGGGGTATATGTAACAAGTCATTCATTAATGACCTCAGGGGCCCATGCATCAGGATTGTGTGAAATCTCTTGTTCTAATCATGCTTTCTGGTTTTTGGTTGTTTTCCTGTTCTCTCACACGTACCTCAGCTTCTGATCGGTGTGAGGGGGTAAGCGTGGTTGTGTTGTTGAGATGTTACCACCCCAAAAGTGAGTGGTAACCTTACCTAACTAGACTAATTTGCTACATTCCCTTGTAGAGAAAGCAGTTTGACAGCAGAAGGCAGAGGATGGTAAAAAGCACCAACACATTGTTAGATCACTGACCAAATATTGTGTCCAACCGTCAAAGGCAAGTGGGTTGCTGACTAGTCTAGAAATCACCTCCGGGAGGAATAATTTTAGATCTGAGGGGGTTGAGCCTGGAGGAAACGGAGAGGAGGAAGGAAGGAGTTACACTGAAATGTTTGAAAGGACATAGACTTGCTGTCTTCGCTTTAGATAGAACTAGGATTGGTGGTTGAGGATTGCAAATGGACACCTTTCATTTAAATACAAAGGGACTTTCAAGTCATTAAATCTGCAGTATTATATGCAAGGCAGGTTTGGGCGTGATACAGCAGCCTTCTCTTAGCCTGCTCCGTAGAAGCTCAGTGATCATTTGTCGGGCTGTGGCCAGAGGGACACCACAGTGGGTGCAGACCTCTGAGAGCTCTGCCAACTTAGAAATCCTATGATTCTCAGGTAGCAAGACTTAAGAAAGAGGGGATGGACTTGAAGAGGGCCTCTGAGAGTGTCTACATTTCTGTGATACAAATAGGCCCTGGTTCTTCAGAGGATTATAGTCCAACCTGGTATTATTTAACCAGTTAAACCCAGGTTGAAGTGAGTGGTTGGGTTGCAACTATGCATTCCAAGAGTTAGAGCTGCTGAGAGGTTGGGTGGACAGACTGAGTTTGGGCTGGTTTTTTAGAACTGCGCTGCGCTTGGGTACATGGACTCTCCTTCTTTCTATAGAGACCTTGGGATTCTTTGTTCTGTTTAACTTATGTGTTCCAAGTGCTAATGTAGTTTAATCCTAACACTTGCAGAGGGTTGAGAATAGAAATGTTTAAAGTTTGGATACAAACCCTTGGAGTCATTAAATGTTCCCGGTGAAAGAGACCCCCACGATCATGAGGGCCCATCTCCTTATTTTATAGAAGTGAAGACAGAAGTTCCCGTTGGCAGTTTATCCCAGAGCGGTTAGTTGATTCAAACCTCTTCTTATCCCCGCTGTAGTTATTTAACCACAGTTACTTCATATTTAAGATTTTGGCAACAGCTACCATGTGAGAAGTACTTGTACTGTGCCGTGCAGGCCATGCGCCGCGCATGCATTTTCTCATCTCAGATATCACCCGTAAGTGCTGTCTTGGACTATTCATGCTTCAGGAAGACGCATCTGCTTAGAGCCAGTGGTGGACCAAACGGCTTTTCTTTCGTCTTTCCTGCCGTGTGGGTTGCTCCGCAAATGCTAACTGGCAGAGGCTCTTTCCACAGCTCCGTGGCCCTCCCTTTGCCTCGAGAATGCCCATCGCCACCAGCTCAACTGGCACCAGAACTGTGTCGGGTCCCGTTCCCATGTTTCAGTCAATCTGTCTAGAGAACAATGGAACTCCTGAAACATTCTAACGCTCAAATGTAGTGTAAAAAGGACAAGAGAAAATTTCAGATTTCCGTGGTGGTAACTGGGGACTCATATTCAACAGGAAAACTCAATGCATACCCCAGCATCCCTCAGCATTCTGGTCTCTGGTAGAGAGATGTAACTCTCCTTCCTAGTCCCAGATCTTCAATCTTTCTACATGAGGCTAATATTTGAATACTCTTTTCTTTCCCTGGAGTGTCAGACCTCCTGTCAACTCACCATAAAAACAAGGAATAGATTTTCTTTTTCAACAAGTGAGGACAGTTGTGGGCAAGTGTTGATGATTACTGTAGGAGGGGAATACAAATGTTACCATTACTGAGCGCTAAGCTTTGTTTATTTCTCCAGAAGTTCCCCAGAGTCTCTAGGCTGGGAATCTCGCCCACAGACCTGATAAATATTCTCTGCCTCTTTGAGGAGCCTCTCACTTGACGTGACTGGGTGCTGCAGTGTCTTCTCCTAGCAGTGGCGTAGTGGCATCGAACCAAATTGCTCTCTTCTCAGAGCTGTGTGTGTTTTTACTCTCCTCCCTAATGAGACCCATATCAAAGGAGGGGAGAAATAACAAATGGGCAGTGAATTTGATTCTAGGAGAATTGTAGACCACGAGTGGAGATTGTCAAGAAGGCAGTTCAACAGGGAGAGATACTTCTTTTTAAGTAAGAACTTCCAGTGAGTAATCCTTTATAACCAACGTTAGAACTAGATGTCTCACTAGATGGATGCATATTCAGAGATGCATATTGTCTTCTATGAATATCCAGAAGGCTGAAGATAAACATCATTCACCAGGTTCTTCTCAGGGCTTGGGAAGAAACTGCCCGAGGGCACCCTGCTTTCAGTGTATGTGATATAGTCCATCTGCCTGATGTCTACCTTTTCAATGAGAAGAGAAGACACTGGTGGGATTGAGATGGGAACAGGTCCAGGGGAAAACTTACCTTATTGGTGGGCTGTGGAGTCTTAATTAATACGTTCCTCATGTGCTTCCTACCAGGGGTGGTTGATAATTACTACTGGTGTTCCCACCAATGAATGGTTCACCCAGGGGAACATGTAGATTTCAGAGGATAGCATGTGCCATGAAATCCAGTTCTAAGAGATGAATGAACATGCATGGAGTCTCCAGCGTTGGAGGCTTGGAGTCTGGAAAGTGTGGTGTGATGACGCAGGGTACCAGGTGCATAGTTTCTGGGAATATGAAACATTGAGTCCAAGTTGTTGAAGAAAGCCTCCCCTTCGGGTCTGAGAAGGCACAAGAGGCAAGTGCTAGGTTACACTCTGGGACATTGTTCCCTTTGGAAGATGGGGTGCTAGGTGCTGGCCAGAGTTCTGGCTCATCCTCCTTTGTGTCCCTTCCAGTTCTCAGGGGGTTTCATAAGTGCCTGGGGTCTACAGGCACACTGATGTTTCAAGTAGAATCCAAGAGCCTGGTGGAGAAAGGCTGCCTCAGAATCAATTGTAATAAAAATAATATTTAATAGTTGACATTATACAACATTATAGACCACCTGGGAGCTTCCCAGGGGGCACAGTGGTAAAGAATCCCCTGCCAGTGCAGGAGATACCTGGAGGCAAGGGTTTGATCCCTGGGTTGGGGGGATCCCCTGGAGGAGGAAATGGCAACCCACTCCAGTATTCTTGCCTAGAGAATCCCATGGACAGAGGAGCCAGGCGGGCTACAGTCCATGGGGTCACAAAGAGTTGGACAGGATTGAGCCATTGAACATATTATAGAATGTTTGCTGCTGCTTAGTCGCTTCAGTCGTGGCTGACTCTGTGCAAACCTATGGGCTGCATCTTGCCAGGCTCTTCTGTCCATGGGATTCTCTAGGCAAGAGGACTAGAGTGGGTTGTCGTGCCCTCCTCCAGGGGACCTTCCTGACCCTGGGATCGAACCCGGGTCTCCTGCATTGCAGGCAGATTCTTTACCACTGAGCCACCAGGGAAACCCTATGGAACATTTGCTTTGTCTCAAATGGTGTGCTTGAGGCATCATTTCTTATAGTCCTCACAGGTTCTACTAGTGTTCCCTTTCATAGGTGAGAAAATGAAGCTTAGAGAGATCAAGAGAGTTATCCAAGGCCACCCAGCTGGCATTGAAATCCAGACCCCTAGAGCTCAAGCCCTGAACCTCTCTGCCTTGTTCCAGAACTGGCTTAAGTGCCTGGAATGTCACCGTCTCTTCCCTTCATATTGAAATATAGTTGATTTACAGTGTTATGTGTCACAGTCTCTTTACCACAGATACACCTGTCTTGCAGAGAGCCAGGCAGGTGTAGGAGTAAAGTTTAAATCATTGAGAAGAAATTTCACTGATTGATTTTGGGCGGATGTGTTGAGCAAGTCCCAGCACGTTGCTACAGGTGCTGTCGCAGGCAGGCACAGACGAAGCACCTGGAGTGGTTGCAACAGTGGGGCGACCAGAAGGTTAAAAAGGAGAAGGTAACTTGCAGAGCTGGAGCATTAACTTTGCAAGTTAATTTTGTCAGGTTTGGTGTAGAAACCCCAAATTCTTGTTACAAAAAATAACTCCTTGGAACTGAATCAGAAGGAGTATTTCTTTGGGGCTTCTCTGGTGGTCCAGTGGTTAGGACTCTGCACTCCAGATGCAGGGGCCATGGGTTTGATCCTGGGTCGGGAAAGATCCCACATACTGTGTGGCACAGCCAGAAAAAAGAACGTATCTTTTTAAAAAATTTTATTTATTTTCAGCTCTGCTGGGTCTTTGTTGCTGCGCAGACTTTTCTCTAGTTGCAGAGTGGGGGCTACTCGTCATTGCATTGCACAAGCTTCTTATTGCAGTGACTCCTTTTGTTGCAGAGCACAGGCTTGAGGGCACCCAGCTTCAGCAGTTGCGGGATGTGGGCTCAATAGTTGTGCCAGGCTCGAGAGCACAGGCTCCACAGTTGCGACCAGTGGGCTGAGTTGCTCCACGGCGTGTGGGATCTTCCTGGATCAGGGATTGAACTCGAGTTTCCTGCATTGGTGGGCAGATTCTTTACCACTGAGCCACCAGGGAAGCCCCAAGAATGTATCTTTTTATTAGTTTGTAAAATCTTTTTTTCTTCTTTTTCAACTTTTCATAATATATTAGCAAAATATTAATATAAAACCCCATAAGTTAGTTTCCTCGCTTCCTCTTTGTATTTTTTCCTTCTTTGTTCTAATACATTCTCCTGACTGGAGCTCTTCACTGTAACGGTGCTTTGTCAAGAGGGACGGTCAGTAGTCTACTTTGTATGATATTTCTCCTTGTTTTATTTCTACTTCCACTCCAAAGATTTCCACTTCCATAGCTTTTCTTTCCTTCCCTTCACTTCTGACTCCTGTGTGCTCACTTATTAAGTGTTTATCATTCTTGGTTGTCATTTTGCTTATTCTGGGCAATATTCTGAATCTTACCTCACCAAAGAAAATGCTAGTGAGGTGTTGCCCTTTATACACCTGTTCCATCCTACAGGTGCTGATCAGCTCAAAGCAGCTGATGGAGCCATGTTACGGCGTTCACCCAAAGTCCAGAAACAGTGAATGAAGCTATATGGCCTTGATCATCTGTTAGATGTACCTCATAATGCTAAAACCAGATACCATGTAATTTCTCTGATACAGTTTTATGTAGACCAGTTCTTCTACTATTCCATGTAGTACTGGGATGCATTCCTCTCTGGAATATTTGGTTTACAAATTGGACTGATGAAAAAGAAATTTTGTTGCACAATGAAACATTTTGAAGCAGTGTTCACAGATTGGAGATTATTCTAGCTATTTAGAACTTTATTTTTTTCCTTTTTACTGTGAGCCATTAACTCTCTTACTTCTTCCCTCCTCCCTCCGTTCCTTCCTTCCTTTCTCTTTTCTCCAAAAAAAGTTTCCAACAGAGTAGATTTGTATGACTGAGGGCCCTGAGACTTCCTCTCTGGATTAAGTGGGATGACAAAAAAGCAATGCTTTTTTGCTTGGTATTTAAGTCTATTTTTACAACAGAAGCCAAGAAATTAAAATAATGCTGACCAAGTATTCATCAATAGAGGCATGAATGGATAAATAAAAATGTGGTGTACCCATACAATGGAACAATATTTGTCTGTAAAAAGTAATGAAATTCTGACATATGCCCCAACATGGATGAACCTTAGAAACATATGCTAAGTGAAATATGCCAGCCACAAAGGAAAAAGATTGTACAATTCCACTTATATGAGGTACCTAATGAAAGTGAAAGTGAAGTTGCTCAATCATGTCCAACTCTTTGGGACCCCATGGTCTGTAGCCCTCCAGGCTCTGCTGTCCATGGGATTCTTCAGGCAAGAATACTGGAGTGTGTCGCCATTTCCCTTTCCAGAGGATCTTCCCAACCCAGAGATTGAACCTGGGTCTCCCACATTGCGGCAGACTTTTTAGCCTCTGAGCCACTAGGGAAGTGTAGTAGGCAAATTCATAAAGACTGAAAGTAGAACAGTGGTTGCCAGGAGTTGGGGGAGGAATGATGGGGACTTATTGCTTAATGAATTTTAGTTTGGGAAGATGAAAGGTTTGAAAGTAGATGCTGGTAATGGATGTTCAACATTATGAATGTGTTTAATGCTACTAAAATGCACACTTAAAATGGTAAAGATGGCAAATTTTATATACGTGCTTTACCACAATGAAAAATTTTATTAAAAAAAAAAACCAACTCTGTATGTGAAGGTAGCCTTAGGAGAAATTTCTGCAGTTCTTATAAATTGGTGACCCCGTGTAGCCTTTCTCTGGGATCACAGACCCTGTGAAACAAGACTCTAAGGTGACAGTGCTTTCTGGTCCTTCCACATGAGTGGTGGTGACATTTTTTTTTTTTTTCCTATTGCTGTGATGAATAAATGAATGAAGGAAGGAGGGAAGATTCCATACTGCTTTGCATCCTGATCAATACTCATCCTACCTTCTAGTTAAATATGAACATTTTTCTTTGCAGCAACCTCCTCCTAGCTGTTCTTCTTAAATATGCTGGCATTTACTTAGATATGACCTTTGCTAAGGGAGCTTTAAAGAAATCCATATACCTTGATTAAAAATAGAAGATGGTATACTTTCTCAAGGGTTAATGTAGGCAAAGTGAAGAAACCTTGGTTCTAATTTAAGTGCCTGTCCAGTCTCTTTTTGCAACACATTCTTATTTTATCCTGTTCATTTATTTGGTCTAACACTGTTTCATTGAGCATTTTGTAAAATTATTGAGAAATTCCAGAAAAAGATTCCTGCCTTTTTTTTTTTAATGAGGGTCATATTTGAAGCAAAAGAAGGAACAAAAACATCTGTCGATTTGATGAATCTTTTCTAAGAAAAATGTTGTCCCAGTGTCTACGATTGAGCAGATAATTCAAGGGGAAAAAAGAAAGAACATTACATAGAGTACTATAGAAATGGTTTTATACAGAACTTTAAAATACATAAAGTGATTTAATTCTTGTGTGTATATGTTTAGTCATTTCAGTTGTGTCTGATTCTTTGCGACCTCCATGGACTGTAGCCCTACAGGGTCCTCTGTCCATGGGGATTCTCCAGGCAAGAATCCTGGAGTGGGTTGCCATGCCCTTCTCCAGGGGATCTTCCCAACCCAGGAATTGAACCTGCATCTCATGTTTTATAGGCAGGTTCTTTACCGCTGAGCCACTGGGGAAGCCCAATTTAATTCTTAGTATCTCTACAGATTATTCTGTAGTATCTAACTACAGCAAAGTAGTTATTATTTCGTTCTGAAGTTTCAGCTTTCCTAAACAGCTCACTAAGGTCATACTAGAGCCTAAGTTCATATCTCAAAGTCTAGAGTCCTGGGTCTGAGGACTGGGTTAGTTGCAGAGGGTTGGAATCCCATAGATAACCTTTATGGTCTCCATCCATGTATATGCAGCCTGAACCTTTACCTGTAAAAACTGAATCAGGGGAGTGTTCTGAGTTCCTTGAAATGTTTCATCAGTGCAACTCGTATTCTACCACCTCTTTGTTTGTGAACTTGTAAATATGATCCACCATGTATTTCCTAAGTGGTCTTTAGCATATGGATTTGAGATTTTAAATTTGACAGATTTAAATCTGTCAGATTTAAATATGTGCCTTAAACATGGGTTTCCCTGGTGGTTCAGATGGTAAAGAATCTGCCTGCAATGCAGGAGACCCGGGTTTGATCCCTGGGTCAGGAAGATCCCCTGGAGAAGGGAATGGCAACCCACTCCAGTATTCTTGCCTGGAGAATTCCATGGACAGAGGAACCTGGCGGCTACAGTCCATGGGGTAGCAAAGAGATGGACACGACTGAGCAACTAGAACTTCCACTTTCAAAAGAGAAAAGTGCCACTGCTAGGACCCACTGAATAATTTGTGGGGCCCAGTGCAAAAGGAAATATGAAGTTCCTCATTCAAAAATGATAAAAAAATTTCAAGGTGATGAGAACACAGTATTAAACCCAGCACAGGGCCTGGAGTAACTGTGGCCAGTGTTGCAGGTCTATAGGCTTCTTCACACGGACCTCAGGGGCTGCTTTGGCCTCTCCTCACCCTTTTAGGAGCAACCTGGTTGCCTGCCTTTCTCCTTGACATCCTACAAGGTGAAACCTCAAAGGAACAGTAGTAAGTAGTCCTCAGGCCCAAACACTCCTCTAACTCATATTGTAAAATTGGATGTTTGTGTGTTTTGTCCCCTTTGAGCATGAAAACCTTCCCATGGTGGAGTGCCTTCTCCTTTCATTGCTTTGGTGGCAACTCTCAGACTCACTTGAAAGAAAGTGAAAGTGTTAGTCACTCAGTTGTGTCTGGTTCTTTGCAAGCCCATGGATGGTAGCCCACCAGGTTCCTCTGTCCTTCAAATTCTCCAGACAAGAATACTGGAGTGGGTTGCCCTGCCCTTCTCCAGGGGATCTTCTCCACCTAGGTACTGAACCTGGGTCTCCTGCATTGCAGGCAGATTCTTTACTGAGTCACCAGGGAAGCCCACTTAGGCTCACTTAAACTTTAAAAAAAAATCCTCAAAAAAGAGCAGAAGGCTTCTCACCCACCTGACATTTGGCCACAATTTTGGCAACAGACCCCAACAGTAGGTACACTTTTTGAAAACACTACCAAATAAACAGTCCTCCTCATGGCGTGGGATGGTATCAGGAGTGAGAGGAGACAGGGTCCGGTTGTGGCGTCTGTCACAGCTCCACACAGCCCGGTTCCTGAAGGAGCAGCCTCAACAGCATGAATCACCCTCGCAGCCTGAGAGGCTGGCGCCTCCTGGTCTGTCCATTCTTGGGATTAGATCTGAACCACAGATCATGTCACTCCTCTGCTGTGGCCCCATCCGTCCCCCGTCTGGATTTTGATGAACAGAAGACTCAGGTCTGGGCTGTAATGGAGACTTAGAGGAGAGTGAAGCATTTGAGCTTTAAGAAGATTATTATAATTATCTCAAGGCACTGAAGTGGTGCTCCATTTGCTTTTCAGACACTAAAATCAGAGGGCAGATCTACAAGAGGTTAATTTTGTGAGTGAATCGTTAATAACAGAGGCACCAAGACTTGATTCTTTATGCCTTAGCCTGAGTTTGCTGTTGGAAGATGCAAAATATACTGATAAGATTAAAGCTCCTCTAGCGACTCTTGAGCATTCCCAGTTTCTCAGTGGGTAAGAATTCGCTTGCAATGCAGGGGACACAGGAGACGTGGATTCGATCCCTGGGCTGGGAAGATCCACTGGAGGAGAAAATGGTAACCCACTCCAGTATTCTTGCCTGAAAAATCCCCTGGACAGAGGAGCCCAGTGGGCTACGTTCCAAAGGGTCTCAAAGAGTCAAACACGACTGAACCACATCAGTGACTCTTAAGAGAGCCTCAAGCACTTTTATTTGCAAATGACCTGGACCCTCCATCTTGGAGGACTCCCTGGGCTTCAGCACCCCAGAATCCCTCACAGTGGGTCCTGTGGATTTGTATAGGCAGGAAAGCAGATTTTTACCTCCTACAAATCACTGCCAGACATGGAACAGCTAGTCTAGCTTCCACACTCTGGCAACTAAACCTCTTTGCTGATCATCTAGATAAAAACCACTTACTGATCATTATAAATACATCCACCATAAAGCAGTCCTTTGGCATGAGGCATTTTCTTGAACAAACTCCTTGAAACAACAGCCTCAGGAGGACTAATGCATCCTTTTCAACCCTCCAGAGCAGATATGAGAATGCAGCATCATTTGTTAAATTGCAATTGTGTGTCACTTATGAATAAACATGGACTGGATTCGTGATGCAAATATAGAAAAGATATTTATATCTCGTGGAAGTAAGTTTGATGGCTCATTTCATTTTAAAATTATCTAATCTATGATCAAGTCCTGAGGTAGAAATCTAAGAGATGTCAGACCCCAGGATGGACTGAAGTGACTGTGGGATAGCCCCCAAGTGTTAGCCTGTCATTTTCCAAGACAGTCAGATCCAGTACATTTTAAACATAGCACCCCACCCTCTTGAAAAAGTTCATTTTAATGTTTGCTAAGTTCAAAGCTTTTTAAAGCAGTGATTTATTTTCCATTTCTGGTTCTTCTTTGGGATGTGAGTCTGTAATGTCAAAGGTTATTAAGGGAAGAAGCAAACTTGATGTTCAGAAGGTATCATATGATATAACATAGTGTGACTTAGTTTAATATAGACCAGGACTCTCTGTTATTTTAGATACTGCTAATGTTATTCATATTATTCTATTACTATTAATAATAGCTAACATTCACTGGATGCTTACAATGTGCCTGGCGCTTTGCTAAGAACTTTATACTAATTACCTTACTCAGCTTTTACAGAAACATTTTGGGGCAGATACTGTTAATATCCTAACTCAAAGGAAAAGACAGAGGGTCAGAGAGGTTAAGGAACATACCTAAGAACAGCTTGCTAATCAATGACTGACCTGTGTATAAAGCCCATGTGTGTGCGTGCTCAGTCGCTTTAGTTGTGTCTGACTCTTTGCAAACCTGCAGACTATGGCTCACCGGTTTTCTCTGTTCACGGGATTCTCCAGGCAAGAACACTGGAATGGGTTGCCGTGCCCTCTTCCAGGGGATCTTCCTGACCCAGGGATCAAACCCATGTCTCTTATGTCTCCTGCGCTGGCAAGCAGGATGTTTACCCCTAGTGCCACCTGGGAAGCCCATAAAGCCGTATTTATGACAATTGCACTGCTGTCTGTAGAACTGTTTGACCACCTGGGATAGTTAGTCAGTTTCAGCTTGCTGCTGCTAAGTCACTTCAGCCGTGTCCGACTCTGTGTGACCCCACAGACGGCAGCCCACCAGGCTCCTCCGTCCATGGGATTTTCCAGGCAAGAGTACTGGAGAGGGGTTCCATTGCCTTCTCTGAGTTTCAGCTTACTTGCCCACAATAATCAAATGTTGGCCTGCACCTTGAGTATTGAACTTGGCAGAACACAGTGCTGTCTGTGATTGATTTGTGATATTTGTAACGGGTGGATCCAGGGAGGGCAAAGATGAAACTCAAGTAGCCATTCCCATGTTGGTGGTGGTGGTTTAGTCCCTAAATCATGTCCAGCTCTTGCAACCTCATGGACTGTAGCCCTCCAGGCTTCTCTGTCCTTGGGTTTCCCAGGCAAGAATACTGGAGTGGGTTGCCATTTCCTTCTCCAGGGGATCTTATTATTCACAAGCATGAGGTACTTCTGTGTGGACCACATGCCTTCTGGATTTCTGTAGAACACATTTTTATTACACAGTCTGTATTTGTATTTCTAGCCTGTTAGTGGGCTACTTGCTAATAAAAAGTAGACATTTCAAATGAGTGTCTTATCAAAAGCAATGCCCATTTTCCATTAATCTTACTTTTGGATTTGTTTTCTTCCTCTGTATTGAATCCTTGGAAAATGGTATGTACAATGAAAAATATTTGAGTGGTTTATTGCTATATGTGAACCTTTCTATCAAGAATCCCAGGTGCTTGTGGTTTCCCTGTTTGTGAAGTACATTGCTAGCTCTAATTATAGGTGGAGAAATAAAAACAGAACAAGTAAACGCTGTTTCAAAATATCTGTAATATTGGCAAATAAATCGGATCCTCATCATTCTTCATTTTTACGGGAAATTCAAACACGTATTCACCTCTTCAGTGATGAAGAATTTTTCCTCTTTCATTTTGTTGCTTAGATTGGCATTTGTCCCATGAGAAATCACTGAGCAGATTTAATTTTGTTTATTCTTTCTTTTGAGACAGCATATTTATGCTCTGCCAGAATTATCCAAAGAATGAAATGAATTTCAACCAGAGATGTAAAGACCTAAAAAAATTAGGTCAAAGCTAACATATAAGTCTCTTTGTCTTGCTGACATCAGTCTTTTCACAGTTCTCCTCTGAAAAGAAAGAACTATATATTGGTATTTCAAAATTAAAAGTAGTCCACGTTACTGACTGCGGTTGTTTCCTGTTACTCTGATAGAAAAAAACTTCCATTTTCTTTGCCTAGGGCAATTTCACTCATATCCAAGACAGATGAATAGACACAGGTCACCTAAAGTTCCATGCTGGAATCAGCGTTATGGTGACCTAACTTAGGATAGATTGGAAGAGTCAAGCCTGGGGAAATGTTACTATAACCTGAGGAGGAGCCACTGGCCTTCAGGAGTTCTTCATGGCGGACAGAAGACAGGGAGCCCTAAGCAGGATAATGGATTTTAAAATCTAGTTAACTGAATTCTGGATCAGGCCTTTACTTCCTGAGTAATGTTGACTAAATTACCAAATTTCTCTTGACCTGTTTCCTTAAACTGGAAATAATAGACTAGAAAATCTCAAAGTTCCTGCCAAGTCTAGGAGTGTGAGGATCCTGTGATCCTCTGTACCCAGCACCCTCCTGGTGTCTGCTCTCCCAGGAGGGCAATGAAATAGCAATCCCGTTTCACTCTCTGCATATTTTTGAGGAGGGGAGTCATTCCCACTAAGCCCCATGAAGACAAGAGCCGAGCACTGTCAGCTGTTTTCCAGGAAGCGGTTTTTAAGCCCTTCACAAATGTCAGAAATGCCACTTCGGTGGTTTCTCTAGAGTCTTGAGGTATTTCATTGAAGCAGCATTTAAGATTTGTAATATTTCCTTTGCTTAAGGTGATATTATAAACTTTGTATACTTTCTTCTGATTCAGAGCAGGAGGAGTTCAGTTCTTGGATATGGTTCACCTGTCAACTTAGAAAGACCTTTCAGAACCTCAGTTCCTCTTGTGTGCAACTAATAAGAGAACATGGTTAAATGGGGCCATGAAAAAGCCAAGATTACCATATTTCACATGACATTTTTAAAGAAAAACAAAGATGAAAAGCCAGAGCAAAGGATAAAGCCATCATGGCCCCTGAAGTTCTGCACTGACTTGTGAAGCAAAGGTTGTTTTCCAAACTGACCTAGGCTGATTTGGTTAACTGTAGTTATTTTTGGTAGATATGTTAGCCTCCCATAGTTCAAGGTAAGTGGGTCCATAGGTTTCCTTCCACAAACCATTTCCAGGTGATGTTATGAAGAAAATAAGTCTTAAACTAGATTCTGCCGTAGTTATAAACATGTGATAGCAAGCCAGCAAAAAGTTACTCAATCTATCTTGTAAACATAATAAAGAGCTACATCTTTGCCCTTTTAGGTACATAACTCCTACAGCACCTTGCATAAAAAATATGCTAGAGGCAGGTGTATTTCTTGGCTGACAGTGTGATACATCTAGTTAAAGTCAGGCAAAAAAAATACATGTGTAAGGATCTGAACAGTAGACCAATCGGAGTTCTAATCTATAGGCCATTTTCGCTTGCTGTATTCCTATATACTGTTTGTGTAAGAATACCTACATACTATTTCTAGCCAATCCACATATTTTGAACACAATCATTTTCACCAAAGATACACCACTTCTAACTTGCATTACTTTAATTATCAGTGTCTCTGCTGTTGAGCAGTAATAAAGATAGCCAAACCAATTTTAGTAACTTCTTCAGGACTGTTACCTTACAATTAGAACCTCTCAGATAATAATTTGGACTGTCATAGGCACTAGCCAATCAGGACAGATTCCAGTCTCAGCTTACGCTAGGTTGAGGAAGACCCCTGCTGAGCCAGAGTTGTGTCAGAGAGCTGCCAAGGCAATAGGACGTGAGTAGCTAATATCTGAGAGAGAAGGGAACTACAGAGAGTTGAGAAGATGCTTTTCTCTGTCAGGTCATCTCCTGAGAATGTAGCAGACCTTTTGACAATACCATGAAAATTTGAGTTCAGAGTTTTCAAGGTAGGCAGGACGTGAAAGGTCGAAAGCCTGAGAGAAGGAAATTACAGAAAAGTTAGCTAGATACTCCAGTATACTTCCTTTATATTATATTTGAGAAATATTATTGAACAGAAAGGAGAGACTAAGGAGCTAGGTTAAAAAAAAAAAAAAAAAACCCAAAAACTGAATAGAAGAGTTTTCAGCACACAATGCTGACTAAAAAATATTGCCATGCAAAGCCCTTCAAGGAGAAGAGGCCCCAGCAGATACCATTTTGGGATCTTTAGAAAGCTACACCCTAGAAGTAGAGGTAAACTCAAATTAGACCAAGCCATACAAAAACTAATGTGAGTCTTTGATTGGGTTGTGGTGTTCACCCCCCATTCTGCCTACTAGATGATAGGGTCACTGAAAGGAGAGTATATTTAAGAATTCCTAAAGTTTTCATAAATTTTTTCAATAAAGAATGACCAGGGATACCAGGAAACAAGTAAAAGAGAAAAAGAAATGCTATGGAAAAAACTCCCAACCATAAATGACTCATTTATTGGTGTTACCATTCATAGACTTTAAAATAACTCTGATTAGTGTGTTTAGAAAATAGGTGACATGATGAAGAATTTCATAAGAAAACTGGAATTTTAAAAATTTCATTAGAAAACTGGAATTGTTAAATAATAAATTGAAAATTCTGAAGCTCAAAAAATGAAATAATGGATATTAAGAGCTCAATAGATGTATTTAACTGCAGATTAGATGCATGACAAGAAAGATTTAGTGAAAATGGAAGACAGATCAGTAGAAAATATTCAAGTGGATGCATGATGTACAGAGAGCAAAAGGATGAAAATACAAAAAAAAAAAAAAAGCACAAAAGACATATATAACATGTGTTATTCTACATCACATGTGATAGGCATCCCAGAAGAGAAGGAATAGGGCAGGAATGGTATTTTCTGAAAATGATCAAAAACACGGATTCAAGAAGCCTTGCAGGTCCCAAGTAGGATAAAATGTAGTAAAACTGCTGAAAACAAAATCAAAGGGAAAAATTGTGAAAACAGCCAGAAAAAAAAATTCATTAATTTCAAAGGAGCAACAGTAAGACCAACAGCTCACTTCTCAGAAGAAACAATGGATGCCAGAAGACAGTGGAATTCATTTTAAGAGGTTGAATGAATATAACTGCCAAGCTAAAATTTCATAAATCCAACAAAAATAGTCATGAGAAGTTGATGTGAAATAAAGACATTTTAAGACAAACAGAACTTGAAAGAATCAATCACCAATACTCTAACATTAAAAGAAATACTAAAAGTATTTCTACAGGTAGAAAGAAAATGACCCCAGAAATGCAGGAGGAAATAGAGAGTGACAGAAAGGGTGAATATGTGCTTAAGTTGAAATATATTAAAAATATAAAATGAATTGATGGCTGGATAAAGAGGTGAATAGATAAGTGGTAAAGCAAATATAGAAAAATGTTGATTAGAAAATCTGAATGAGGTTGTTCACTATATAATTCTTCCATTTTCATTTTTGAAAAATATCATTTTAGAATAAAATGTTGAGAAAAATATATGGACATATATAAATGAATATTTATCACACAAAACAACAAAAATGGAATCTTATGGTGTCTGAAATATATGTAGAATTAAATGTATGGCCAAAATAATGCAAAAAGTGGAAGAGGGCTAAATGGAGTTCATGTGTTATAAGGTGACAGCAACATCTGGAAGTATTAAAAGTCACAATTTTACTATACTATAATAAGTCAAGGACATGCATTGTAATCTCTAGAGTAACTAGTAAAATAATACATGGAAGGGGAAATAGAATGAAAGATTCTTGATTAATCTAAGAAGTGGGAGAGAAAAGGGAACTTAATAACAGCAGGTGGACCAATAGAAAGCAATTCTAAGATGCTAGCTATAAAAACAAACATATCAGTAAATGACTTAAATGAAAATTGACTAAATACTCCAACTAAATGATAATTATTGTCACACTACATTAAAAAAGAACAAAAAAGTCTAACTATATATATGGCTTGTGAAAGCCACTTCTTAAATATAAGGACTCAGAGAAGTTGAAAATAAAAGAAAGGGTAGAGAAGGAAATGGCAACCCACTCCAGTACTCTTGCCCGGAAAATCTCACGGATGGAGCCTGGTAGGCTGCAGTCCATGGGGTCGCAAAGAGTCGGACAAGACTGAGCGACTTCACTTTCACTTTTCACTTTCATGCATTGGAGAACGAAATGGCAACCCACTCCAGTGTTCTTGCTTGGAGAATCCCAGGGACAGAGGAGCCTGGTGGCCTGCTATCTATGGGGTCATACAGGATCGGGCACAACTGAAGTGACTTAGCAGCAGCAGCAGAGATACATCTTATAAATACTAACCAAAATAAGCTGATATAGTTTACTAAGGTCAGAGAAAATAGACTTTAAGGGAAGAATTGTCATTAAAGATAAATAGAAACATTTTATAATAATTAAAGGATGAAGCCACAGGAAAGTTACAATTCTAAATTTGTTTATATCTAGCAATATGGCTCCAAATGTAAAAAACAAGGATATGACAGAATAAAGAAGATAAATACATCAATCCATAATCATAGTGGGAGCCCTTAACACCACTGTCTCAAGAAATAACAGAACACGCAGACAAAAATTCAGTAAGAATAAAGATCTGAACAATTACTATTAATTTATTTTACTTTATTGATATATATTAGCCATTGCACTCAGTATTGACACAGTACAGTTTTTTCCCAAATTACCAAAATTGACCCATTTATTGGCTTATAAGGCAGATCTTGACAAATTTCAAAGACAAAATTCATTCAGAGTATGTTTTTTTGACCAAAGATAAGCTAAGTTAGAAATCAATAACAAAGAAAACAGAAAAATTCCCAAATGTTTGGCAGTTAAGCAATCCACCTGTAAATAACCCACGGGTTGAAGAAGAAATTTCAGTGAAAATTAGATGATATTTTGAAATTCAATGATAATGAAAATTCAACATATGAAGTGCTAACCAATCATCCTTGAAGTGTGTATTCCTGATTAAGACATTTTAAATGTTAACTGACTTTCCCTATAGTGTAAATTAATGTTAACTCACATGTATATCACACCATGTATGCTGAAGGACTGTATTTTAAAGCAAATCGCTGACAGGGACAAGAATGGAGATGATTATAGTAATGCCAGTGCTTTATGTGAAATTTCCAATTATTAAATAAAAAGCAATGCTTAGTTGGTGCTATTTAATTTATTTTATTTTTATTTTTAGTTGGTCTTATTTTAAAACACACTTGTTCTATCATATTATATTCATCTATCTAAAAAAATACAAAAAATGAAAATAATGCATATATAATTTCCAAAGTGACTTCTCAGTATTCAGGCATCATTTATTATCCATTAGATTGCCACATTCTTTCATTTCCCTGTGTATCTCTTTCCCACATGGAGGTCTTCCTAGAAGCCGAGTGAGGTAGGAGGGATGAGAACCTGGGCTGCCCTGCTATACATTCTAATATTTTCAACCCGATGGCTTTAGTGTGATCGGAGAAGCTGGAAATTGAATCAGAAAGCTCAGAGGCAGCCCAAGTGATGAGTCAGCCTGGCTGCGAAGGTTATCACTGTTGGCTCCCGGTGCTTAATTAGAAGCTAGTGGAATACCGTCATGTACTCTACCAACAGAAACCTTCACTCGAGAAGCAACTGGGTTAAGGAAGAACATGCTGAAAACAGAGTTTGTGAACCATAACTGAAAACTGTTTATCCACAGCAACCACCAGCAAAAGTGAGAGTGGGAGAAAGTGCAGCCGTTGGCAGTCTTCTCACGGAGCCGGTGTGAGGGCAGGGGGCAGTTTCTTTGAAGCTATATCTGCCAGCGTTCAGTTTTGTTCGCTGGGCTTTCTTCCTGAAGAGATATTAATAGTTTAAATCTGTGTGGATTGTCAAGTTTTCTTCCTCTCAATAATATACTCATTAATATTTGACTTGCTTTCAGCCTGGAATTTTCAATAATTTAATAGCTGCCCTCACCAGCTGCCTGTGAGGAAGACCCGTCTTGCCCGTCGCCTAGTGGTTCTGTGTGTCCACGGAGCAGCTCTGAGAGCACCGAGCAGAAAAAGCAGGGGCAAATCTGGTCTCCCCTCGCTCCTCTCTCTGGCCTACCAGCGTTTCCTTTTCCGGCTCGAATTCTTCTTTGCCTCCATTTTTCTGGGTCCCTGGGGATATAATATCACTAAGTCCTAGGCTGACTATAAAGATTCATCTTTGATGGTCATGGGATGGAGGTGGCATTTTAGCTCCAGGAAGAAAGGAGACAGAGCTGGTCGAAGGAAATGAATTTCACTTTTATCTTCCCCCTGACTCTTGTGTAAGTTACAAATTAGTGAATTCATCCTCTTCTTATTCAGCATCTCGCCACCCTGAGGCCCCTTCCCGACTCTTCAGAATTCCTTCTGTAATTAAGTGCAGTGGTGGAAAAGTCAAAGTTTTGTGTGTTTGTGTGTGTGAGGGAGGAGGGAAGAGGAGGCTAAGCAGGTGCTTTAGGGAAGCAGACTCAGTCACATTCACAAGACGGCAGGTTGCCAAACTTGTATGACTACTGCAAAAAGAACTCACACTGCATTTTTGCACCAGGTTTTATCAATATCAAGTATCTGGTATCAGTGCTAGCAGTGGCTCTTGTTACCTGTGCTCAGAGAGAAAGGTCTGTGGAAGCTCTAAACTGCAGACAGTTCTCAGTGTCCTCAGCAGTGACCCATATTACAGAGGTAAGAAAGCCCTAAATAATAGTAGCATGTGTGTGTGTAAAGGTGGGGAGTGTATCCTTTCTGGGAGAGGGTTCTAACACGTTACAAAAATAATCTAGATTAATCCAACATCATCAGAGTATCATGAGGTTAAATAAATCAGCCTAGATAGACTAAGCAATGTAGCCAAGGCTGCACAGTGAATTTAGAAGTAAAGTCAGATGAAGATACAGTCCCCTCTTCATACTGACTTTTTCTTGCCATATTCCATGGGAACTTAAGAATAGTAGAGGTTATTTTCTGATTTTATTTTGTTTGGACAGGTTAAGCTGGCTAAATTAGCTGGGGGTACATGCCTGGCTCATAGATAAATTGGTAACTGTCAGTGGTATAATTTTTGTAATCCAAAAAGTTTCCACTCACAGATTTGCTATAATTTACTGACAAATAAATCCATGACCCCAGGAGGCAGAGACGACAGCATTGCTTCAGAAAGCACATGTTTCTTGGAAATAGCATATTAGTGCATGTGGCTTTCAGATTAACCAGTTGATGTCCTGGGCCTGTGGGAATGGAGGACTGAGCAGAAGCCTTGTTTTGTTGGGGTTTTGCTCTTGGTGTTCAGGCTGGTTGGTCTGATGCTCAGTAAAACCTGGAGTCCATAATGGACACCAGGTAAGCAGTGTGGAATGTGTAATGAGGCCACTTTCCTTGAAGGAATCCTCCCTCCCTCAAGATTCTGCTGAGGCTTAGCCAAGGCGGGAGCATCACTTTCTCCCCTGTTCTTCCATTTTTCAGTGCTCACTGTTTCTGCCTGGGTGGCTGCACGCCATTAAGTAGACTGTAGATAGATGGCCCCCACTCTTGCTAAGAATGTGGCAGTTTGGGGAACCACATGTCTTAGACACCCATCCTCTAAGCCCCAGAGCAGAGCATTCAGAAACATTCCTTCCAGTTCTGAAATTCCTTAGGATGAAGTTGTCGGTTTACTTTGGGGAACTGAAAATGTAGGGCATTTCGTCAGGGTGCTGACCTTACACCTGTGAGCTTGACTGGCTCAGCCCTGAGAGTGACATTTGTCCTAGTCTTCAGCTTTCTAAAGTGATTATTTGACTTGAAGAAAGAGTATTGATCATTTGGCCCACATCCTGATTCCTAAGACTCACTTGCTATAAATATATCTCACATTTGAGGTCTGAATTCTGCATACATTCTAAGGTCTCTGAGTTGGAAAAAATACATTACTTTGTAAGTACAAAAACTGTAACACTCTATAACCCCAACAATAGGTTGAACACTGGGTTTCTTGTAAATAACATATTAATAACACCTGGTATGATACCTGTGAACATGCTCAGTGCCTGAAGCAAATTGGCAGCAGCGTCTTCTTCTTTTGCCAGTAACTTGTCAAAAACTCCCCAACTCTCAGAAGAACATCCAAGACAAGGTAGCTTATGTGGCATTCAGACTTCACACAGGCAAGGGCTGGCTCCTAGCCAACTTGAAAAGCCAAGTTGAATTAGAGAGGGAATTCTGAAGAGTTGGGAAGGCACCTCAGGATGGCAAGATGCTGAATAAGAATGGGATGAATTAATTGATTTGTATCTTAAGGAGATCAAAGCAGTCAATCCTAAAGGAAATCAACCCTGAATATTCATTGGAAGAACTGATACTGAAGCTGAAAAGAAACTCCAATACTTTGGCCACCTGATGTGAAGAAGTAACTCAAGGGAAAAGACCCTGATGCTGGGAAAGATTGAAGATTGAAGGGGATGACAGAGGATGAGATGGTTGGATGGCATCACTGGCTCGATGGACATGAGTCTGAGCAAACTCCGGGAGAAGGTGAAGGACAGGAAGCCTGGTGTGCTGTAGTCCTTGAGGTCTGAAAGAGTTGGACACGACTGGGCAACTGAACAACAACAATCTTACACACGAGTCAGGGTGAATCCATTTCCTTCAACAACTTGGGCTTCTTTCTTTCTGGAGCTAAAATGCCACCTCCTCCCCTTGATGACTGAAGAGGAATCTTTATATCCAGCCTAGGACTTCATGATTTCATATCCCCAGAGCCCAGAAAGCATGGCAGGCAATGTCAGGTCACTTATAG
The DNA here is from genome assembly GCF_963930625.1 of Muntiacus reevesi. NCBI lineage: Eukaryota > Metazoa > Chordata > Mammalia > Artiodactyla > Cervidae > Muntiacus > Muntiacus reevesi. The sequence continues at coordinate 78,492,072 of NC_089253.1, read as the reverse complement.
GTATTCCTAGAGGAAGACTGAACTACTTAGCCCAATGGAGGCAAGGTGTTGAGGAGGGATTGGGCACCGCCTAACAATTAAAATAGAGACTAACTGTATGTGATGTGTCTGCCAGGCACTTTTAGTTGCTTTATCTTAGACATCCTGGCAATCCTTGAGGTCAGTACCATTATTCACAGATAAAACAGTAGCTTAGAGGACTTCAATAATTAACACGAAGCAATCTAGTGCAATGTTTGATGGAGGGAACTCTAAAAACCACATTGAGTGTATCTGAATCTTGGCTTTGCCACTTAGCTGTGTGACCTGGAGAAAAGCTTTTAGCTTATTTATGTTTCCATTTCCACATTTGTGGAATACAGATAATAATGGTACGTACTACACAGAGTTGTGCGTGTGTGCATGCTCAGTCACTCAGTTGCATCTGACTTTTTGTGACCCCCATAGACTGCAGCCCGCCAGGCTCCTCTGTCCATGGAATTTTCCAGGCAAGAGTCCTGGAGTGGGTTGCCATTTCCTCCTCCAGAAGATCTTCCCAACCCAGAGATGGAACCTGAGTCTCCTGTGTCTCCTGCATTGGCAGTCAGGTTCTTTAGCACTGAGCCACCTGCATGGTAGGTACATAGCCGTTGTGATGAGGATTAAAGAAACGGACACACGGAAAGCCCTTGGACAGGGCCTAGCACATGGCAAGTGCTGTGCATATCTGTTGTGGTGGTTGCTTGTTTCTAGCTGTGCTAAGAGATTTGAACCTAGATTAGTTTGATGCTAGAGTTCTTTGCCACTTGTTTTATGATTTTACAAATGCAAGTGGAGTAAATGTCTTTTTTCTCTGGCATCTAAAATGAGATGATAATCCTGCTTTAGCATACAAAGGTATCATGGCGATTCATATTTGTCTATAGAGAACTTTTTAAAGAGAGGATAATTGCCATACTGGACTAGGAGTTGGAATTCATATCAGAATTAGATTTTGTGAACTGAAGTATCAACGATTGTCTTTTTTCCCTGAGACTAGCCAGATATTTAGACGCATCTTCAGTCCAAAATAATCCTGTTCCCTTACCAACACACAAATGGACAATTGTTGAGCCTTTGGCTAAATTTGCCCTGGCTACAATTCTCTCTTTAGAACTAGCAATTGCTTCATCACACACACATTGTGTTTCCCTGATATTTTGGTAACGGCTGCCCTGCACGTGCGTAGGATGTCAGCTGTACCTCAATCCAGTTCTCCGAGCATCTGACCATCGAGGATCCAACTAAGGTAGCATGCACTTCAGAGGAGAACTCCAGACCAAGGACAGACTGCATTTTGCTTTTCTTATAAGAAGGTCATTTTGTCTATTGTTTTATAACTACTTGATATGAAAGGTCATTATAGCATGATTTTGTCCAACAAGAGATTTTAAACTTAATAAAAAACTAGATAAAGCATGTACTTTCTTACATTTTTTTCGAGAACAAGGTAGAGTATGGGGCTGTTATATTTTAAAAGAAGCAGCAAAAATTATTCTGGAAACCGTGAGCTTCGTTTATGTTGGACTGCAGAAGATCAAAACTAGGTCGGTCTTATTCCAGGCCCTTTGTGCGTATTTGTTTAATTGAGTGAATGAATGAATGAAAATAGAAGTTGTGGTTATAGACATTTGGGTTTCCCAGGTGGCGCTAGTGGTAAAGAAACTGTCTGACAATGAAGATGTGGGTTCGATCCCTGGGTCAGGAAGATTCCCTGTAGCAGAGCTTGGCAACCCACTCCAGTATTCTTAACTATTGAATCCCATGGACAGAGGACCCTGGCAAGCTACAGCCCATAGGGTTGCAAAGAGTCGGACATGACTGAAGTGAGTTAGCACACACATAATCTAAGCATGAGGAAATGCCTCTGGATAAGGAAAGAGAAGTAAAATGACAGCGGGATGAAAGAACACAGGACATTAGTGGGTACCAAATCCTTCTTGTCATCAGGGAGGTCTCCCTGAAAACCTATCTGTATTAATTGGAAAAGAACTTTATGCTAAGCTCTTTTCAAACTACACACTCATTGTCCTAATTTGTCTTTTAAACATTACTTCTAGATTTTCATGTATCATTTTCCCTCACATGTATATCTGATTAACACACAGCTTTCATGTCTATTTGGCTGTGTATGGTATGAATTAGACTTTAATCTTTCTAAGGTGCCAAGATTTTCATGCTCTCTTTGGGTGGTGCTGACCACCCCGTGTATACCACATGTCGAATGAATGTTTAAGATACTGGCTTTTCCCAAATTCAGCACCTACATTCTTGAAAGCACTTCCTTTCCCCCCACACAGATCTAACTAAATATCAGAGGTATTTGACCTTTCATTTGAAAAAATGTTTGATGTTCTGACTATTTTCAACAAAAGATCTCTGTTCTCAAATCCATTCTGTGGAGAGAATTCTCAGTTCTTTTGAGCGGGATGAAAATCCTCTCTTAAGTCCACCAAACTGAAGATCAAGGCGTCAGAGCCCCACTCATCTGCAGAGCAATCTTTGTCCAGGAGAGAAGGCTCCTTGGTGATGGGGCTGCTTCAAGCCCCGGATGGACGGGTGGATTCGGAGTGAGGGCTGGGGAGCTTTACTCTTGGCTTTGCCGCAGGGTGGCTGTCTTGCCTTGTGAAGGTTTGAACATCGGTCTCCTCCTGTGGCTTTCCAGGTGGCTCAGTAGTAAAAGAATCTGCCTGCCAATGCAGGAGACACAAGAGATGAGAGTTCGATCCCTGGGTCGGGAAGATCCCCTGGAGGAGGAAATGTCAACCTGCAGTATTCTTGCCCAGAAAATCCCATGGACAGAGGAGCCTGGCAGGCTACAGACCATGGGGTTGCAAAAGAGTTGGATGTGACTGAGCATAGCACAGCTCTCCTCCTGTATGGCTCTTGGAGTCTTCCTAGCCCTCCTCAGCTGTTGTACTGTGGGATTTGACATCATGTGACTCTACGTGGGCCCACCCCAGGCATTCGCCAGAGGTGTGTCCAAATGTTTTCTAGAGAGGATTGCCAGTGGTCCTCTCCTGAGTGGCCACATGCAGCTGGTGCAAGAGGTCCCCAGGGAAAGGAACCTGGCCCTGCTCTGGTCATTTTCTTCTGCCCCTAGAGGCTCCTTAATAAAATAGCAATCCTCAAGCTTTCAGAGCTGTCCTGTCCCGTCTGCACACTGTCTGAGCATGACTGGTGAGGACAGGCCCAGGAGGCAGGGCTTCAGCCATGGGGAGACAGGAGGCCCTGAGCCTGATCTTCTGGGGAGCTTCTGCCCACCGTGGCTCCTCTGCTCCTCTGGGCACAGACAGCCGCTGCTGGGGCTTCCTCTCCAACTGCCCCACCTGCCTCCCTGTGCACTGTCCTCTCCTTCCTTCCTTTCTGCTCTTTCCCTCCCTCCTCTCCGCAGTTGAAATTATACCTGTGGTCTGGGCTGTCCCCATCTCATGATGAGGGGGCTTGGAAAACATGGAGCTCAAAAGACTGCAGGAGGCTGCAAAAGAAATTGTAAAATTTAAGTATCTTAAATGAGCTAATCCTTAACTTCCTACTGAAGGGTGAACTGCATAATGTTTTAACTTGGGAAATTAAGCAATAACTCATAGTATTGTTTAAAAAAGAAAAAGCTATACCAGCTCCTACATGCCTGACTGCTCCACATAGTAAGATATGCATGTGTGCTATGTTGTTTTGGTCGTGTCTGACTCTTTGTAGCCCATCAGGCTCCTGTCTGTAGGATTCTCCAGGCAAGAATCCTGGAGTGGGTTGCCAGGCCCTCCTCCAAGGGATCTACCTGACCCAGGGATCGGACCCATATCTCCTGCAACTCCTGCGTTGTGTGTAGGTTCTTTACTGCTGGGTCACTAGGGAAGCCCAAATAGTGAGAGAGAGTTTTCTCATTAGCAGATTCAGGATCCACACTTGTGGGCAATTGAAGTTTTGAAGGTGGAGAGGACGCTATACAAGGTTCTATGTACAACTCCCATCATATATTATAATGTCCCTTGATTTGTATGTCACACTTTATTTTCCAAATATGAACAACAGGGATCTTGAAAATAATAACCAAATAAAAACATTCAGAAAAGGTGTAGATTTTGTGGCACAGCATGTCAAGGAACATAACTTACTTTTTAACCATTACTTCATTGCATTTCCAGAATGCATATGCTTCATATTAGCATGAGTGTCTTTGAATGATTAAGGATTTTCATATGTTTGGTATTTCCCACAGGGAAATTCACAGGTAATTTAGGTACAATTCTCTTTTTAGACTTGTTCCCCACCCCCATACTTTATAACGATTTGATAACCATTAAACCTTCTTCCTTGCAGGTGAATACATAGATTTTTATACAGAATATGTCACTGGAGTTTTAACAGCTTAGATTTCCTTTTCTTTTCAGTTATTTTCATTGCAATGGTATTTCCTTATAAGAGGGAATAAGGAAATCACTCTCTCAGGCCTACTGCAGAAACAGTGGAGCCCAATTTCTTGGGTCCTCCAAGATGGCCTTTGTCACACACTTAACATATTGTGTTTGGGGCTCAGAAGGAGGAGATGCCTGCACACCACAAGCAGGGACTCTGGTGCACTTAAACGAAAGCTCTTTTCTTTATTTTGCTGTCTTAAATCCTTCTGATAGCCCCATAAACTAATACATTGTCCAAATCCTCAGGGAAACTCTATACCATCACCACTTTATAGTTCCCTATCTGTCCAGTAAACTAGAATTTAGCCTTATTTGGTGTCTGTCTCTTAACCTACATCTTGGCTTTATATGTCAGCTGATTTGTTTTTCCAAATCACTGGAGCATCTTAGGTACCATGTTGTTGGGATTCCCTGATGGCTCATATGGTAAGGAATCTACCTGCAATGAGGGACACTTGGGTTTGATCCCTGGGTCGGGAAGATCCCCTCAAGAAGTGACTGTCTACCCACTCCAGTTCCTTTTTCTGGAGAACTCTGTGGACAGAGGAGCCTGGAAGGCTATAGTACATGGGGTTGCAAAGATTCAGACATGACTGAGCAGATGGGCTACCCATCCCTTCTCCAGCGGATCTTCCCGATCCAGGAATCAAACCAGGATCTCCTGCATTGTAGGCAGATTCTTTACCTGCTGAGCTACTAGGGAAGCCCTAACACACACACACACACACACACACTCCCCACTTATTATCCTACCTCTTTGGTTGTCTCGGAGGATAATCAGAGCACCATAGAATGTTACAAATGGGAAGTATCTGTGGGATCAGTTGAACCAGTGTTTTTCAAAAACATGTGTAACTGCAAAGCTTCAATTTTAAATGAAATCCTCAACATATAAAACATAAAAGCAGAGTTACTCTGGTTAAAGGTTTCCCAGGTGGCTCAGTGGTAAAGAATCTGCCTGCCAGTGCAGGAGATGTGGGTTTGATCCTTGGGTCAGAAAGATCCGCTGGAGAGAGACATGGCAACCCACTTCAGTATTCTTGCCTGGGAAATCCCATGAACAAAGGGGCCTGGTGGGCTGCAGTCCAGGGGGTACCAAAGAGTCGGACACAACTTGGAAACTAAACAGCACCACCAACAACTTTGGGTGAAGGGGCTCTGACTTGCCTCATGCCACTCAGCTGGCTCCAGGGTCCACAGCCTGTGATTTCCTCTAGATAAAGGAACTGAGACCTGGGGATAAAATCAGTTGCTTGACATTTTAGTGAGGGCAGAAGAATCAGCTGTCCTTGCCTTGAAGCTTTGACGTCACTAGAGGAGAGTATGTGAAGACCACTGGAAGTAAAGCCCAAACAGAGCACAGGGACAACACTGCTTCCCCCGATGGCCTTGCAGGTTGGGGTCTCCGGGAGGCCAACATGGAGGTGGACTTGCCCATTGCAGGGTGTTTATTAGAGATGAAGACTGTGGAAAAGAGGAGGAGGATGCAGGACTATATGGAGGAAAATGTCAAGCTGCCAAACAAAACCTCAGTCAACACCACAGGGAAGCTCTGGAACATAAATGGCCATCATGTTGACCTGTACTGGACTTAATGGCTGGACCCTTGCACCCCCATCAACCATGGAATGTGGGTCACCCAGGGAAGGCCATGCACTTGGGTAAAGCGGCATTCTGCAGCTAGGCAAATCCTAAAAGAGCTGACAGCTAGAGGCTAACTGCCCACAGCTAGGGCAACAAGACCTCCCTTGAAGAAAGATCTAGAGAACACATCTCCATGTCCAATCCCCATGGCCACTAGCCTTCTGATGAACTAAGAGATAGTGAAGAGGAAAGTGGTAATGGCAGCCTTCCCCACCATCTGCCAGGCCGTCTCAAACTTCTGGTTAGAGAGTCCCAACTCTGTAATACTGAATATGATGCTTGCTGAACAGATGTTTTGACAGATAGACCAGTCCTCAAGATAGCTTCTCCACTGTGCTTCAAGATGGAATCTTGGGAGTAATTTTCATTTCCATTTCTGTTTGCCAAGTTTAATGACCACATTCACCTGTTGGGGCTTAATTGAGTATAGTGGGAAATGCGGCAGGTTACCTGTGGAAGGGTTTGGATTCTAGATCTCCTTCTAGAAGTTATTAGTTGTGTACTAAGAGCAAGTCGTTTAACTTTTCTGATCTATGAATTATACGTGGGATTTTGTTACCAAATGAAACACTTTAAAAACTATTAAACAGCATTTAAAATGCCCCTTAGATAGTGATGTTACTCAGAGTTGTTGTGGGCCCTTTTGCCTTAGCACCCCATCCATCCATCCATCCATCCATCTGTTCATCCAACCATGTTTTCATTCATACATCCAGTCATTCATTAATTCAATTATTATTGTAATTCCTAACTTTCAATTTAGAATTCCTCCAAACTTTTTAAGTAAACTAAATGAGAGATCTTGTTCTCTGTTAATTTAAGTGGTCCTTCTCAAGGAGACCTAATGCAAGCTCCATTCCCACTTTCGTGTAACCCATCTCTGTAAGAACACCCCTTTGCCACCACTGCTTACAAGTGTGACACCTTTCTGAGCCCCAGACCCATCAGTTTATCAAAACCCACCTCCACTCTATTGCTTATTCCACTGGGTTCACTCACTCTGGTGCTTTCTTTGGGTTTTTTCCCCTCCTATTAACTTTCTTTTTAGGTTAGCTCTTTGCAATTTTTTCTCTTTATTATTCATTAAGACCTAACTTTTGGACCAAATCCCAGCTGTTATGACTCATTTAAAAATGTTTTTTATTGTTAAGTGTATCATGCATACAAAATAATATGTGAAATATGGATTGGATAGATGCTCAGTTTAAAGACCAATAGAGTAAACATCTATGTAACAACCACCCAGGTTAAGAAATACTCTTATGATATATTTAGCCATTTAATGAATGCACATTTATTGGGCACCTACTTTGTATCCAAAAGTTAGGGATGTATATAATGATTGAGAGATCATTGGTTTCCGTAAAACAACTCACATCATCTACTAAGAAAGAAAGAAGCTGATACATAATGGCAAGATATGAAGGTACTTGCAGGACGAAGTACAAACAAAATGTGATGGGATCATTACCTACCTCTGGGCGAGACAGAAAGGCTTCTAAGAGGATGAGATGCAGACTGGGTTTGAAGGGATGGTTTGTCTGGGGATGAAGTGAATTCTTGGCAAAGGTAATAGTGTGTGTAGTCGCAGAGCTGTGAAAAGCATGGGGCATCTGGAAAAGAAGCAAGTCACTCCTCCTGGCTCACGTTTTGTTTCCTTGGCACTGGTCTCCCCTGGGTCCGCTCTCACCACTCCCACTGCACACTCTCAGTTTCCTTTGTCCCCCACCCTCCACCAATGTTCAAGTTCTCACAGGTCCCCCATTCGGACCTCTTCTCATTTCGTTCAGTTTTCCATTCACTCATCTACTCACTCCACACTGACCAAGAAATGAATCTTCAATAAGTCCGGTCCTCATCAGGATCAACGGTGGGCTCGTTAAGATGCAGATTCTGCAGGTATGCGTTAATATATGATATTTGTTTTGCAGATATACTGGATGGCACAGGGAACTCTACTTAATGCCCTGGGGTGTTGCTTTACAATGTTGTGTTACTTTCCACTGAACAGCAAAGTGAATCCGCTATACATATATATACACTACACCTCGCTGTGCAGTTGAAAGTAATACAACATTGTAAAACCACTATGTTGTTGTTGTTCAGTGGCCAAGTCATGTCCAACTCTTTGCAACCCCATGGCCTGCAGCACGCCAGGCTTCCCTGTCCCTCATCGTCTCCCAGAGTTTGCCCAACTTCATGTCCATCGAATCAGTGATGCCATCCAACCATCTCATCCTCTGTTGCCCTCTTCTCCTTCTGCCTTCAATCTTTGCCAGCGTCAAGGTCTTTCCCAATGAGTCAGCTGTTTGCATCAGATGGCCAAAGTATACTATACTCCAACAAAAATTAATTTTTAGAAAGGTACAGGTTCCGGTCCCCAACTGGTCAATCAGAATCTTCAGGATAGAGTCCCAGGATCTGCATTTTAAAATTGTCACCGGTATTTCTAATGCATGTGATTGGGACTCTTGGATAAACCTGGTGAAGGGATTTCTTGAGTGGAGAGGGGAGGTTTGTAGAGAAATTCAGGAAGTGGTTGGAGATGGTCTTGTGGTGTCCACCTTCAGGCTGCCCCTTCCTCACGTCTACCGCCTGCTTCAGCTCCCCTCTTGCTGTTGCTTCTTCCTCCGTGTCCGTCTCCTCCTGTCCCTGGCCATCTGCAGAGCCCACGTGTGTGTCGCATCCCTGCTCCCTGCCGCTCCCTGCCTGAGGCACGGTGTGTCTGGACTCTGCAGAGTGCCCCCAAACAAAGGAACCACCACACGAAGTTGACAGTCAAGCTGAAAACCCCTGCCTCGCCTCCTATCCTCTTCCTTTTGGGGGCTTCTTTCCTGAAGCAGGAAAAAAGAAACCCCCCTAAAAATCTGGGGAAGGCGTGCTCAGGGATGCCATCAGAGGCAAAGAGTGCTGTTGGTCTGATTTGCACTTCCATCACTGAGAGTATTTGAATAGTTTTAAGACATGTAAACTGTGAGACGAGACATTTTCACTGAAATATATGCATGGAAATATGATTCTCGTGGGGACACATGCTTGCATCTGTTTGTCTACATGTGTTTACTGGCACAGTCACACTTGCAGACCCAGAACCTTGGTTCTCCCGGCTTTGTCTGCATCAAATGTGTATATGGATGTATAATTAAAGATTTTTAAACACTTGATTTTGAGAGTCTGTTTTGCAGCTGCTGTGCTCAGAAAATTCCTCAGCTACTGCGGGTTAATGGGAGTTCTAGCAAGTGTTTCTCTCTGTGCTGCTCTCTTTTTGTAAAGCTCCTGTCTTTCCTCCCTCTCTCTCTCTCTCTCCCTCTCCCTTTCTCTCTCCCCCTCCCTCCCTGCCTGCCTCTGCTCTTCCCTCCCTCCCTCTCTCTCTCTCTGAGATAGCAGACAAGAGAGAAACTGGAGCGGCTTGCCCTGAGAAGCGTGCTTGTGTGTGTGGATTGGCAGGACCCCGTGGGTTCCTCGTCCATCAATGCAGTGTTCTTGGAGGGAAATGCAATGTTGGAGCAGGGGTTAAGCTGGACCAAGAAGGTGGCTGGACGCTCAGAGAGGCTGGGATCCTGGTTTAGCCAAAGGCTGGAATCACAGGAATGTTTCACCGGGGTCTGCTCTGAGAATTCCCAGACCCCCATGGATTTTAGAATTTCCCAGCCTTTCCTCCTTCACCTTCGCACTCTCTTACCTCCTCCTGAGATGGCCCCCGATCTGCGAGAGACATTTGAGAGAAGCTATTTATTAACAGATGTGAAGAAATGGATTCTGCACTTGATTATTTAGCCATGATTTATCAATGATGATGGATTGGAAAGCGGTGTAAGTAACAGTTATGTTCCTGTAGTTAGATGGTCTGTCTTAGTTGCTCTTTTCTTTTTTGCTTTAGCTTTTCCGGTGAATTTCCTTTTAAGAAAAGTGAAGAATAAAATGTATCAAGTATAGAGAAGTTAGAAGTTAGGAGGGTCCAGCTTATATGAGCTTTCTCCTTGTTCAGTCGACTTGCAGAATACGTCAGCTATATCAAGTGAGACACACAAACTACCCACAGAGAATCTACAAACATCCCCCGGAGGGTGAGGCTAAAATGGGAAATAAATGAACCGGGGATTTGAACTGACAATCATTGCTATAATCAGACTTGTTCAGAGGTGCTAAAAAAATTGACATTGGCTCATTTTAGAATCAAAGATGGAATTGACATGTGCTGTCTTCACGGGATCATAAAAATGAAGTTAGCCTGTGGCTCTCAGAATAGCTTCTTTCTGGCTACATAAATGTGAGATGGACTTTTCTCCCCCCAATGTTGAATGTTGACTGTATTTACCTCCCATTTCAGCTTTTCTTGAGACAGAACCCCTCCCATTCTGGAACATAATGTCTGGTCACCCTACGACTGTGTGACATTGGCAATTTGAAAGGCACTCACTTGCCAGTCAATGCCAGTCAGAAGATATTCCATTTTTTCTGTGCCAGGGCTTGATTTAAGCACTTGATTTCCAGTATTTGGGGTGGGAAGGTGGGAACAACAAGTAAGTTTAAGACCAAAACCCGTTTATTTCACAGGAGAGAGTAACAGCTCTCTAGAAGATTAGACATGGAAATTAAAGAAGATGATTTGCCTTTTCTTCAGGATTTGAAATGAAGCTAATTTTGTGTAGAAAGAGTAACTTAAACTTTCTTGATTTAAGAAAACGGCACTTTAAAGGAAACTTTTAAGATCATAAATCACTTAGGTAAGAACATCAAAACAGATTGCTAACATTTTTATGACCAGTTGAAACTTTTTCTCTTTGAGTCTATACAGTAGTGTTTATTACAAATATGTCTGGCTTAAAACTTGCTTAGTTATTTGGAAGAGGGATTTCTAACAGGGACACTGTAAAGAGCTTTTCTGAGTGATCTTTTGCCTTTCCCATTCATCACATCCATACTGTAGCCCCTGCCCCTGCCTGTCTCCCAGCCCCCGTCTTCCCTCTGAGTCTTGGAACCTCATGAAAGACCTTTCTAAAGATTCCCTTTAGCATGCCCTGCCCAGCTCTGGACAGAGGAAGCACTGTAATGCAACACAGAAGGCTGCCAAATTTGGAATTGAATGAGCTCAGTTGATTCCTGAATATTAAATCAGTTCTATGAGCCATTGAATGAGATCATATCTTATAAACCTGACCCAGAGTGTTGCTAACTTTATTGATTGGCATTTTGCAGCTTCAAGGGCTGCAGCACTGGGCACCTGAGGGGATCAGCCTAAAACCAAAGGAAATCCTCCCACTCTTCTCAGATTCCTGCTGGCCACATATACCTAGGGCCACGCCTTTTAAAATATGTCCTTTGTTATCAAGGGAAATCTGAGACAGAAAACACATGTTGGTAGCGTCACGTGAGTGCCTCTGCACATGAAGTGTTAGTATCACAGGGGAAACGCTTTCGATCTTGTGCTGTTTTGTTTGGGTTTCTTGTTTGTAAGGATTCTGTCAGACTCGTGCATCTGGAAGAGGTTTGGGGTGGGGGGGACTGAAAAACCTAGAGCAAAACCTGAAGGGGAAAGGAAAATCACTTAAAAGCAAGGTCAGACTAGAAATGAAATAACTCTTACCCAAATTCCAGTTCTCATCCTTAGTTTTAGTTTCCTGTTAGAGCAGACACTGATCATTGCCTTCCTGGGCTTGTAGGGATAGATTCTTTCCTACCACTTTTAGATTTTGAGCAAAAGAGGGGCAATTTCTCCAGAAACAGAAAAGCTAATAGGAAACCATCCTCTGCGTTTCTGTTCCCTTGGGCCGGCAGCTCTCTCCCACCCCCATGTCCCCCCGCCGCCTTCCTCCTCTCTGCTAGCCCAGGCTCTCTGTGCCTCAGAAGTGTCCCCCTTGAATCTCACCTGTGTCCTGTTAAAAAGATCTGCTGCCGAGGGCAGGGTTTTTGGAAAGGGTGGAGAGAGCTTTGTAGTGGTGAGTGAACTAGGGGGCTAGTAACGCTGACACCTGCAAACAGTCTTTGAGAGAGGCGGCTGATTGGCATCAGTAAAACTGCTGAGCAATTAAAAACAAAACAAAACAAAAAGCCTGGAAGTCAAGGTGAAAGAAGAGAAAGGAAAGGAGCTGTTGTCTCTGAGGAGTGTCAGGCAAAGTTCTGTTAAGTGCCCAGAAGGTCGAAATTGACAACGCCAGATGGTTAAGACCATCTTGAACTGATCACTACCTTGCAGATGGAGCCGAGCCTTCACTGTGGCCCTGGGGTTCTGCTGCAGAACTTTAGCCGAGCCTTCACTGTGGCCCTGGGGTTCTGCTGCAGAACTTTGCTGGGGACGCACTGCCTGTCCTCTCGCTATGCTCGGCTCCCCCCTTCTCTGACTCTAGGTCCCCATCTTCCGTGGCGATGGCTTCTGCTTTACAAGTGGAAGCTAAGGAAGGTTCTAAAACCGCCTCCTCAGATCTGTCACTGTGGGAAAGAACTTCTGTCAGGGTCCTCATCGCTCTTCTCCCAGGTCTCGTTTGTGCCTTTGCACTGATTAAGACTTAGCTTTATACCTGATGCTTCTCTCCAGGAACTTGCTCCTCTCTGGTCTCACCTGTACTGCAGGGGGTGTTCACCTTCCTGGTGCTTTTTGCTGCAGAACCATGACCTCTTCATATACTGTGCCCATCCTTAACCTCCCCTGCCACCTCAGGCCTGGGAGAGACTGCAGGGGAGAAATATGTCTGCAATAAATGTGGGAAAGAAAGCTGTCCGGTGAAAGCTGTCTCCGCAAGCTTTCCTGGTGATAGGAAGGACCTGCCTTCTCTCGCTGCCTTCCTCCAGGAGTCCTCGGAAGACCCGCTGTTAGTTTACATCTGCCTTCAGCAGAACCCACAGTTACTCTGCACGTCTGAGCCCTTGGCCAGTAAATTGCTCAGCTTCTCTAAACTTCTTTGCACCAGTAAAATGCATGCACAGCTTATCTCATCAGGGTTTGCGAGAATTAAGTGAAGACACGTGGTACTTAGCGTGGCGCCTGGTCATGTCCTTGAGAGGATGCTGTCCTCGAGTTTTGCTGTCAGCAGTGGGCCTGTCGGTCAGACATTTTCAACAGAGGACCCACGTCCTAAGTGATGGGGATCTTGAGGAAGATGGTGTGATAGAACACAAAGAGAAGTGGGTAAGAGTCAAGACCTGGGTGTTTTCATTCCAGCTGTCTTAGTGATCGCTGTGTGACCTCTAGGACGTTATCACCCCTTCCCATCGCGCTGGCCCCACTGACACTCGTCCCTGTCCCTAAGCAGTTTGCCCCATCACTCACCACACCTCAATTCATGCTGCTTCAGGCAGCTGCCGTCCTCCCCTCCTGCTCTTGGCTAATTCCTTTCTTCGCTTCTTCTATGAGATCTGCCCTGATCCTTGTGCCAGGTCAGGACCCCCCCCACCCCCCGACTCTGTGCAATTCCCAGGCAACCCCATGGATGAGGCTCCACCTCCTCTGCCCCCTTGCAGCCCTGTCATTGCCTGGAGAGGGACGCCGCTGCCTGAAGCTCCTCGTTTGGTGTCAAGACCAGGATGCTGCTTGATAAACACTTACAGAGTGGATGCGCAAGTGAAAGGATGAGTGAAGGGTCCCTGCTGCCTCCATGGTTGGTCTTGAGGGAAGGGAAAAAAAAGAAAGAATGTATGTGAAAGGCTTTGATGAGTAGAGATGGCGTTTGGTTTTAAGTTTGTAGGAGGCACAGTGTACCTTGAGTACCAGTGTTTCAAGTTGGTCTCTCAGATCCTAGGATTCATAAGTTTTAGTGAAACAAAACAGTGTTCTTTTTTGTACTGTCCTTGTAGTACAGGACCCATTCTTTGTGTCGAAACAGGACGGGCTTTATGTGGGCCAGAGGCTCTGATGTTTGAGACTACGAGCATCCGAGCTTCTCATTCCACAGGGAGAGATAAGGTCTGAAAGCCCCGGCCCCTGGGGGCAGCCCTGTGTGGCTTCACTCTCCCGGGCATGAGTAGCGGGTGGTGGCGGGTCCCCGCCAGAGAGGACGCAGGAGGGGTTCTCAGGGCAGAGGTGGGGAGAGAGGAGGAAAAGGGCCCTCGGCGTGAAAAAGCCGCGTCACTTATGTCGTCAGCTTCATCCCTGAGGCAGCTCAGGCAAGGGAGGAGCAGGGACTTCGGAGCCTGACAAGCTTGAGTTTGGATTCCAGCCCTACCGGCGGGACTTTGCTGTGTTTCTTGAGCCCTCTCCCCGAAGGTTATGGCTTCCCATAGCAGTGCTTGAACTCTGGCCCAACATCAAGCAGCTCTGCCTTAGTGTTTGGTCTGTTTTTTCTTCAGAATTTTTTTTTTTTTTTTTTCAGGAAGAAAAGAAAGCATGTTTAACAGAAATAGTCATTCTCAATGACAAGTCCTGATGCAGAGCCATAAGATGGCCAGAGGTGACGAGGTCATGTCCATGGGTGTGCTTTGTTAACAGACGACTCTACAGAGATGTATATATCCATACTGTGTGTGTGTGTGTGTGTATACACACAGTGGGGCTTTTCCACAGATATATGTATACACACACACACACACACGTGTAAATATATCTGTGCAAAAGCCCCACTGCAGCTGCCTTTGCCATTAGACTGACTGCACTGTGGATCTGTTATTCACCTTCACCTCTTCAGGTCCAGCTCAGGGGTTGTGTAAGCTCATTTTTCACTTTCCTCTGACCCTCGATGTCTTCACAAATGAGCCACCTGCTGTATCTTGGTGCTGGGGTGGAGATGTAGGGTGTAGTAATGAGCCTGCAAGGCCTTCCTACACCTATTGGCTGTTCTAGAGGGAAATTGAGGAATACTGCAAAGCCACAAATCTGAGCTGTCAGCTCATAAATATGTAAGCTCCTCGCTTAGGTAATAAGCTCCTTGACAGCCAAAACTGTCATTTGCACATGCTCGTCAGCTGAACACAAAGTTCCAGTTGCCAGACTGTCCCTGGATACTGAGGACTAAAAGCTGGCGAGTGGAGAGTGGGGAGGGGGAGCTGGGCTGATGGCTCTTTAGAGGTCTCTGGCTGCTCTCCATGGCTGCTGGCTTTGCTCCTCACCCCACCATGGGTGGGGGGTAGGGAGCTTTCTCTCTTGGTATTTTGATTACTAAATGTGGGCAAGAATTTTGCAGTGTGGCAGTTGAGATAGGAAGAGGGTTAAATATATAAATGGTGACAGGAAAAAATAGTGCCCAGCATTTAGCTTTTGGCAGCAATGACTAAATCTGTCCAAATTTCAATCTCTGTTGTATTGTGTTTAAAACTCTACTAGGAGTTTTGATAAAAATCAAATCAGCAGTTTATGATATGTATATCTAATTTTAAAATATAGGCCTGCAGATAAGATTCAGGGCAGGAAGCAGATATTTGGTGCACAAACATCTATCAAGCACCTAATATGTTACAAGCAGTTTTTAAGTTTGGGGGATTCAAAAGTGTATTAAGGAGAGATGTGGTTAAAACACAAATTAATTCTAGTGTAATACACTATGATAAGCTACAAAATAGCTCTGCTGACAAAATATTATCAGAACATATGGAAGAAAAGGATAAATTCTCCTTTGGGTGGTAGGAAAGGAGTGCCAGACATTAGAGCTGGATCTAGAAGGATGAGTAGGGAGGTGGCAGGGAGGGGAGGTCATTTTAGACAGGAATTGGCTTAAGTCTCTATTTATACACAGAAGCATAAAAGTGCAGGGGTGTCATGAATTTATCTTCATATTGCACAATTAAAATTGTTTTTGGATTCTCAAAATAGGCCGTGATTACTAATGTGTGTGTGTGCTTAGTCGCTCAGTCATGTCCAACTCTTTGCAATCCTCTGGACTGTAGCCTGCCAGGTTCCTCTGTCCATGGGGATTCTCCAGGCAAGAATACTAGAGTGGGTTGCCATGCCCTCCTCCAGGGGATCTTCCCAACCCAGGGATCGAACCTAGGTCTCTCGCGTTGCAGGCAGATTCCTTACTGTCTGAGCTACCAGGAAAGCCCTAATAACTCCTATTAAATACAGATTATGAAAGAAAGTGAAAGTGTTAGTTGCTCAGTCATGTCTGACTGTTACAACCCCATGGACTATAGCTCGCCAGCCTCCTCTGTCCATGAAATTTCCCCAGCAAGAATACTGGAGTGGGTTGCCATTTCCTTCTCCAAATAGGAATTATAATGATGATGAATTAATAACTGGTATCAGGTAAGATTCAAAATCACATCACATTTACACAGCTGTTTGGAAACAGTAGATCATAAGTCATGAGTCAAGTACAAAGGAGAGGATGTAGGAGTAGCCCCACCCTGTGTTTAGACCTTGGTTCCGTGGCTGAGCAGGTGGGTAGTCTTACACTGCTGGTATCTCCTTATATCTGTGTATCCATTTCTAAAAATTATTGCTTGGAAAGGAAGAGTTGCTCCAAAGAGAGAACAGGAGATTGAGTTCTAACAACTTAAATTCACTTGAGAAGTCAGAAAAAGTCACTGGGAAAGTATCTATAGTAAAAGCACAAGATTTTTTTTTTTTTTTTTTTTTGAAAGCACAAGATTTTATAGCACCTTTCAGATAACTCAAAGTCTTTTAAAAAAACATTTATTTATTTGACTGTGCAAGTCTTAGTTATGGCATGCGGGATTTTTAGTTGCAGCATGTGGGATCTGATTCCCTGACTAGAGATATAATCTGGGCCCCCTGCACTGGGAGCATGGCGTCTTGGCCACTGGATCCTGACTTGCTGTTGTTTAGTCGCTCAGTCATGTCTGACTCTTTACAACCACATGGAGGGTAGCCCACCAGGCTCCTCTGTCCATGAATTCTCCAGGCAAGAATCTGGAGTGGGTTACCATTTCCTTCTCCAGGGGGATCTTCTTGATCCAAGGGTCAAAACTGTGTCTCTTGCAAGTCTCCTAGGGAAGTCCCCAAAGTCTTTTTACAGTTGTGGTAAGAGCCTGCCTGCCTGTTAACTGGTTACTTTACTAAAGGTTTGTGTGTGTGTGCGTGCTGTTGCTTCAGTTGTGTCTGACTATTTGAAATCCTGTGGACTGTAGCCCATCAAGCTCCTCTGTCCATGGGATTCTCCAGGCAAGAATACTGGGGTGGGTTGCCATGCCCTCCTTCTGGGGATCTTCCTGACCCAGGGATCGAACCTGTGTTTCTTATGTCTCCTGCATTGGCAGGCGGGTTCTTTATCACTAGCTCCACCTGGTAAACCCGCTTTTAATGTCCCAAATTCATGATAGTGGGAAAGGTACTAATGAGCCTTCTAAGGGTAGAGTAAGGTTTTAGACGCTATGAATAGTAAGTCAAAATGTCAGAGTGGTTACAGAAGCATTTTTGCGTAGGGAGAGCCCTTAAGGATCAGGTGTTTTGTTGGCTTTGGACTCTTTGAAGAATGGCGTTTTGGGTAAGGAAACCGTGCCAGGTGTCTGGAAGCAGAGTTAGTGAGAAGCACCACACTCTCACGTACTCACTCTTGAGTCCACTTGTGCATTCATTCTTTCATCTATAAATGTTCCTAACGCCCTTGCCACATGGAGGCTAAGTATTGGGATAAGATACTGGCTGTACCCTTCAGGAGCTTACAGCTTTGTAAGGGCATAAGACATGGACATAAAGAATATAAATGGGAAATTAGTTTTAAAATAAAATGAAAGGGAGCTATTAAAATTCAGAAGATGGAAAGCTATTTCCTAGTAAAATGGACGACTATGCCCTGATTGAGAATTCGCTGTATTAATGCAGACTTAGATAGTTGCAGTTGCTTTATTTAAGAAGTTTTGAGCATCCAATAAGTGGGTAAAGTTGTTTGACAAGCCATATTTTTATTATGGGGAAATGCAGAGCAGTATTAAAATTGAATTGTTGAATTGTCATTTGTTGACAGCCTAGTAAGAACATATTGTTCAAGTACAAGAACATTATTGATTTAATTACCTTGAAAATATGATTGTGACAAATATCTATTTTTCTAAAAAAAAAAAATCAAAGATTCATCAGTTAGTTAACGATAAATGTGAGCAGTATCTAAAGGCATCTCTCATCAGAACTACCCCATGGATAAGTCAAGGAAATGTGGACTTTGAGCCCCCTCTGGAGGAAAGAGGAAGAGCCCTCCATGGCTGGCCTGGGAGCAAATGGTTTCTTTTCTAAAGGTCAAAAATGGAAAAAAGAATCATCAAATGACTTTTGGAATGAACCTTCTGAAACAGAAGTCTACGACTTTTAACTCATGGAGAACCCAGTGAGGATATTTGCTTTAACAGGCAACTTCAAAAACATCCCTCCCCCAAAGGCTTGCTATAGAAAATACTGGGCACAGACTAATAATGAGCACAATAATTATATTAGTTTTATGAACATAATAGCCAACAAAATCCCATAACACAAAGTATTTTATGGATTACTATCATTTAAGGAGCTAGCAAAATGTAAAAACAACCCCTCCCAAAGTGTTTTTATTCATTTCTGCATTCTGCTAGTGTTTATTGAGTACCTGTGGGTGTACCAGGCACCATTCTTGGTGAGAAATAAAGTAAACAAAAGCCTTACATGAAACTTACATGGGAGCAGAAGATAGTAAGCACCAGGTCTGACCATATGCCTTTCCTTAGGGAACACAGCAGGATGAGTGAGGCTGTGGGTGTGGAGTCAGGCTGACAAAGATCCTGGTGAATCTGGGAATTCTTGGGTTAGATTGTGCCAAACTCTTTAAAAAGAAATAGATAGACTCTTATTTTAGTTCTCCTAAAAATAAAAATAACCATCTTTCCCACAGATGATGAAGAACCTGTTAATATAAATGGTCAGGCTTGGTTTGGAAGATATTTACAAATTTAAATACATCAGAATATGCCCTTAAAACATAGCTGTGCAGAACCTCTGGGCTGGAGGAACCCTTAAATGTAAATTGCCTCCAGCTCGACAGATGTTTCCAAACTGTTCTATTGGGAAGCATGTGAGGACCACAGGGTTGCTCCTATTAGAAAGACAGGCAGCCAGACTTTCTTTTTCAGTGTCATTGATAAGTGAAAGTCGCTTAGTCGTGTCTGACTCTTTGCGACTCCATGGACTATAGAGTCCATGGAATTCTCCAGGCCAGAATACTGGAGTGGGCAGCCATTCTCTTCTCCAGGGGATCTTCCCAACCCAGGGATCGAATCCAGGTGTCCCGCAGGTGAATTCTTTACCAATTGAGCCACCAGGGAGGCCCAAGAATACCGGAGTGGGTAGCCTATCCCTTCTCCAGTGGATCTTCCCAACCCAGGAATCGAACTGGGGTCTCCTGCATTGCAGACGGTTTGTTGTTGTTTTCACCAGCTGAGCTACCAGGGAAACCCATGTCATTGATCTGGGGCCAACTCCATCCATTCATCCGTCTGTCCATCCATGTTTATAGAGTGCTCACTATGTTGAGGCAATGCTGAGAATGCACTTGCAAGAAAGACAGATATGGCTCCTGACATTATGAAGCATTTAATATTGTAAGGAAGACACAGTCACGGTCAGTTTTAAGAAGCAGTACCGGCAAGTCACACTTTTGGTCCATTCCTCATCTTGACCAGGGACCACACTGGCAGGTGCCTGGCTGGTGTGAAAGACATAGCAGTCAGTTCTATCAGTCTCTGTGCAGCAGAGACAACGTATTTCCTGTACATGAAGGAAAATGATACTGTCTACACCCAGTTTAACTTGTGGGCCAGTTTAAACAACCGAGTTAGTTTGCTTAACGGCATTTTTATTCTGCATATGTATTGATTTTTCTAAGTGCTCCAGGACACTGCCTGATGAGTGAGGATGAAAACTGGTTACCCTGCAGTCATTCTGCAATGAGGACTCTTTGTCAGAGAGGCAACTACCAAATAATTGCCTCCAGCACATAAAAGCTG
This sequence comes from Muntiacus reevesi, assembly GCF_963930625.1. Taxonomy (NCBI): domain Eukaryota; kingdom Metazoa; phylum Chordata; class Mammalia; order Artiodactyla; family Cervidae; genus Muntiacus; species Muntiacus reevesi. Next base: position 78,472,138 of record NC_089253.1, on the reverse strand, counting down.
CAGACACATGGTTGATGTAAGAATCTAGTTTCAACTGGTGGTTTTCAGGCCGAAGCAACTGCATCAACAGAGACTTCCCTGGCATCTGATTTAAGGTTGTAGAAGACCCCAGTTTATTTACTGACATTGTCCTCTTTTCTGATCTTTTTTTGCTCTAAATACCACCTCCCCTACCCATCCACCTTCGCCAACAGCACAACCAGAATTCTCATTCAAGATGCCCAGGACTTGAACACATCAGATTCAATATCATAGAGTCAGTTGCAATAAACCCTGGTGGGCCATGTTCAGAGTTCACCCAGAATAGCTTAACAGGGCTTAAAGGAAAGGCATCTCTTTTACCTTTCTTCTTATGGTTATATATTAAGAAGCTTATGGGAAAGAATCTCTGAAAAGAAACATTTAGGATATAGCTTTCATATTAGTATTTTATTATAACAATAATTGTAGCAAACAAACATTTACTGGGTAGGTACTATGCACCAGGAACTGTTCTAAGACATCTGTTCGTTTAGACCTCACGACAACCCCACACAGTGGCCGTCCTGTTTTGCAGCTGAGGAAACTGAGGCATGGGAAGGGTAAGGAACTCAACAAAGGTCACAGGGCTGTGAGTGTCAGACAGAAGATCTGAACCCAGGCCACTTGGCTGCACAATCTGTAAACTCCGGGCTGTTTCTCCTTTCTGCCTCTTGAGGGGACTCTGAAATACTGAAGTACTTAATGGTAAATCATTGTTTGATGGAGCATGTATTGAATCACACGGCTTCATTTACAAGAGCTATTCTCTCCACCCAGAGACTTCTTGAGCCCTGTTGAAATCATAGGTATGGAAGAGGCTGGAATGTTCTTTTCTATATCCCAACCCAGGGATCAAACATGGGTCTCCTGCTTTGCAGGCAGATTCTTTACCTACTGGGATACCAGAGAAGTCCCAGGTTTAACAGAGCATTTATCATCTAATACTCTAAAATCACAGATAGCACCTTACCAGTTTTGGTTCACCGAACTAACTTTAAAAGAACTACAAGAATTGATCAATACAATATTGTTACATAGTACATTAGGTAGGAGCTCCTTTTAGCAGCCTTGATAAAAATGTGCGAAAAATCACATAGAAGATCAATAAATAGTAGAATAGTCATATATAACATTAAGAATTTATACCCTAAGTGATTTTAACTGACTTACAAAATTATGTATTTATAAAATAAATTAGATCCATACATATGTATACATATTGTGTGTGTATATTTGTATATGTGTATGTATATACATATACATACACACACATAGAGAGAGAGAGAAGTGTGTGAGAGAAAGATACCAGTTCCTGGACCAATTTGATTATTGCTATTGGACATTAACTAGACTTTGGCTAAATCGGTAGAGTTTACCAGCAATGCGGGAGACCCAGGTTCAGTCCCTGGGTGGGGAAGATCTTTTGGAGAAGGAAATGGCAACACACTCCAGTATTCTTACCTGGGAAATCCCATGAACAGAGGAGCCTGGTGGGCTACAGTCTATGGGGTCACTAAGAGTCAGATACAACTGAGTGACTAACTCACTTTCAAGGTAAATGAATCAGAAGAAGAGTGAAAAAAATGCAGAAGGGAACAAAACATGTATTGAGCTCACTGGTTGCAGACCATCCAAATGGCACTGTTCATCCATCCTGCGCTTTTATCTTCACACAGACCCTCTCGGTGGGCATTATTATCTTTATGCAGATATCTCCAAGAGTGGCAAAGCCAGGATTTGATCAGGACTCTCTGACTCCAAATCTTCCCAGGTGGCTCACTGGTAAAGAATCTGCCTACCATTGCAGGAGATGCAGGAGACTTGGGTTTGATCCCAGGGTTGGGAATCCCCTGGTAGAGAAAATGGCAAGCCACTCCAGTATTCTTGTCAGGAAAATCCCATGGACAGAGGAGACTTGTGGGCTGTAACCTATGGGGTCACAAAAGGCTGGACTGAGCAACTGAGCACACAAACACTCTGACTCCAAAGCCCGTGTTTTCATATTGAATTGTTATTTTTACCCAATAAAGTGATACAGAGTTTGCTTGGAGACTCCTAGTCTTCCTTGGAGACTTTTTAGGGAATTTTAATGTAGGGAACAGTGGGTAATAGCATAGTTACCTGTAAATAGCAGGTATTCAATAAGTATTTGTAGAATAACATGAATAATAAATGCATAAGATGCATAAGATGAAATGCATAAGATGCATAAATGCATAAGATGCATAAAATGCATAAGATGAAAGCCATTTACTTTTTACAAGTTATAGAAATGTTTAAGGATGCTTTTATGTTAGCCTCTATAAAAACAAAGCTATACATAGCATCATAATTCAGCTCAAGGCATTTAAAATGGTGAAGCCTAAAAATATAATTTTTCATATTTTTCCTTCTATATTTTCTTAAAACAATGGTGTAGACCTCCTTATCTTTATTTCTTCAGCCCCCATTTACTTCTCAATCCGTTGGAATGTACTCCACCTCTCCTCTGATTCTGTTCAAAGTTGATGATGAATTTATTAATTCCAATCCAGCGGACACTTTTCATTCTGTTTTGGTCTCTTAGTAGCATTAACAATATTGATGTCTTGTTCCATCTTTCCCTTCATCTCTCTGGCTGCTTATTTTCAGGCTCCTTTGATACCTCCTTTTTGCATCCACTCATTAAATGCTGAGGTTTCTGAGGGTCTTATGAGTCACTTTCTGTTCTCATTCTTCTCTGCATCTCCCTGGGCCATCTCACATCCACATGCTGAAGTTTCTCCAGTCTGAAAAACTAAGCCAAATAGTTTTTGTATCCAAATACTATAAATGAAGCTCTAAACATAGACGATGTATCTTGAAAATAAGTGGTTTCTGTCTATGGAGTCAAAGGCAAGTGTAAAAATTAAGAGACTCTTAAATATTTCTTAGCCATTTCTTGGCAATTAGTCATGCGTTAGGAGTCACTTTTGTGCACCTTTGAATACAGCACTGGATGGCTCTTTGCATTGGTTGCTAGTGATTTGTTTGACAGAGTAGAGGGAAAGCATAGAAATTTATAGTTTCCAGCCACTTTCAATTGAATATCATTTGTAAAGATAAAGTAGCTCTGAAATTTTAATGGAAATCAATATGAAATAAGATTCAATTTGTAAAAACTTAAATTACAAGCAATTTGTAGAAGTATATTGTGTAAATGCAAGAATTCACAGGGGGAGAAGGTGATTGATTGATTATATAATATGCATTACATTCTGTCCAGTGGCATGTGACTTTGTTCACAGACACAGCTGGATGGCATCTGGGGCTAGAGAACAGGATCACATCACCTGTTCCCAGGTGCTCTATCAATATATAAATATTGTGCTCAGTCATTCAGTTGTGTCTGACTCTGCTACCCCATGGACTGTAGCCCGCCAGGCTCCTCTGTCCATGGAATTTCCCAGGCAAGAATACTGGAGTGGGTTGCTATTTCCTCTTCCAGGAGATCTTCCCGACCCAGGGATTGAACCTGGGTCTCCTGCATTACAGGAAAATTCTTTACTGCTGAGCCACCTGTGAAGCCCAATGTGATTATTATCTTTATAATAATGTCAGAGCTAGGAATTTTATTCTTAGCCAAGGATTGAGTGTCAGGAAGCTATAGTTATAATTAATGATGTGTAAGTAATTTAAGATAGTACTTGAAACCTATATGGGTGCTTAAGGTAATCATGTTCCAAATTCTGCAAAAATGGTGATCATTGAACTTAGGATTCTAATACCTAAGAATAACGACAGCATATAAAATTTAATTTACCCAGTTTAGATCTCACCTGCCTAAAAATAATAGGCACACTAAAGTAAACAATAGTAAAATGTGCAGTTTAACATGGCTCAGGTTTCTTTATGGAGTTAACTAGGAAATTTGAACTAAATCCTTGTTGTATTTTGACAAATTTCTCCATTGCCTGTAATTTATTTCAAAATAGTTTTTTCTTTATACCAGTTTAATTATTAATTATTTGATCATTGTTCTCAAAAATACTTTTTAACTATAAGACAAAAAAGTAGCAAGAATGTAATAAAGACTTTATTTTTTAATTAATTGATTTTATTTGGCTGCTCTGGGTCTTTGTGGCTGCATGCAGTTTTTTTCGAGTTACAGTGAGTGGGGGCTACTCTCTATTTGTGGTGCACGGGCTTCTCATTGTCGTGGCTTCTCTTGTTGTGGAGCACAGGCTCTCGGATGTGCAGGCTTCAGTAGCTGTGGCTCCTGGGCTCAACTGCCATGTGGCATGTAGGATCTTGCTGGACCAGGGATCAAACTCGTGTTCACTGCACTGGCAGGCAGATTCTTAACCACTGGACCACCAGGGAAGTCCCAATAAAGACTTTAGCTGAGAGAGATGTGAATTACTTGGGAGAAATCCACTGCATTATCTTTTTTTTTATTAATTTATATGATTTAATTTCTTTATTATTCTCCCTGCCTCCTCCCTCCATAGCCATGCTACACACACACACATACACACACACTAACATGCACACACATGTCCATGTCCAGATTTCAACAACCCCAGATGCAGTGTGCAAAGTGAGGGGTGGAGAGCATCCATCCTTGGTGGTCAAATCCACATCCTGGCCGTGGAGACAGGCAGGCTCGTGTTTCCTTCCCAGGCTGTTTCCTAGCGTAACTGCCTTGTTCATGTAGAATCATCAAATAAGCAAGAATATGCAACAAAAAGTAAAGCACAGGTCTTTGTTAGCGGCCTTGATGCAAAGTCACAAAAAGAATTGCCCCCATAGTTTGTTGTTGTTTTCTCACACTGAAGCCTGGAAATAAACCATAAACTAAAATTTTATTGTGGTAAAATATACATAACCCATCCTTGGAGAAGGGAATGGCAACCCACTCCAGTGTTCTTGCCTGGAGAATTCCATGGACAGAGGGGCTTGTGGGCTAGAGTCCATGGGGTTGCAAAGAGTCGGACGCGACTGAGCAACTAACACCCACTCATCTTAACTGTTTTTAGATGTACGGCTCAGTAGTATTAAGTCCACTCGTGTTGTTGTGCAGCATCTCCACCATCCATCTCCAGACCTCTGCATCTTACCAAACTGAAACTCCATCCCCATGAAACAGTAACTCCTCATCCCCTGCCTGCCTCAGTCCCTGGTAACCACGGTGCCGCTTTTTGTCTCTCTGGCTTTGACTACTCTAGGTACCACTCACAAGCAGAATCATGCAGTATTTGTCTTTTTGTGCCTGACTTATTTGACTAAGCATAATGTCCTTAAGGTTCATCCATGTGGTATCATGAGTGAGAATTTCCTTCCTTTCTGCCAACGCCTAGTCCTAATTGGCCATGATTATTATAGATTCTTCCTCCTTTCACAAGTTATTTTGCTCTGGAGTAATCTCTCATCTATGCTGTCTGCTCCAGGGAGATGGCTTCTTAACTTCATTGAAAATAAAAGCTGCCTCCTTTCCTCTGCTTTGGAGCCTCTGAACATGCCTATGATGAGTTTACCTATATATTTTTAATTGGAGTATAATTGCTTTATAATGCTGTGTTAGTTTCTGCTGTCCAACATCATGAATCAGTCTTGTGTACACAGGTGTCTCTTCCCGCTTGGACCTTCCTCCCACCCCTCCAGGTCATCACAGAATACCAAGCTGAGTTCCCTCTGCTACAGAGCAGCTTCCCGCTAACTGCCTATTTTACACATGGTCGTGTACACCTGCAACATGATTTTGCCATGTTTTTCAACAATCTGCATAGACTCCCTTCCAAGTGACCTGGCAGTAGAATAAATATGAGAGGAAGGGATGTGAGTTTCTTTCTACCTTTCTCCCTCAAGTGGGGCTGCTGAGGTATCAGCAGTCTAAAAGATTGCCCCAAGTCTGGGGTTGCCTGACCTTGCAACAGAGGTGGGGGTGCAGGCATTCTGAACCGCTGCTGTGTCTGGTTCCTACTTTTTTAATGCAGAGACCCCTAGCAAATTGTTTTTTTTTTTTTGAAATAACTTACTTAATGATTTCCTCAGATTTCAACTGTACCAAATAATTTGTTAAATAAAAAGAAACATTGATATTAAAGGGGAAAAAAGAAATCACTTCCATTAGCAAACAAAACTAACATATATTCACATTTAATTAACCAAGAAGCCCCCAAACCACAGAGTATGTCACCCAGCATTGACAATTAATTATCTTTGCTGTGAGAGAGCTACAGGTATTGAGCAAAGAGTTACAGATTAAAGGCTTTGTTTTCTCTGCAATTGCTGTCCATTTCTAGTTATCACACCTTGATAGCAGCTCGAATGCTTCAGGCAGCAAATTATATCTGAAGTATGTAATTTCATGTCAGTTTTTAATTTCACATGATCAAAATATGGGGAAAGTGAGGATAAAGCACTGTTTCTTTTAAAATAAAGACATTAAATGAACAACAGCTGCTTTTCAGTTTCTTATGCTTTTTAAGATAATTTTCTACCAAACAGCTAAGGAAGATAAATATTAAGGGAAACTAGGGAATTAGTGGTCATCCTTGGCTTTTAAATGGGCTCTCTGTTTATGGTAGATCATGTGGTTTCTTCCTTTGAACATTACATTAGCATATATATAAATGATTTAACTAGAAACTACTGGAGTTAGCATCTAAAAGGCTGCATGATGTAATGAAAAGAACATTAGATTCATTAGATTCTTGAAATCAAATTATCTGGAATATGCTTATTCCTTGAAGGAACCTTAATTTTAGTTAGCTATTTCTTGCAATGTAGTCGATATCCATACATATATTATGGACAATTGTTTCTCTGCAGAAAAATCAAACACAGGCATTCCTAAGGAATAGGCTTTAATTAGCCTATGATTGCCTTTTTCTCTGTCTATAAGCAGCTGAAATAGCTAGTTGTAGATACATGAGTTTATCAGCTTCAATCAAGAAGACCAGCTAGTTCTCCATTATTCATGTTTATGAAAGGTAACAGTACTGGCAATTAACTACAATCATATATACCTAGTTTGGGATGGATTTTTCAACTACTGTTTTTCTGACAGGGTCTGATGGCCTCGATGTTTACAGTTCTTTTATTTGTTGATCCCAGTTTGCAAAGGTCTGACTCTGAAGGAGGTTAGAAGCTACCTGGTTTCCCAGGTACTAGTAAGAAAGCTTGGCTGGGCGTATTAGGCCAGGGACCTAAAGATCTGCCGACAGGGAGCATCTGATCAGAAGGGACTGATGGCTAGAAGGTCATTTAGCACAGGGAAACATGATGAGGACCTTAGTGCTAATAGGAGGAAAGACTAGGAGATCCATCCAGACTGAAGCAGAAAGCTTCTAAGCTGAAGTCAAGTCGGCAAGCAGAAGGCAAAATGCAGGAGATCAGGAAGCCAGGTTAGGGGTCTGGGAAGACCAAGACCTAGGCTTGGCACGGGCTGTAGAGCAGGAGCAGGGAGATTTGGAGTGCAGTGGGGGCTGCGTCCTCAAACCCAGGCACGTGGCTGCTGTCCCCGGTCAGACAGTGGGCAAGGCTGTGTCCCACCTGGATGGGGCAGTGGGCTTGCCCTGTGCTGTCCCCTGGCATGACCTCATCCAGGACATCTGTAGTGAACATCTTTGGAGCAGAAGACCCTGGAGTTGCACCTCCAGACTTCTGTGCCCGTTAGACTTTTCCCCTCCCTGGTAAAGTTCTTAGGTATGTGCCCTGGCAAGTTGGAAGTCTACTGAGTCAGGTCAGCAGGCGAGAAGAAAGGGTAGCTTTGTGCATCATGGAGTGAAGCAGTGAAATAAGGAAGCTAGCAGCTGTGGAGTCACAAACTAATGTGTATGTCATACATGCTCAGTTGCTAAGTCCACCTCTTTGCAACCCCATGGACTATAGTTTGCCAGGCTTGTCCATGGAAAATCCTCTAGGCAAGTATACATACTGAAATGGGTTGCCATTTCCTCTCCCACGTGGCATCAAAGGCAGCTTACAAATTGGCAGTATGTTCTTTAGACCTCCAGGATCTAATGCCTGAAGATCTGAGGTGGAACTGATGTAATAATAATAGAAATGAAGTTCACGGTAAGTGTAATGTGCTTGAATCATTCTGAAACCATCCCCTGGCCTCCCGATCTGTGGAAAAATTGTCTTCCATGAAACTGGTCCCTGGTGCCAAAAAGGTTGGGGGCCAGTGCTGTAGACCTTTATATTACACATCAGTTGAGAACCATTTTTGGTTTATTCAGTCTTCCAGTGTCCTTGAAAGAGTGGGGAGCCCTCTCAAAATATGAAAGATTGATGAGGCCTGAAGCGAGTTGCATCTTTCTGAGGTCACTGAGTGTCGGAGACAGAAATTCCCTCTTTCTAATGTGTTTTCGTCTAGGTTTGACCTGGAGCTGGCTGTCTCAGCAGTGTTCTGGTCTAACCTACAGGGTTTGCTGGACACACAGAAATAGAAATATGTAATAAGAAAGCCCACATGTCCCCAGGCTGCCAAAAGAGTGTGGCACCAACTGTCAAGTTCCAGATGAGATTAAATTCATTAGAGCAGAGGTTCCCAGCCTTCTTTCGGGCCCTGGAACCTAGCCTTCCAAAGATGGCATCTCAGCTGTTAGTGAAGGCACTCCCTCAAAGCCCCATCACATGAAATATTAAGGAAGCTGCCAAGATCGGCCGCCGTGCCTGGTATCCTGCTGCCAGGCGCCTGAGGTGACAGAACTTGGGGGCCCACACAGTACAAGCAGCAGCTACTGTATAATGAGCTGAAAGGGCTTAACTCCCAGCAAGACGAGTGGAAGAGTCTTTCTTAAAATGCTCCAAATCCCTGTAGACACCAAGGAAGCTTACCTGAGCCCTGAGAAAGCAGAGCATCAGAGATATGGAGGCAAAGGGCCTCAGTAGGACATAAATTCTGCCACCGACACAGTGTGCATCTGCGTTCCTACAGTCCACATTTCCTCAGAAAGGAAATAACAAATTCATGCTTTGCACTCCTGTTTAACCTTCCACGTGTGCGTGCTTAGTTGTTCAGCCATGTCCGACTTGTTGCAACCTCATGAACTGTAGCCTGTCAGGCTTCTCCGTTCATGGACTTCTCCAGGCAAGAATGCTGGAGTGGGTTGCCATTCCCTTCTCCAGAGGATCTTCCCAACCCAAGGATCTAACCCAAGTCTTCTGCATTGTAGGTGGATTATTTTACCCTCTGAGCCATCAGGGAAGCCCTTGGCCTTCCATGCCAATGGCTAATTCTTTTATTATTAAACATCTCCTGCTTTATTTGAGCATATGAAAGAAAGCATTTCTATTTTCACATAGGGATCTTGGCTCAGCAAACACTTTCTTAGGTACCTGGCTTTCAGCAAAGGAGAAGATTTTACTTTGAATAGCTTTCATAAAAAAAGAAAAGTTAGTTTATGAAAGGGCTGCTTTTCATCCCATTGGTTTTGCCTTTAGTCGTATTTTCATTCACCTCTATTATTCTCACTTTGACCATTAAAAAATCCAGACAGGATGGATTAGCAGTATTCACCAACAGTATGGTTTTTAAATTTTGCTTTTCCCCTGTTTTGTACTTCTAGGCATGAGTGAATGATGTGCAGTTCAGGTAAAGCTTCTACCTTCTCTGAGCTTCTAGGGAGCCAGTGGAAGTTCTCAATAATGTTGGGTGGTGTGGATTCCTCTCATAGCCACAACTTAGGAGTAGACTCTTGAACACAGAGCACCTGCGGGGTGACTCAGAGGTGACTTGACTGACATGCATAGCCTATTAATTGCATAGTTCTTTGAAAGTGAAAGTGTTAGTCACTCAGTCGTGCCTGACTCTTTGCAACCCTGTGGACTACAGCACACCAGGCCTCTCTGTCCGTGGGATTTTCCAGGCAAGGATACTGGAGTAGGTTGCCATTTCCTTCTCCAGGGGATCTTCCTGACCCAGGGATCGAACTCGGGTCTCCTGCCCTGCAGGCAGATTCTTTATTGACTGAGATACCAGGGAAGCATAGTTCTTTAGTATATAGTTGTCATTGATTGATTGATTCTGTTTCCAGAGCACTGAGATGCATTCTAAGCAGCTTCCAGCATTCTTTTTGTATCTGTAGAAGGAGAGGTATGAGGCAGTGGAGAATGGCACAGAAGAATGCTGTGTGGTGGTGGTCGTTGTTGTGGTGGTGTTACTGTCATGCAAGGACTCGCTCTGGGTTGGGATTGTAGGAGTCGAGAAACCACTTTCATATAATTTGCCTTTCATATCCTAATTCTGGGCATGACCTGACTCACTCAGCTGAGACATTTTCCCCCTGTGATGAGAAGGTATGTTGCTAAGCAACTAGATCAGTAATTGGTAAATGCTTATATATGATTTGATTTGAGTTACATACAAAACTATGTAACTGCTTTTTTTCTGTCTTCATTATTAGGCACATGATTATCATTTGGTTTTATATTGCCCAAATGAAATAAAATAAGTGCTTCTATTTATCACATTGCATAACAGCATGAAGTGGTAGACTGACCCTAAGTCTAAAGCAGAAAATGCAAATCCTCATCTCAGTTATGACAATCACTAGTCCTGTGACTACAGATAAAATCAGGTAACTTCTGTGCCTTCATGGCTTTTTACACCTGTACTTTGTGGTACAAATACCTTCTTTGCTTTCTCACAGGACTGAGTGTGATGGATGTGACAGTATGTGAAAAAGGATTTAGAAAGAGTGAAACATTCCAAGATCTAAGCATTTCTAGAACTTCAGATACATAGTCTTGGGACTTTGCATATGTTCCTTTAACACCAAAGGCTGGATCAATTAAGAAGCCCTGAGCGGGTATATACCAGTGGTCCCCAGCCCTTTAGGCATCAGGAACTGGTTTCGTGGCAGACAATTTTTCCATGGACCGGAGGTCATGGAGATTGTTTCAGGATGATTCAAGTGTATTACATTTATTGTATACTTTATTCCTGCTATTATTACGTCAGTAATGATGCAGTGATAGAGTCAACACTAATGACATCCAGAAGGAAAGACCACACTGCACATCAGCGTCTCATAAGTGTTAAGACATAAGACATAGGCTCTCAGTTGCCTCTCAATTGCTGAAGCCTCAAGGAGTTGATAAGGGCAACTTGTAGAAGCCTTGAATGGGTGAAGTTTTAAGAGAAGAATAGGGGTAAATTCATAGAGATTATCACTCTGAGTTAATGCTGTGCCGCTAGTTGCAAAAATCAATCTATTTTCAAATTATAATAGTGTCTGGCTGCTGTGTCTTGATGCGATATTGTTTGAGGTTAACCGTCAGCCATGTTTTGCCTCCTAGCAGTAAACATTTTATTTGAAGTCATGTCATGAATTATCTTCCTACACTAATGAAATGGATCATTTACATAAAAATCTGAAAAACCCCAAGACCCATATGCTTTTTGGTCTCCGGAGGCATGGAAATGACCTCAGTGACAGCCAATTAGAAAATGGAAAGGTGAAGGAGGACGCTTTTTATTCCCTGTTTGGAGAATTTCCAGAATGAGTAACATGCTTCATGGCAGTGCCAGAATACTTTTAAATAGGCATTATTTCAAAATGAAGCCTAACTGATTTTTTTTTTTTAACACGTAGATGGATATCTTAACTATTTCCAGAGGGCTTTGCCTCAGACCACTGGTTTTTGTCACACATCCTCCCTATTCATAATCTGTTTTATTTTCTTCTACCCCTGTGTCACTGACCCCATGAATTTCCTGGGAGCTGCTGTGATCTGTCACGTCATTGCTTATTTACCAGACAGTCTTAATCCTCAGAGCATTGAAATATTTTATAATGGCACATAAGCCATCGGAGCCTATGACAGCCCTGGCCATTTCACATTAAATTGCCATGTGGATTGTCTTTTTACCTGCTGATGCTGGCGATTTTACCACTCTCATCTCCCTCCTGGGTCAGGACCCTTTCTGGGCAACAGATGGGGCAGTTCTAAGGGCCTCACCCTGCCCTTTCTTGAGCAGTTTTTCAGTTGATGTCTCACCAGTCAATTGCTTGGGTTCAATTTAGTAGAGCTTGAATGACCTCTTAATTTTCATGAAGCTTTCACCCACCCATATGATCATCTCACAGTTGAACACCCCCTTCAGACAGGATGAAATGCTCTCAGAGTGTTGTTAGCAAACACAGTACTTAGAATTTTTTAAAGGATGAAGGATCCTTAAAAAAACAACTGTACTACCTGATATTCCTGCTTGATATTATCTAAGGAGAGTTTATTCTTCACGAAGCTAATAATTCTTACAATATTGTTAGAGCAATATTTTAGTAAACGCTAGACACTAAGAGGGGGCAGACCCCAACTTAATTCTCATGGGATGCGTTTAGAATGAAGGGCTTCCCATTTAAACAGTCTGTAATTCTGAAAATCCAAGGTCAAATAGTCTATCACATAAATGCAAAATAAGAAAAAGATACCCCATAAGTTCCCCCTCTGATCTGTATAACTAAGATCTAAAGCTCTCCTCCACCTAAACCAATTAAATTTACTAGATAATTATTTACCTCTTTTCTTTTTGATCTGGGTGGATCTGGCCAGGGGGAACAAGGAACCATCTCCTTTGAAGGTCATCTCAATTCTAAACTGATTCCTGAATTCAGATGGTATCACATTGATGTGTTAGGGTAATTGTCTCCTGTGTGAGTAAGGATGGAGAGAAAGGCTAGAGCCCAGAGGGAAGAACTGAGCTCGCTAGGTTTAAATTCTCACCAAGTTCACATTATTGCTCCTCTCCTCACAGACTGATAATGCTTAGTGTGGTGTCACTTTCTTTATAACTGTTCAGTGAGTATTAATTTCATCCTGCTAGAGAGGCTGCTTTTTTTTTTTTTTAATTGTAATAAGGTTCAGAGAACTAAGTGAAGCCCAGGGATATTTAAAGATGTGTGCAGGGTTGAATAGCTGTAGGAAATATGTGATACAGTCCATGCCAAGAATGAGTCAAGTAAATATTACTTCTCAGAGTTTTTAGTTTTTTAACTTTTTGTTATTTAAAATCTTATCAAACAACATACTCATCTGTTCCTCTCCCTACAAAAAAAAAAAAAAGAGAACTTGTGAGACATTAATTACACAAAATAACTGCTAGCCAAAATGTCTTTACCTTTTCAATTCTTTCATGACTGCTGCTCCTTTATGTCACTGAATAATACAACTATATACGAATGACTTCTGTCCCTCAAACTTGACTCATCTGTGTGTCATTGAAGTGCTCTGTAAAAAGAGCAGAAGCTGCTGGCTTTCAAAAAATTGAAACATATAAAATAGAGATCAAATAGCTGGTTAGGATGATGCCGAAATTAAAATAAAATGTTCTTATGCAATATATGGCTCTAAACTGTGATTTCTGAGCTCTAGAATACTTCTGTTTATTTCATATATATGTTTTAGGTTTTGTATTTTTTTTGTAACTGTGATGTGAACAAAGTTTCCCCCTTGAAATTTCATATATGTGTGTGTTTTAAGAAGAAAGTAGTTTTTATGTATTCTCCAAATAATTTCCTGCATTGAATCCAACAGAGGCTTCCCTGAATGGAATAGAGATTTCAGGGTTCATTTCAGTGTCTTCGCATCGGAAGAAATTTTGGAAATCATACCATGTTCCCAGTGCCTGCTTTCATCTCCCTGGTATTCCCTGTAAATGGCTTTCTAGCCACTACTTGGACACTTTCGATGATAAAAGCTATTTCAAGAAGCAGATCCACCACTAATGGGTTACTCCGATTTTTAGAAAAATGCCCCTTGACTTATACCCCACAAATGCCCTTACATTTCCCCTGCCTGTCTTTCTACCTGTTCAGAGATGATCTGATGCAATATGGGGAACAGAGACCTAGACTCAGTCTCAGTTCCACTGTTTATTATTATATTCCTTCAAAGTACCATATATTAAGTACTTCCTGTATACTAAACCCTTCACCTGCACTCTTATTTAATTTTCACAAACGTCTATAAAAGATAGATAAATTTTTATTCTGTCTTACTATGCAGAACCGAGGCTTGATAATAATATGTGTAATAATGATGATGATAATATTACTAAGTACCAACTATATGCTAAGGTGCTATGCTGGACCCTTTACAGAAACATTATCAGAATTTAAGTAACTTACCTATCACCTACATAGTATCTGAAGAAGCTAGATGTTCAAATAAAGTCAGATACTCAAAGGACTTTGGATTTAACTCTTTAAGCCTCATTTATTTGTCTGTTAAATGGGAGTACTATTAATATCTTCTTCACAAAGTTTGCTGAGATTCAAAATATTGGCCTGAGTAGGATATCAGAAGGACCTCTGATAGGTCAAGTAAAATGAGGCTGAGGACCATGACATTTAGCAATCATGAGGTCATTTGTGACCTTGACAAGAGCTGTGTCAGAGGAGATATGGGATGGATGTCTGGTTGGGATGAGCTTATAGGCAGTGGGAGGAGGTGAACTGGAGAAAACAAGTGTAGACAACACTTTCCCTGAATTTTGCTGTGAAGATGAGCAAGGAAACAGACCGGTAGCTGGCTGGGTAAAAAGAATGAAGAGAAAGACCTGTGTTTTATTTCTGAAGACAGGAGAAATAATAACATGTTTGTATGCTGTTGGGATTGATCCAGTAATAGAGTAAAAATTTGATATTATATTAATATCAAATATCAAACATTATATGAATATCAAGAGAGAGACAGAGGAATGAAACCTTGACTCCTTGGGAATGCCCTTTATACACTTTAATTTCAAGGACCCTCTCTTTCCTCCTCTGCAGGGTCTGTGTGGAGGGAGTAAATGTGCATGGGTAGTACAGATAAGAGAAATGACAAAAAGCCAACATCTCTTCTGAGCTGCCTTTCAGTGTCACTCCCTTCTCCTCTCTGTCTCCACTTTTGGACCAGGAACCCCCAACTGGTGGGAAAGTGTGAACCACAGCAACTCCTTGGTCCTTTTCCCACCATCTGAAAGAATCCTAATGTGAATAGATAAGCACATGATCCATTCAGTTCCTAGCAGATCATCATCTTCACCCTTCTTCCTAATGCTCCTATGTCTGTAGGCACCCTGACTTGAATGCAGTAAGAGGTTGCTGTCGGTAGAATGTGATGGTCACACACAACACCTCTGGATGCGTCACTGTTTGTTCAAGGAGAAAATCTCACAGAGTAATGAAAACAACCAAGAGATGCACTAGAAGAATCCCACTTCACCTTTAGTTTTAGAGGGGCAGTATCAGAAAGAGTGGCAATGAAAGCATGAGAAAAAATTACTCCTAGGTTTTTTTTGGTTTTTTTGTTTTGTTTTTTTTTTGCTGATTGGGGAAAGAAAAGCACTGTGGAAATCCTTTCTAGTGCCCTTCATTTTTCATCATCTTACATAAATTCACTATAGAGGTCCCTAAGTTTGGCATTGGGACTGTTAGGGTATCATTCCATCAAAATCTGTCATTCCTCTGTAAATCACTCTTATGAAAAAGATGTTCAGTTTTACAGCTAAGAAAAAAATTAAGCTTTGAAGTGGTAATTCTATTTGCTGTATTTGTGCAGTGACCATTTTGTAGCTCAGGGGATTTGTCAAAAGCATGACAGTTACTGATACAAAATTGAAATTAACCAGTCCAGAGCTTAAGATTCGTACATGAAGATGGAAGGTGGTGGGAAGTGGGGAGGGGTGGAAACAATGCTGATTTAATCTTTTTGAGCTACTTTGCTTGTGACCTGTTATGCAGTCGGTAAAAACATGGGATGGATTATAAGGTTTTGATGTGTAGAATAAATTTACAGTAGCCCATTTGTTTTAAGCTGCAGCTAAAAGGTTTCTTCACCTTTGGTAAGGAAACTGGAATTCTTAGAACAAGAATATAGTGTGAAAACACCAAGAATGAATCCAGAAATGAGTATGTTATAGTCTGTGCCTTTGCCTTATTTTCCCCTCTTCTCTATGATAAGATTGTCATATTTCAGGTGTTGTAGGACATTCTAATGAGGGAAGATGTGATGAGAACAACAACTGTTATTAATGACGGCAGCACCCTCCCTCCCACCTTTTCGTTTGCATCCTCTGCCACCTTTGTGAGTTCTGGCTCTGTCACCCCTTGCTCTTACTCATGAATTGCATTTTGTAGTGAAAGAGCACCCTGCACAAAAGCCTGCTTTCCTCTTGAGCTGCCCCTAGTCTCAGGACCCTACACCTTGGCTGTAGTTTATTCTGATTAGGTGTTATGTTTCTTTAACAGCTTGATTTATATTTCCCCACTGCACTGGGGTCTGTGTTTTTCTTCCACAATCACATCCACAGCATACCTCGAACGGTCACCACATGGTTCTTTCTCAGACCAGTGTGGATTTTACAACGTGTTAGAGTTTCTAAAAAACTCATAAGGTCTCCCACACTTGAGTTTATACCAGGAGTTATGAAATGATTAACCTAATTGGTACTGTTTATCCCCAAAGATGGCCAGCTTTATTCATGCTTAAGCTGAGTGTTCGTGGATAATAAGCAGTTCTTTGTGGATGGAGGCTGCAGAACCATGTGAGGTCATAGCATTGCTCTGCCGTGTGAAGGATCGGGCAGCTCCCTGGGTTCACTCATGGCGCTAGTGGTAAAGAACCTGCCTTTCAGTGCAGCAGACCTAAGAGATGTGGGTTTGATCCTTGGGTTGGGAAGATTTCCCCTGGAGAAGGAAATGGCAACCGGTTCCAGTATTGTTGCCTGGAGAATTCCATGGACAGAGGAACCTGGCAGGCTGCAGTCCATAGGGTCACACTGAGTTGGACATGACTGAAGCGATTTAGCATGGCATGCACAACACTGGATTCGCTTGGTCACAATCAGGGGCTACCACCTGGCCCTTGGAGGAAGAGAGAGAACTGTTTATTGCAATAAGAACTAGGGGCTTCCTTAAGGGAAAGGACATACAGTGACCCTAGCATATCTGATTGTGCCATACGTTTTCCTTTATGGTCTTTTTTCTGACTTTTTCCCTCCAGAGCTGCCCAGAAGTTAAATCTCTCATCTAAGAAGAAGAAACATCGGCCTTCCACTTCTTCTGTTGCTGAGACACCTCTCTTTGCCACCAGCTTCAGTGGGATTCTCCAGACGTCCCCACCCCCGGCCCCGCCCTGCCTGCTGAGGGCCGTCAGCAAGGTGAAGGACACCCCAGGCCTGGGCAAGGTAGGCGCCTGGGCCGCATCCGCTCAGGTTTCCACCGTGGGGCTCTGTGTCAAAGGCAAGGAAGAGAATGGGGACTCAGCTGGATGATTAAAACAAGAAGGTGACAGAGAAGGAGACAAAATGAAATTCATTGGGAAGTACTGTAAAATTTTCCTTTGGTTACATATACTAAGTGGTAAATTAAGACATTCCATCTATTGGAGATGTGGTTTGATTTTGGCAGGAAAAAAAGAAAAAAACAAAACTCAGCCTTGTGTTGATTGACAGAACTGTAACAAATTAAAGAAAAGACCCCAAAGCACTAAATTGGGAAGGCAGAAGCAGGAGAGACCAAGAGATCGTACAGGAATAAGACATAAAGATGCTCTCTCATTTCCCTGCGACACTTTCATTGTTCCTCCCCTTTAGAGAAATCACAGGTTCTTCTTTTGAACCAGACCACTGATGGGATTTCTGGGGAGCATTTGCTGTGTGCCATTCTAGCCAAGAAATGCAATTTTGAATTGCTACAGTTACTTAGAGATGAGGTACAAAATGAGATGTAGGGACACCATCTCGAGACCTGGCTCAGCTGTGTTTAGGATAACTTTGTTTTTAGATGTCATCTCTTAACTCACTCTTCTGAGATGAACATCTGGGTGAAGTAACTTACAGTTTACTCTTCAATCGGTAAATAACCTGGGACTTATAAAAACATTTAGCTGAAGAAAGGGGTGGTTGTTTTCTTTCTTTTGCTTCAATCACAAGTAGGCTGGTCCATGCCACCTTGCCGATCTCTCACTGCTGACTCAACAGCACTCATTTTGGAAGCTGCAGGTCTTGCTGAGGGAAGTGGCTGCTCAACTATGTGGACTAAGATTTTCCTTATTTGTTGTTGCTGTTGTCCAGTCACTTAGTCCTGTCTGTTTCTTTGCGACCTCATGGACTGCAGCACGCCAGGCTTCCCTGTCCTTCACTACCTCCAAGAGTTTGCTTAAGCTCTTAAGTTGATGATGCCATCCAACCATCTCATCCCTGTCACCCCCTTCTCCTCCTGCCCTCAATCTTTCTCAGCATCAGGGTCTTTTCCAGTAAGTGGGCTCTTTATATCAGGTGGCCACAGTATTGGAGCTTCAGCTTCAGTGTCAGTCCTTCCAATGAATATTCAGGGTTGATATCCTTTAGAATTGAAAGGTTTGATCTCCTTGCAGTCCAAGGGACTTTCAAGAGTCTTCTGCAGCACTGCAGTTTGAAAGCATCAATTCTTCATCACTCAGCATTCTTTATGGTACAACTCTCCCATCCATACATGACTACTGGAAGATTTTCCCCATTTAGGTCACTGATTCCCTTTCCCCTTGACCCTCAAAGTGATTATTCCCAGGTTCATGGTCTTCAGTGGCCTCAGCCTGACTAGTGGCCCTTCTGGAGTTTACCCCACACCCTCTGCCCTTCTTCCTTTCTGCTCTTCTCTCTTCTCCTGCTTCCTCCCATACCTTCCCACCCCCAATTTCACCACCCACTGGGAAAGTACTAACTTGCTAAGCTACTCTGCTACTCTTTCCAACAGAGTTTACATTTTAAGATTCTGTTGAATAGAGCAATATTCTTTTGTTTGTTTTTTTAATCACTCTGTTTCCAACTAACCAACTACACCAAACTGCTCTCCAATTACCAAGCATGCCATGCTGTTTCTGGTCTTTGCACACAGTAGTTTCTACTTCAGGTCTTCCCTCCATCTCTGTCAGACACATGGTCCAACTTTTAAAAATCAGTGTGAAAGTGAAAGTGAAAGCCGCTCAGTCGTGTCCAACTCTTTGTGACCCCATGGACTATACAGTCATGGAATTCTCCAGGTCAGAATACTGGAGTGGGTTGCCTTTCCCTTCTTCAGGGGATCTTCCCAACCAAGAGATCGAACCCAGGTTTCCCACATAGCAGGCAGATTCTTTACCAACTGAGCTATCAGGGAAGCTTTTCTGGAGACCACAGTGATGGACAAACTTGGGGTAACTTCAGTTACCTGACGCTGAAGCACAATACACAGGAAATATCTCAGAATCCCCAGCACCTAGAGTCGTACTTGGCACACAGCAAAGTTTACTGAGCACCTTCTATGGCTCAGATGACAAAGAATCTGCCTGCAATGTGGAAGATCAGAGTTTGATCCCTGGGTCGGGAAGATCCCCTGGAGAGGGAAATGGCTACCTGGTCGAGTATTCTTGCGTGGAAAATTCCATGGACAGAGGAGCCTGGTGGGCTACAGTCCATGGGGTCGCAAAGAGTCAGTCATGACTGAGCTGGTGACACTTTCACTTTTCTCTGTGTCAGGTCCTGTGGTGAGCACTAGCTTGCCGTGATGGACATACAGGCAGAATCCCTGTCCTGACAGCACTTACAATCTCAGCCTTTTAATAGTCAGCCTTAGACATCTCACTGACTTGGACCAAGATGAAGGATGACTTGACTTAAGGAAAACTTGGAATCACAGACTTCAAGTAATTCTGTCTAACTTTCAAGTTGTATAAAGAAGCTATAGTACTAAGTGTTGTGTAGAGACATTCTTAATGAACAGATAAAGATGATTAGTGGATCAAAGCAGCTTAGTCCCTGTTTATATTTCATGGCTTTGACTTTATGTAAATGATATTTCTAATCTGTTTGAACATGGTTCCTTCTCCTAAGTCAGTAAAAGCTCTTCATGAAATTTGTTTGCACAATTAATTAACATCCATGTTTAAAGTTCATTTGTTAGTGTGTCAGAGATTAATGTCAGAGCTCTTAGTGTCGGATTACAAGCTTCTAGAGCAAAGTGTATATTATCTGTTTAACTCACTCAGTATTTGAATCTGCAGCCCCACCACGGGGGCATATATGCTTTTAAGGGTGAGGATGGTGGTAGTGACAGTTACATTAGGGATAGTTGATTCTCCTCCTCCCAGAAGAATTCCTGAAGGGAAATACATGAAGCATGAAGGGAAAAGAGACCTCCTCTTCCTTCATAATCTCCAAGAATGCCTTGAAAGAATGGAATATCAACTCCCTGCCTTTGTTCCCTCAAATATACTTTGTGAATAGAAGAAAACTCCTATAGGTGGGTGCTAGCAACAAGGGAGGACTTCACAGGTGGCTCAGTGGTAAAGAATCTGCCTACCAATGTAGGAGATGTTAAGAGATGTGGGTTCAATCCCTGAGTTGGGAAGATCCCCTGGAGGAGGGCATGGCAACCCACTCCAGTATTCTTGCCTGGAGAATTCCATGAACAGAGGAGCCTGGCAGGTTACAGTCCATGGGGTCACAAAAGAGCCAGACATGACAGCAACTAAACAACAATAGTAGCAAGAACAGACTCTTTGGAATTTGAAAAGATCATAAAAAGTGGATAAAAAAAGCATGAAGAATTATGGAAAGTTGAACTGGAACCAGGTTGAGGCAGGCTTGTCATACTCGGCTCACTCAGTGAATATCTGTAGACATACTGTGTTCCAGGGACTGCAGGAGGTGCCACTGCCCGGGCCAGTACACAGAAGCTGCTGGGCTGCTCTGGGCCATATGCCTGCAAAGGGGGGATGGGGTGTATATCCTGGTCTCCAGGGACTCCAGCCTCTTGTGAAAATGTTTAGCTGCCTGCCTCAGCTACCTCTCCTGAGCTACAGATGCTGTTTTTTTCTCCTGGAGATCCCCCTTTGCCTAGTTTCTGGGTAGAAGAAGAGTTGTGGTTCTCGTCATGCTGGATCCTAACCACCACTCATGCCCATCCATCTGTGCATTTCTGAAGCACTTCACTAAGATTTCTCTGTAGACAGTGCAGCCCCAAGGCAGGCTGTTCCAAGCAGTCCTCAGAGTTGTGGTTTAGAAACAGACTTGCTTGTCTGGCTAGATTACCTTTCTTAGGCAATATAGGTGGGAGCCACTATTATTATTCTTCACGTGCTAAGTTGCTTCCGTCGTGTCCGACTCTGCGACCCTATGGACTGTAGTCTGCCAGGCTGTTCTGTCCATGGGTTTCTCCTTTCAAGAATACTGGAGTGGGTTGCCATTTCCTTCTCTGGGGGATCTTCCCAAATCAGGGATCAAACCTGCATCTCTTATGTCTCCTGCAGGGCAAGAGGTTTTTTTTGTTTTGTTTTTGTTTTTTTTACCACCAGTGCCACCTGGAAAGCCCTTCTTCATAGTGCTCGATTTTCAGTCACTTGCTTCTTGTTTAGCACTACTTTTCAAACTCTGTTGCAGCATATTTTGACCTCTATTTTTTAAAAAATCTATGACAAACCCAGACAGTGTGTTAAAAGCAGAGATGTCACTTTACTAGCAAAGGTCCATATAGTCAAAGCTGTGGTGTTTCCAGTAGTCATGTATGGATGTGAGAGTTGGACCATAAAGAAGGCTGAGTGCTGAAGAATTGATGCTTTTGAACTGTGGTGCTGGAGAAGACTCTTGAGTGTCTCTTGGACTGCAAGGAGATCAAACCAGATCAATCCTAAAGTAAATCAACCCTGGATATTCATTGGAAGAACTGATACTGAAGCTCCAATACTTTGGCCACCTGATACGAAGAACTGATTTATTGGAAAAGACCCTGATGCTGGGAAAGATTGACGTCAAAAGGAAAAGGGTGGCAGGTGGCAGAAGATGAGATATATCACCGACTCAAAGAACATAAGTTTGCACAAACTCTGGGAGATAGTGGAGAACAGAGGAGCCTGGCATGCTACAGTCCATGGGATCACAAGGAGTTGGACGTGACTTAGCAACTGAACAACAACAACAAAAACATAAAACATATTCTCTAAATAACATCTCCTCCTCCACACACATGCATGTACTTACTCTCACTCTCTGCTTGGCTCGTGTTACCAGGTCCTATATTGTCTAGACTTAGTTTAATTCTAAACTTCTCCTTATTTGGTGTGTAGACTATAGGATAGAAAAAAATAAATGAACCATGTATGGTTTTCAGTAGAGATTCTTTCCCTTTGCAGATTTATTAACATTTTTAGAGCAGAAGTCATTCAATTACTAAGCCCTTGTGACACTGTAAGGAAGAAGCAGCCAAGATTCCTGTTCAGTTTATGTTCTGATACAAGAGGATAACAGTAAAATTGAAAATTAGATTAAAATTTTAAATAAGATCTTTTTAAAAGTACTAATGAAGCTCTTAATCATTTGTTCAGCAAGTAGAAGTGGCCGATCTAGCTCTTGCTTGTTCAGGAAGTGATGCCAGGCAATACCAAGGAGAAAATTTCATGCCTTCCAACTCACCAAGGTCTGAATTATTGAAATAATATGCAAATGATCAAATTCATCATTTCTTCCTTTCCTCATCCTAAAACTTTACCAAAGCAAAGAGGAAAGATTTGAGTTAGCCTTTAACATTCATTTCCAGTGTCCTAATGTGATGGAAAATTCTGGATCTCACTGCTCACTCACCAGGGATTACTCTCCCCACTCCCTTAAACACACCAGACAGTAGAAAGGAATCTGAGCTTTCTATTTTGGTGTGTTTTTGTGGGTTGGGGAGAAATAGACTGCCTAAATAAAACATGCTCATTCATCAGGATAGCTGGCCTGATAGCTTTGAAAATTGAATTGTTAGCTCTTCTGGGAAATAAACTCATGTGAACTTCCACTCCCTAATTACAGTTCTTTTTTGTGCTCTGTTGGTTTTGGTTGAGTCGGCTAAGCTCCTGTAGTTAGTTTGGGTTTTTTTCTCCTTTCTTTCTTTCTTATTTTGACCCCTTCTCCAACCTGTATCTCCAGAGAAAGGAGACTTGAAGAAAATGTCCTGACTCATTAATCTTCATGGTTTCTTCACCATCACCACTCTGTCTCCGTCCCCAGCAGACGCAGAGTGGTCTGCATCTGTCCTAGAGCCTGCCCTCCCTTGCACATGCGCAATAAGCTGCTGCAACATCAGACCCTCAAGCTCAGGAACTGAAGGTGCCCTGCTGGGAGGGCAGTGCTGGTCCTGGAGCCAACTGAGCGGCTAAGTGATGAGGCAGGACTTTTCTCTACACCCGCTGCCTTGTCATTCTTGATTTTAGCAGGCTCATTCTTGCAAAGACAAAACAGTTGGGAAGATGTTCTCCATTAAAGGCTACTGGACAGAAAAGTCAAGGTAAACCACGTGTAAAAGAAAGCATGAGGGCCATTTTTGTTCTTCATTATTGATATGACTGCCTTTAAGACAGCTGATCAAGTTGTATGGATATATTTTTCTGTTGGCTTCATTATTAGGTGCAGACGAAGAAGAGTAAGCAGCACATTTCAGTTTAATTACATCAGATTTCTGATAGGATGGCACATTAACATTATATATAGAACACTAATTTTCTGGTTTTCTTTGCCTGAAATATCTACACAGAGCAAACTGCATGAAATGATTCATGAGTAAGCAGGGAGGAAGTTTGTACTCTTTCAGTGCCAGCTTACATAAAGAACACTCAAAAAATGTTGAGTATTTTATGGTAATTCTGTCTACTACTAGGCATCCTAACTGGGCATTCAGCGCAGTGTAGGAATCATCCTGCATGATAGAGCTGTCATAAGAAGGCAAAAGCACCAACAACATCTAAAGGACAAGACCCTAGTGGGGATTCCCCGGTGGCTCAGTGGTAAAGAATTCACCTGCCAATGTAGGAAACACGGGTTCGATCCCTGGTCCAGGAAGATCCTGCATGCCGAAGAGCAGCTAAGCCTATGGGGCCACAACTATTGAGCCTGTGCTCTGGAGCTCAGGAACCTCAACTACTGAGCCCACAGTGCCACACCTACTGAAGTTGTGACCCATGAGCACATGACCTAGAGCTGTGATCTGCAACAAGAGAAACCACCACAATGACAAGCCCAAGCACCACAACTAGAGAGTAGCCCCAGTTCACCGCAAGCCCAAGCAGCAGTGAAAACCCAGCTCAGCCACAAAAGACCCTAGCGGTCTTTGGCAGCAGTGAGCTGCCCTGGGAGGGTGACACCGGGGAGAAGATGCTGCCTAGTGCTGGCACTCTGGCAGCGTGCAAGTGCCGGCAGCATCCCTCCCTGAGAGGTTTTCCCAAAGACCGTCTTGTCCAATCCTCTCATTTTGCATATGAAAAAACTAAGGCTCAACAAGATGAAGTAACTTGTCAACTCATTTTTGTAGAAGTCAAAAGTTTAAGCTTTGGAGTATAAACGATTGTGAGTCGTGAAGACTTTAAGGCAGAATTTGAGTGAGTGATTCATTTTTTTACATGTTTTTATTTATTTGACTGTACTGGGCCTTAGATGTGGCTTGCAAACTCTTGGTTGCAGCATGTGGGATCTAGTTCCCTGACCAGGGATCACACCCAAGCCCCATTCATTGGGAGCTCAGAGTGTCAGCCCCTGGATCACCAGGGAAGTCCCTGAGTGAGTGATTCTTAAACTTTCCCCCAATTTTGTGACTTCAGCTTTGATTCTATGGCTTTTTAAAGGAATTGAGATGATGGGAGAGGGGTGTGTGTGTATGCACACATATGCACACACTTGTGTGGTAGGAGGTGGAAGGTGATTTTTCTAAGGTTTTTTTTTTTTAAAGGCTATAAACCTTTAGCATAATTGGAGGATAGGTTTGGGGCTTCTCGGAATACCTGTAATCCCTAATTAGCATCCTGACTTATGGAATGGAAACACAAGATAAAATAAGGGAATTCTCTCTGGAATAAATGCCACTTTCTCAATTAAACAAAGGGCAATAAGATGAATTGTAATGCCAGAATAAGGCTTTTGATCATTCTTTGTCCCAAAACCACATTTTAGTCAGGCTCAGCTCAATTTAACAATTACTGATATCAAGAGTATGGGAAGCGTAGGTATATAACATTTCTAACATCTTATCTTTCTATGTCTTTCTCTTGCTAATGGCTGAAAGAAAAGTTAATCATGATTTGCTATAATTATCCCATTAAAATAGGATTGATAGTAATGTTTTATTAAAAAAAATGGTGAATCCAAACTGCTGAGTTAATTAGAAAGTTGTCCTTTGTGCCTCAGAGTAGGAAATGCTATTCTTGCCTACTCAGTGACTAGCATAACAAAACATTTGAATTCCTTTCTAATGCTTCATTGAGCTGAAATGTATCATTATGGAGGGGGAAAATCATTCTGATGCATTCTAAAAGCAAAACATATTTTGCTTAGATTGTTAAATAGTTTCTGAAATAAAAATTGTCTAGCTTCTGAGAGGCACAACACTCCCTGTGTTCTTTCATAATCCTTTACAAGTTCAGTTTAGCTCTCTTCTGTAATGCTGTCTTAGTCTGTTCCAGCTACTATAACAAAAATACCATAGACTGGGTGGCTGAAACAACAAAAACGTATTTCTCTCAATTCTGAAGGCTGAGCAGTCCAAGGTCAGGTTCTGGCAAGGCCTGTATCTGATGAGAGCTCTCTTCCTGATCTGCCTGCAGTCATCTACTTGTTCTTCACATGATAGAAGGCAGAGAAAGAGCACAAATAAGCTCTCTTGTCTCTTCTTATAAAGACACTAATCTCATTCATGAGGGCTCCACCCTAATGACCTAACCACTTCCCAAAGTCCCCACCTCGAAATTCTATCACCTTGGGGGGTAGGATTTCATTACATGATATTGAGGTGGGCACAAACACATGATCCACAAACCAATCTCCAAATTCCAGTCTTGAATTTGAGTATATAATTTTCTAGATGAAACAACAGTAGTAGAACCATGGCAGGAACAAAATTCCTTCCAAGTTTCTCTTCCTGTTCCCTTGGTCTTGCCTGTGTGTTCCACACTACAGCCAACTATTCATATAAAAATTTTGTCATGTGCAACTTAGTTGAGATCTCTTTACCACCAACAATGAATATCTGGCAGATTCATTAGTGGAGCAGTGTACCAGCTGTAGCTAATCAGAGGTTTTGTTCTTGCTGAAACCACTGATGATAAAATCATTTTGTTTCTAGTGCTAGCTTCTTAGGTTTGTAGGTTCAGTTCTGCATGTTCAGGAGTGTGAACTCACAACAGTATGCCTGCCAAGGGTAAGAGTGCTCTTGCTGCGCCATCGCTGTTCCCAGATAGCCCAGCTTAATCCCTGGTCCCCTACCCACCCCCAGAGCAGCACCACCTACACTGTGTTTATGACCCTTGTCTGTACCTGACAACTTATAGCACAGCTGTTAGGCTGGAGCAGCTCAGGCCAGCTTCGGCAAAAGGCAGAGAATTGAGACCATGTAGTGAGTTTGGTTTAGCGGGTACTGGTGGAGGAGCTGCTGGGGGCCAGGCGTGACTCTCTGGAAGCTCATGTATGTTGTGGCATGTGGGGGGAGCATGGGACCAGGCAGTGTGGAACCAGTTTGCAAATTCCTAACCTACAGCCATCATCATTAAGCAATCTGCTCCTGGCTCTTTCTGACCCTCAAACAGCAAGTCTGGAGAGGTTGAAAGTGAAAGTGTTAGTCGCTCAGTCAGGTCCTACTCCTTGCAACGCCCTGTACTGTAGCCGGCCAGGCTCCTCTGTCCATGGGATTCTCCAGGCAAGAATACTGGAGTGGGTAACCATTCTCTCTCTGGAATCTTTTGGGGTTTTTTCCTTCAGCAGCTTGGCTACTGCCCTACCCCATACCCACCCCTTGAATTTGGGAAGAAGAACAAAGGGCCTTTGGGAATGTCTTACCCCACAGATGAGCTGAGGGACAGTTATCCCTGTCATTTTGAACTTGATCTATTCCATGATTCAACTATTTTGAGAAAAACATTTCACCATATTTGAATCAAAAGGTTTTCAGTGAAGGGTACAGTTTTTAAAACCTGATCAATAAAATGCTGCCTGCACTGTTTTGTCAAGAAAAGCAGTTGTTTTTGTTTGTCACTAAGTCCTGTCCAACTCTTTTTCAACCCCATGGACTGTAGCCCGCCAGGCTGCTCTGTCCATGGAATTCTCCAGGAAAGAATACTGGAGTGGGTTGCCGTCCTTCTCCAGGGGATCTTACTGACCCAGGGATCAAACCCAAGTGTCCTGCATTGGCAGGCAGGTTATTTACCACTGAGCCACCAGGGAAGTCCCATATGAAGCAGTGGAAAGCTAAAAATCATAGGAAATGGGGAGGTCAGAGAACAGAGATTGTTGATCTACCTTCAGCTACTCTATCCCCCATTCTGTAGAATGTGATAAAAATTAGCACCCTGCAGGGGCCCCAAAGGACTCCAGGACTAAGAAAACACCATTCAGGCTACCATCAGCTACACCGTGCTGAAATCAGGCTGTCTGCTCTGGTTCCCAGTACAAGTGGCCAAAGCGTGGGCAAGAATGGCATCCAGCCTGGAACATTTGCTGTTGTCTGGAGGTCCTGCTGTTTCTTTGCTCAATTTCTGCTTGGCTGGTTCCTTCCAAGTAGGAATACCACTTCCTTGAGGAAGATTTCCCTTCTTAGGTGCCCAATTAGGGTGCTTTCATAGCATCCCACGTTTCTCTTCATTGCATTCATTACCCTATAGATAACTGATCTCCTTAATTCCATGTTGAATTGTTCTCAGCATTGGCTGTAAGCTTCTTGAGGATAGGGCCATGTCTTTTTTGCCACCCTTTGAATCCTACACATGTGCTCAGTAAATCGTAGGTGTAGCAGTCAGGGCTCTCTAGAGAAGCAGAGCCAACAGGATATGTGTGTGTGTGTGTGTGTGTACACGCATGCAGAAAAAGGGGTGGGGGGGATGCACACAGTCATGGAGGCTGGCAAGTCCAAAATGTATGGGAAGGCTGGCAGGTTGTAAACCCAGGGGAGAGTCTGCTAGCAGAATTCTGTTTTCTTCCATGAAGGTCAGTTTTTTTTCTATTAAGACCTTCAACTGTTTGGATGAGGCCCATTCGTGTTATGGAGGGTAATCTGCTTTACTCCAAGCCTGCTGACTTAAGTGTCGGTCTCATCTAAAAATACCTTCCGAGAAACGTCGTAATACAGTGCCTGACCACATAAATATCTGAGTACTGTGGTTCAGCCAAATTGACATACAGAATTAACCATCACAGGAGGTGAATGAAAGGATGATGGGAATCATGACCTGGGTCTCAGTTATGTGTTGATGATCTGTGTGAGACTTATGGCTCACACCTCCTTTCATCCATATCGTCTCCCTTGATCTTTCATACAGCTCTGGGAAGTGGGCGGTGTGGGGGAGGGGACAGTGTCAGGCCCTGCTGATAGATGAGATTCAGAGAAGGTAAGAGACGTCCTAGAGGTGTCACAGCTTTTCAGAGTGGATGGGAACACTCTCCAGCTTTGTTTTCAGTATTCATTTCTTGATCTTGCAACATATATTGGCCATTTCTTTGTGCCACTGGAACACTGTTCTGAGATTTCCACATGTATTAACTTGTTAAATCCTCATTACAAGTCTGTTGGAAGGATCTGATATAATCACCCCCATTTTACATCCAGAGAAGCTGAAACAGGTGTGAGAAAGCTGCCCAAGGTCGTGTTGCCTGGTCGTGGTGGAGTCGGGATATACAGGAGTCCCAGTTCTGGGACTTGTTCTCTGGATGGCTATGTGATGCTGTCTCTCTGCACCTTTCATATGCAGACATTTGGCTTCAGGAAGGGCTCAGTAAGCAAAGGTCCCTGGCTCTTGTGTTGCAGCTGCATTTGCAGGGTGCTGAACATGGGCGAGGCCGGGGCTCGGCCTCCCTCCTCTGTGCCAGCATCCCACTGTCTCCTCGCCACTCGTCATCTTGAAGAGCTCTTTACTGTCACTGTGGTGTTTTATCACCCATATTAAAAGCTCTAATGGTGTGAGTTGCCTGTGTGGCTCCTGTTTCCATGCAGGAGCGAAAGTAAACTAATCTTCAGGGAATCCCCTGGTGGTCCAGTGGTTAAGTGAGATGCGGGACATATGGGTTCGATCCCTGGTTAGGGAACTAAGATCCCATGTGCAACTGGGCCTGTGTGTTGCAACCAAGACCTAATGCAGCCACACAAATATTTTTTAAAATACTGTGCTTAAAAAAAGAAAGTAAGTGAATATTCAAAATGATTTTTTAAAGGCCAAAACAAACCCCCCAAATGTCCTAAATTCCATGAGAGAAAAGGCCCTTGTACTCTAGCCCAGAATAGTGGCAACCCTGGGTCAGAGCTGGGTGGGACCTGGAGCTGACCTAACAGTGGATCCCGTCCTAGACTATGTTCAGCCATGTGGGCAATTCAGTCCCATTAAAATTCTCTGTCTGGAACACCAGCTCAGTGACAATAGGGATGTTTGAATGTCAACTCTTGTTTCAGGAGGTACGTTGTGAGGATTCATGGAGCTGTGGTCTATGGAGACAGTACTAGGAGAAGCAGCGCTCCCTGAGCCCCTTTTGCTTTCCCTCCGTGGCTGTCTTCTGCTGTTAATTTTCTCTCATATTGGACCACTCTATCCCCCTGTCCACACCCACCCCCTCCTCCAAATCTGGCTAAGCGTCTCCTTTTGTCAACATCCCGTATCTATTCCCCAAATCTGGTTTCTCTAGTGTTTTGCACCTTGTCCTACCTCTAAGCAAAGATTCTGCACATTGACCATTTACTGCTTTATATTGCTCTTATTGTTTTATGGGTATAATTTATCTCCTCCACTGAATGTGCAGTCTGTGAGAGTGGGGATCTCGGTTTATACTGCTTTCATATCCCCACAAATGTTTAGCCATATGCCAGGCAGATAGAACTCCCTGAATTGAATGACATTAAAGTAAAGAGTATAACAGTCATTTTGTGATTATTTTTCCTGCTTTTGCCTGCTCCATCCTTCATTCATTTATCCATCATCCATCCATGCATGTATCTGTCCATTGATTGGTTCATAAGACATGTGTGATGTACCTGCTATCTGCTAGTAACTTTGGGAATACACAGATGAGTTCAGAATGCTCTCTGTCCTTAAGAGTTCCAAAAATTGCTATTCAAAAGAGTTAAAAATCATTCTTTAGGTAGACAACTCAAACTAAAAATACCTATTATTGTTGTCATCACTCTGGCTTATCATGGCAGATAAAGCTGAAATTTGTGCAAGATAATTGGCTTCCTGGTGAGTTTTCTCCCTCATTCCTTTTTTACTGAGCACACTATCATATTCCTAAAGTATTCAGATTACATTGTGATGACAGCTGATAGTGCAGCAGGCAAGGGACGATGTATCAATACTTCTGTTTCGTTTTTAACACTGATGTACTACCCGCAATTCCCCTGCAATTAG
This sequence comes from Muntiacus reevesi, assembly GCF_963930625.1. Lineage (NCBI taxonomy): Eukaryota > Metazoa > Chordata > Mammalia > Artiodactyla > Cervidae > Muntiacus > Muntiacus reevesi. Next base: position 78,441,796 of record NC_089253.1, on the reverse strand, counting down.
TTCGTATGAGTGAATCACGGTGGCCTGCAGAGAATCTATGTTTCTTCAGACTCTCTCTTAAAAGAACTCACATGTCCTGTACTGAGAGATAGAATTCCCCTGAACGTATGTGATAAGGAAGTTGTACTTGTCCTCTCTGAGGTGGGCTGAAGCAAGGGGCTTTTTTTAAGGTTGTATAGAAAGCTGTCTACCCTTAGGGGTTATGCTACTCCATCCCCTCTACATTCTCCTTCTGCTTTTATCACCGAGGCAGACACTTCCTACCTTTCAAACTTCCCGTGTTGCCTGGTTTCCTGTGAGATGCTCCTGCTAAGATATGAGACTGGTATCAATGGTCAGTGTGATTCTGAAGCTATCTTGAAAAATATATGTACTCAAAGGTGGTACAGTCTGGAGTGGGGATGAGCGGAGGGACCTAAAGGAGAATGAGAGGGGTTTGTCTTAATTAGAAATCTTTTTAGCAAGCAAAACTGAAACATTTTAGTTTCAAATGGTCAGGAGCGGGAAATGACTGGAGGGATGTTGGTGTCTGTGGACCCAGAGCAGGGAAAGTCAGGGAGGTCTAGAGCAGGGCTCGCTGAGGCTTCAGGACTCGCTTTCTCCCTCTGCCTCTTAGTGGTGCTTTCTCCACATTTTGGCTTCGGTCTTCAGTTCAGACCAGCCTTTGCCCTCCCATACTTGCTGACAGCTCTGAAGTCTATCTTACAGCTTCCACCAGCAGACCCCACAGACTCCTCTCTCGCCCTGAGCTGAAAATTCCAGAGAAGGGCTGGGGTTGGCCCCGATTAGGGTGTGGGATGTAAATAAGTGTCTGTTCCCATCGGAACATCAGGGTTGGAGTGAGGAGGAACATGTCCAAGTAGGAGAAGATGCTGCCCCCAGAAAGGCTGACCAGACAAAGGAAAGCTATCCTCGGGATTCGCAGGAAGGTTTAGTGAGCATTTAGGAAGAAAGAGTAATACAGGGAATGATGTGCCTCAGATTCAAATGCAACCTAATCAGTATTTACTGAGCTATTGAAATAAGGGTTTCTTTGGGAATTCATTTTGTGGATCACTCATTTAGCAGTTTCTAAGGAAGAGTATCATGCCTATGCAAGAGAGCTTGGAGAAAAATTGGATGACCAACCGCCTAGATGTAGGGCAAGTAGGTGACCACCTGCAACTTGTTAGACTCCTCTTGTGAAGGACAAGAGTGGTTCCCAGACAAGCAGGGGGACAGAGCCCAGATTGTGCCAGCAGATGTCCAGATTCTTCACTCCACTCCTGTCCAGCTGATCATGTGGCTTCCCTTTTGAGTTGACCCTTGTCCTCAACTGAAATATTCAGTTGAGGGGGCGCCAGAGACTGCTCCTGCTCTCTGGCCCCACCTTCCTCCGCTGGCCCCTCAAACCCAAGTGAACAGTTTTCAGTGCTATGAGGAGGAACCTTCCTCTTGCCTCCAAGGCTTCAGCCATGCTCCGGCATCTTCCTCCTTGACTCTTCATCTTTCTTGTTGGGGATTGAATTTGGGTGCTGTTCTCTCCTAGAAGTTTCCCTTGGGCCCCCAAGCCTCACACTGTCCTTACAGCAGCCCTGCAGGCCCCAATTCAGTGTTTATTTTGCTGTGTTGGGTTTGGCCCACTTCCCCTCCCTGGAATCTGAAGGCAGGAACTTCATCTGACTGTGCCCATGTCCAGCGCTCCCTGCACACATAAGCCTGGATAAACGCTCATTCACTGGGGATCAGAGGGCAGAGAGCTGCGGGGACAGGGTGCCCACCATGTCGCTGTCCTGCCTGCCCTCTGAGAACATTCAGGTTGAATGATTTCAGTCACCATTTACTTGCACAGCAACATAACAACTTGCGAAGGGCACGTGTATTTGCAAGGCAAAATGCCTGACATTGTCACTCAAAAGACCTCAGTTCCAGGGCTCACTTACCCAGGCTCAGGAAGAGGTGATACGGGGAGAGGGTTAGTTGATGCATTTTGTGTCTAGGCGGTGATGTCGTGTTACATAGGATGCTCTCAGATCTTTGACAGGAGTTGAGGCAGAATTCTTGTCAGATGATATAAGAGAAACAACTCATCATTCTGCTACACATACTGGAATCTATTATGTGTTTTCTTAAAGCCTTTGTGTATGCTGGCTCATAGTACTTAAATTGAAATGTAAGGAAATCTGCTTTTACTACCAAATGGACAGCAGAGTAATGAGGGTTTTTGATTTGTTCTTGAGTAAGTCTATTCTTTTCAATTAATATTTTCTACATTTTGGCTGCAGATTTCATGCCACATTATATTAATATGTTACCAACATGCCAGGCCCCTTTGCGGTGCCTCCCTGTCTGTTCACCTGCTCTCCTCTCTGCCAGGGATGCTTGTCTTCCCATCATTTGTTGGCCTCGAAAAAGCCGTTCTTCCCTCCAGGCCCAGCTCCCTCCTGCGTTACCTGCCATCTGTAGGCCCTCCCCCTTGTCGCACCTACATGCACTGTGCAAGTAGCCCCATGCAGACTGTGAATGTGGAAGAAATGGGTTGTATCTTATTCATCCTCTTCCTTTTTTTTTTTTTTTTTTTTTGGTGTTTATTCATTTGAAGACACAGACACCCATTACTTCAATTCATTGAGCATCTCCCCCTTGGCTTCTCCTCTCTTGGAAGGAGACTCAGATACCCCCAAGATGCAGATCTTGCCTTTAAAGAGCTTTCCTTCTGCTAAGGGAGGAGAGCCTTGTTGCTCTACACATCTGATGCTGAGTCTGGCGACTCACTGTTTTATTTCCTTCCTATGAAATAAAAATGTAGCTCATGCTATTACGTCATTTTAATTCTGCCATGATATTTGTTTTAAAACAGATCACTGGATATTAATCCTCTTATTATATTCTGTCCCTAATTCTATTAGAAGAACAAAGAGGGATTTTGGATTTTGGATTGCTTTCACAGAGCACAGAGGTTTTAAACATCTCGTTTGACTTCATGGAGGTTCTCGGGGACCCCATAAATTTCTGGGAACAGGAAATGCAGACCTGACAAGCTGTCAGCCTCGCCCCTCCCGAGGAGATCTGACGTGGGAATCTCAGGTTGCTACACCTGCTGTCAGGGGTGCTGTCTCCCCTGGAGCCATCCTTCCCTCCAGCTGCCAGCTCCCTCTTACCACCATGCACTCCCCGTTTCTTCTGAGTTTTCTGTAGACAGTGGTGACAGGCAGACCAGGTCTCCACCCAGACGACCTCCCCCAGGCTCCTCTGTGCTCTGGAGAGGACAGATTCTGGACTTCAGGGTCTCACCTTCAGAATCACAGCCCCCAAGGGAAGCCTAGCTCAGGAATGATCAGGCTGTACCTTCTGATCCTGTGGGAAGTCTGGTTCATAGCAGCCTGCACAGATGTGATGGATGGTGGCCCTGGTCCTTTTACGAGAAACCAAAGCACCTTGGTTGAGGGGGCAAGTGCTGCCTGCAGAGGCCGGGCACCTGGTGCCCAGGCCCGGGAATCGTTCTAGCTCATGGCAGCTGTTTATTATGAGGGGCATCAGGCAGACAGGAGGCAGTGCTGAAACCCAACAGCACAGAGCTATTTCCAGCTTGATCTTGGCCTGTTAATAATGAAACAGCAATGATGTAGGCACAGGCTGACAGTGCGGGGGTGGTGGAGGAGGAGGTTGGACATGTAGGGAACAGCCTGAGCGGCTGCAGATACAGAAAGAAGCCATGTGGCGTGTGGAACGCTCCCCTTCGGGGGAGAAGAGCAGACCTGGATTGAGAAAGGCAGGGTCATGTGCACTCGCAAACCAAGTGAGTGAAATGCTTTCATATCAATAACTAAGGGGCAGGTCTGTGCATTGTGGAGAGAACTACTTGAACCATCCTCTGTGATTCTGACTCAGCATCAGTTTTTGAATCCCAGCTACAAAGGGAGTAGCATTCTCATCTCCAATGTAATAATAATTTAGCTAATCCTTACATAGTGCTAACATAGTGCTGAGGACTGTTCTCAGTGTTTTGCATACATTAGCTCATTTACATACATGATACACACAGTATACTTACACGTACTAAGTCATTTATGTGCATAGTACATACACTAACTCATTTGTATTAAACTAAACATAGTACGTTTACATGCTGTCTTAGTCCATTGGGGCTGCCATAACAGAAAGGCATAGCCTGGGTGGCTTAAATAACATTGGCTTCTCACAATTCGTTGAGGAAGATGCTGGCAGATCTGGTGTCTGGTGAGAGCCTGCTTCCAGGTGCATAGATGACCAGCTCCTCGCTGTGTCCCCACATGGTGGAAAGTGTGAGGGAGCTCTCTGGAGCCTCTTTTGTAAGGGCACTAATCCCATTCATGAGGCTGCCACCCTCATGACCTAAACACCCCAAAACGGCTGCACTTTCAAACACTATCACACTGGGGATTAGGTTTCAACGTATGAATTCTGGGGGACTCAAAGTTTCAGTGCATAACACCCATGTTAGCTCATTTACATACATCATACACTTACATACATTAGCTAATTTAAAGAATCTATTTTGCTGATGAGCAACAGGCCCAGAGAGTCACATGCCTGGGGTCAAGCAGGTCAACGCTGGCTCCAGTCTTAGCTCCTGCTGGCTCTGCTTGCAGCTCTTGCTGCCTGTGATGGTGGAATTAGGATCAGTAGCCTATCAGTGTGCATCTTACCAACTACTACACATGTAGCATTTCATCAGCCCACAAGACCCTGTCAATATACCCTCAGAGCATTTTACAAATGAGGCAGAAACCAAGGTTTCCTAGTCATGGAGGGATGCAGCGGGGACGTGAAGACTTGCCCAGCTCTGCAGCCTCATCCTTGCATGTGGCCCGAGCTTCCCAGCACCCCTCCGGCTGTTTCCCCCGGGGCCCCTGTGGTCCCTGCTGCGTACCTGGAGGCTCATGGGGCAACCTGAGGGGCCGCATCATATGGACAACCTCGTCCTCCTGTTCTCTCTGCCACACTTGGCCATGAAGCCACCTTCCAGTAGTGTGAGTGGCCTCCTTCAAGAACAAAGCCCAGAGGTGAGGCAGGGCGAAGGAGTTGAGGGGGGCAAAGGGTGGGGATGGGGAGTCAGGGATCCTACAGAGAGGGTGAGATGTGAGAGGGTAACTTGATTTGTGACTTTAACCTTTTGCACTTAATATGACAAACGTTTTGAAAAACATAACCTGGTGGCAAAATATGGTAATTTTTAGGTTTTACCCTTAAAATAGGAATGAGCTTGGGTGGCCTCGGCCTGCAGTGGCTTGAAGTAGAGCTTTGGTTCCTGGCCAGAGATTGAGGCCAGGTTGTGGGGTGAGAGCTCTGAGTGCTGACCACTAGACCAGTTGTCAGTGACAAGGGCCCCAGCCCATCAGTTTTAAGAATTGCCACAAAGATGGAAAGTAGTGAAACAAGAGAAGCATTTTTTTCCTGTCTGTGCTCCTTGTGTATACACTTATCCAGTTAGTTGTGTTGCCATTATTGGTCCAACTTCCCTGTCTGACAGCAAATTCCTTGTAAAAATTTGAGAAAATCATTGCCTTGGCCATCTTGGCATCTGCTGCCTTCCCTCCCCCCAGCACAGGAGTTGGTGATTAGTACTTGTGTGTTCAGGGAATGAATGTGAGCTTATAAGTGATGGATTCTGAAAAGAGCCTATTAAAGGTGGAAATCAACAAAATTCAAATGCTTTGAGTCAAATGCCACTCTCTTCCCGAAGATCCCATCACTTCCACCCCATGTGCAAAGTTCAACCCGCCCTTACTCCTTCTCACCCTCCCAGCCCCCAGCGTTCTTCCCAGGACTTTCCCACAGGTTCCTGCTTTCTCTCCTGGTCAGTGCATCCTTCTGTTTCTGCCCCTTCTTTCACGTGTCCCCCAACAGTAGAATTATATTCCTAAACTCCAAGTGTGATCATTAAACTTAACTACACTTTGTTGTTGTATTGGAGTTTCAGCATCAGTTCTTCCAGTCAATATTCAGGCTTTATTTCCTTAAGGATTGACTGGTTTGATCTCCTTGCTGTCCAAGGGACTCTCAAGAAAGAGTCTTCTCCAGCATCGTAATTACACTGGACTATGTTAAACGTTTGAGCAAGTCACGCTAGGCTCTGCACAATCCAATCCCAATATATCGGTCAGACTCCAGACTTTGCTCCTATCAGCCACACTGAAGCCTCAGCGTCCGATAAGAGACGTTTTGTGTCCTGGAGTCTTTGTACCTCTTCTCTCTGCTGGAATGAGCTTCCCCCCGATTCTCGGTCACACGAGCTGCTCATCCCCCCCACCCCTCATCCCCAGGCAGCGTGCTTGCACTTCCGTCCTGTCTCTGCCAGAACTGCTTTCTGCCTCTCTTTCTTCTTCTGTGCTGAGATCTCCTCCAGGGCAGAGGCTGGTCACCGTTGCATTTCCTCCTCCCAGCACAGTGCCGGCGTTGCTTCCCTTTTCCTTTTTTCCTTACATTTTATTGATTGACTGATTGGCTGTGCTGAGTCTTTGTTGCTGCACTGGCTTTTCTCTAGTTGCGGCGAGCGGGGGCTACTCTCTAGTCATGATGCACGGGCTTCTCACTGAGGTGGCTTCTCTTGGGGCAGAGCACAGGTCCTAGGGTGTATGAGCTTCAGGAGTTTCAGTTCCTGGGCTCTGGAACACAGGCTCAGTAGTTGTGGTACTCAGGCTTAGTTGCTCCTCGGCACTTGGGATCTTCCTGGACCAGGGATTGACCCATGTCTCCTGCATTGGCAGGTGGGTTCTTTACCACTGAGCCACCAGGGAAGCCCCCCTGCCCTTTCAAATGTGAACAGCTGTGAGCAGCAGACAGCATTTTGAAAGCTTGGGGTTAAGTCCTGTCTGCAGTAACTCAGAAAGATAGGAAAAGGCCAACCTCAACGGTGCGTCTTTACATGAGGCATCCACCAAGACTTTTTCATCAAAACCCAGACCTCAAGATACACATAGGTCCCCTCCCACTGAGGCACAGGTCACAGACTCCAGGGAATGGTCCCCTTTCCAAAATAATGTTATGAAGAACAAAATTTGAATGCCAATAGTTTTTGGAGTTCACTGTGGTGAAACACTATACTAATTCAGATGTCACTGTGAAGACTGTGGGGAATGAGAGACCTTGGCAAGTCATTTGCACAGTGTTCCTTTAAAAATGTTTTTAGTTTATTTATGGCTGCTCTAGGTCTTCGTTGCTGCTCATGGGTTTTCTCTTGTTGTGGTGAGTGGGGGCTAATCTTCATTGTGGTGGTTTCTCTTGTTCTGGAGCACAGGTTCTAGGGCATGTGGACTCAGTAGTTGCAGCTCACAGGCTTCAGAGCACAGAATCAGTAGCTGTGGTGCATGGGGCTAGTTACCCCACAACACGTGGAATCTTCCCTGACCAGGGATCAAACCCATGTCCCTTGTATTGGCCAGGGGATTCTTTACCACTGGACCACCAGGGAAGTTCCACAGTGTTCCTTAATGTCTTTCCTCAGGTGAAACATTAGGGGCATGACATCAGTACTGTCCACAGTATTGCACCTCTGAAACAGATCTACGTAGAACAGAGGAGGTAATTTTCCTTGCCTCTATGGCTCTGCTTTAAAGATGCTCAGTGTTAGTTCTTGCAGGTTATTTTTGCAGTGCCCACAAGAGGTTATTGAGCCCTTTTCACATGACGCATGAAACATGTAATTTGGCTGTGGAGCCTCTTTTCTTTTCAGTTCAGCTTTACCCCACTTGCCTCCCCCCCTCCCTGCTGCTTCCAGGTAGCTCCTCCACTCTAAGGGCCCCACATTCTGCCCATCAACTTGTATTCCTTCAGGGTCCTGGAGGTTAGAGGCACGTTAGATGACAATTGTGCACCCTGTACAAAATCTTTTCTGAAATAAGGTAGAAGATGAGTGAGTGAATGAATGAGTGAATGAATACCAAACAAATAAATACAATTGCTTATGCTAAGATGTAAACAAAAAAAAAGGAAAAAATAAATAAAGGGCAAGAGTAATGATTCTTTCTCTTCCCCATAAAGCGGAAGCTTTCAAGTGCAGCATACTGCTGTCTAAAACTTGCTTCTCTAGCCACACTTTAGCCAAGAGTACAAGGTCAAAGTTAACGTGGCTGTGCTGTGCCCCCCCCCACCCCCGCCATATTCCTTGTCCTCAGAGCACATAGCCCTGCCCGCCCCCCACCCACCCAGCCAGCCAGAGCACGGGGTCAGAAATAGCAAATGATGATTGATCAGGTGCCTCCTGTCTTCAGACACAGTCAGCGTTTACTGTCTCTGCGGACCAGACTGTAGAAATAAGCAGACCCATAAAGACCTGCAATTACTATTTCCCCGGAGATATCCCAGATGCTGCTGGGTAGACTGCGACATGGCAGCGCTCTTCCTGTTCCTGATTTATTCCGTCCTGGAAGAGCTTTCCTTACATGGGCTTCTCTTCAGAAGTGACTGCTCTTGGCTTCTCAGGAGCTGTTTCAGGTATTCTTATTTGGCCACCCTTTCAGTGTCCAGTGGTGCACAGAGCTGTGTCCCGGGGTCCTGCCTTCCCAAGTGGTGGAGAGGCAGACTTGCCTTCTCCAGTTCCATTCCCACCCCGAGCTCGCCTCTTCCTTGCCCTCCTCAGGATCTGCTGAGTAGGTTTGGTGGGAGAGAGATGCCGGCTCGAAGGGACTCTCCCACCCCCAGCCAGATGTTGCATTTTATTGTGACCTCCAGGGTGTCCTGGGATGCCTGGTGTCAAGAATACAAGTTGGGGATGGGAGGGTTCTCTTACATTCTTCAAACCAAACCACAGTGATCATGCGGTGGTCCACCGTGACAAACTCTGAAAAAACATGGCCGAGTTGCTGAATTGTTCTCACTAGCTGAGCTCTGCAGAATTTGGGGCTGTTAGGTAGCTGGATCTCAGGACCAAACTCTCCTTTAAATACCAAGAGTGCAAGCAGGATGAGGTTGTGTGGGAGCAGGATGCTGTCTCTGTTCTCTGTCATCATTCCCTGTTCGAGTTTTCATCTAAATTAACAGTCTCGGGTTAAGAATTCAAAGGGGAAAAGGGCTCTCAAAGTCTTGTTTGAAAGGCTCGAAAGCATGTGAAACATCACATAGTTGTGGGCATTTCCCTTGCGGTGTGCACAGGCATGAAAGGGAACAGGGAGCTGGAGGGAGCATTGATTGACTCACTGTTGGTGTGGACCAGCATCATCACACTCTGGCCCTGGGGTCACATGGTCTCCTGGGGTTTCCTGAAAAAGTTCTTGAAAGAAGCTGAAGGCATGGAGAACTCATTCATTTTGTGTTTTCACTTGTAGGTTCTGACTCGTCACTCAGTGTCTTAGCACGGATGTGGGAAATAGAGTTTCATGGTCTCTGAGGCTTTAAGATTCGCTGTGCTTTATCCAAGCTGTGCTTTTCAATTGAACCGGTGTAAGAGGAATGATTTTTTTGTTGTTATTTATTGGAATATAATTACTTTACAGGATTGTGTTAGTTTCTGCCGTACAAAGTGAATTGGCTTTACGTATACCTAGCTCCCCTTCTTCTTGAGCCTCCCACGCCACATCCCACCCCCCTATGTCATCACACAGCACAGAGCCGAGCTCCCTCTGCTATGCAGCCGTTTCCCACTTGCTATCTATTTTGCACACGGTAGTATATATATGTCAGTGCTACTCTCAATTCGGCCCACCCTCTCCTTCCTCCTCTGTGTCCACAAGCCAGTCCTAAGGATTTTAAAACTGAAGATAAAGTTCTATGATTTTCCTACTTTGAGCCAGAGGAAGTTAGATGTTATTACAAGGTTTAAAATGAGGAAGATGATTGGTTTTGCTGCTTGCTCACTGGGCTAAGATGAGAGATAGGTTTGAGGGGCATTATGAGAGTTTGGTTGGGTGTGAAGAATATTCCTTATAATCAGTGACTAAATGTTGTGTTAGGCCATCAGGGAAGGTGTGGAGCTTTATCACTGGGAGTTAAGTCTGGTTTGTGGTGCTAGAGGACTAAGGAAATGACCACTTAAGTTCTTGTTCTTTTTCTGTGTATTATTTTACTCCACTTTATATTGACTGTCTTCCCAAAGTATCCCATGTGTGCGCACTCAGTTGTTTCAGTTGTGTCCGAGTCTTTGCAACCCTATGGATTGTAGCTCTCCAGGCTCTTCTGTGCATGGGATTCTCCAGGCAAGAATACTGGAATGGGTTGCCATGCTCTCTCCTCCAAGGGATCTTCCAGACCCGGGAATTGAATCTGTGTCTCCTGTGGCTCCTGCATTGCAGGCAGATTCTTTATCGCTGAGCCACTGGAGAGGCCCTCAAAAGTATCCCACTGGGCCTTAGGGAAACTTCGCCTCAGACAAAATGAAGAATCCAGCTAGGGGCTTCTTGCATGGTTAAGAGTTCTTTTTGTCTTTTCCTGAGCACTTTTTCAGTTCAGTTCAGTCACTCAGTCATGTTCAACTCTTTGCGACCCCGTGGACTGCAGCACACCAGGTTTCCCTGTCTATCACCAACTCCTGGAGCTTGGTCAAACTCATGTCCATCAAGTCGGTGATGCCATCCCACCATCTTATCCTCTGTTGTCCCCTTCTCCTCCTGCCTTCAATCTTTCCCAGCATCAGGGTCTTTTCCATGAGTCAGTTCTAATGATCAACTATCTTTCCCTTGAGGCAAAGTTAGGAGTTAGATAGGGAAAAATGTGTGTCTTTGTTTTATAAATCACTTCTTTTTTTTCTCTTAAATATTATTATTTTTTATTTATTTTTTGGCTGTGCTGGATCTTGGTTACTGTGCATGGACTTTATTTTGGGGCTACTCTGCATTTCAACAAGTGGGCTTCTCATTGCAGTAGTTTCTCTTGTAGAGCACGGGCTCTAGGGCATGAGCACTTCAGTAGTTACTCCTTGCAGAACTCTAAAGAGCACAGACTCAGTAGTTGTGGCGTACAGGCTTAGTTGCTCTGTGGCATGTGGGACTTTTCTGGACCTGGATTGAACCTGTATCTCCTGCATTGGTGAGGTGGACTCCTAACCCTTGGACCACCAGGGAAGTCTCCAGACAGATGGTTTTAATTTCTACTTTATAGATGAGAAAATTAAAATTCAAGGATGTCAAGTGATAATTCCACACAGATTTGAAACTTTGGCATCATCACCAAATTCTGCTAAATTTCCCCTTGTAATGTTATCTGCACCTGATACTTTCTCTCCACATCCACTGTCCTCCTTTAAAGCTATCATCACCCCATTCCTGGACCATTATATTGGTTTCCTGCATTACTTCTTAGAGGCCAGTTTTGCCTCCTCCTCGATGCCTTCCCTGAGTTTTGGAATGTTGGGAATATGAATCCACCTTTGTTCACTTGGCAGTTCCCATGGGTTGCAGGCAGAGAGCCAGCGAGGCACTGGGATGCTTGTGGTAGGAAATGTTTCTCAGAGATTTGCTAACATGCTGTGCCCCTTGTACCTTGATACTAACTCACAACAGTGCTCAGTATTGACTTCTGGTCTATGGACCTCTGTTTATGTTAGACACACAGTTGCATGAATCTATATTTCTCCCCCAGGGTTACACAGTCACTAAATGTTAGGTCACAGAAGTCAGGGAAAACTCAAACTGAAATGTTTTGTTTTTCCGGAATGAGGATTCACTAATTTTGCTGTGGACTGGGGATTGAGGCAACCTGTTCATACTTATAATTTTATGGTCACATATCACAAAAATTACAAGTCATTTTTAGCCTCTTGGTTACATCTAAAATTTTAAAACCTATCATGTTAAAATGTATCAGTTAGAATGATAATACTGAGAATGATAATACTGCCTGCTTTATCACTCATATTTTCATGGTTTGAAGTAATTGCATTATATCCTATTTGGTTTCCCTCATGCCTCCTTCTCCGGTTGGGTTGTAGGTCTCTCAGTGACAAAGAACTGTGCTTGTTTATGTGTCCAGGTACTAAGACATTAGTAAGTACTCATCATGTGGAAAGCCCTATATATACCCATGGTCCTAGAGGAGTTGTATTGCTTGATATCAGCGATGCACCAGGCCAGGGAGGTGATGGCCTTGGGACTGAAGGGGCTTCTGCTCCCAGCTCCCACCTGGGTCTACACCATGACACTGCAGTGCTTCCAAGTAAAGATGTTGACTGAGAGATCTACCCAGTGTGAAGTTGTTTGATCCCTAGATCGAGGTGCAGGTAAGTCTGATTTCCAGTGAATAGAGCCTCTCTGTCCTCCCATCTCTGTCCTTCCTCCCCCCATGAGAAAGCGGTCAGAGGCTTTGCATGTGCACTGCCCTGTGATTCCGTACTCATCGGCTCTTCTTGAGAGGTGCTTGTCCATTAGCCTTGACTTCCTTTTGTCAGGCTCTCTAAACACTTCCAGAAATGGAATTAATGGAACCTTTCTCTTAATTTTAGAAAAATAAGCAGAGGCTTGGGAGAGGCATCATTCTGACATGCTCTCTGTGTACACCATGGAGTATCTAGTATGGCTTCTGCCTCTCAAATACTTGTGTTCTGTTTGGTCAGAGGTTAGCAGGGTGTCTCCCATGTATTTACACGGATTTCATTGTAAGCCTCCAGATCCCACACTGTAAGGACGTCCATCCTTCCTGCCCTTGATAGACGCAGGAAAACTCTTTCCTGATGAGAATCAGGTGCTTGTAAGAGCCAGTCTTTCAGAGAGGAATCTACCGTCAAAAGGGCTAATCGTCCAAATGACAGATATGCACGGCTGGCTTCCCTCTTTATGCCACCTTGATTGAGATGAGAGAAGTGTGCTTCTGGCCTTGGCAGTGGAGAATTCTGTGGGAACAACATCCTCAGGGAATAGCTTTTCTCTGCTAAGTATGACAAGTATGGCAAATGCACTTAGAGCTGAGATCTCTTGGCTGCAAGGCCAAGGGCCCGCGTCCCTGTTCCAGAAGACAGGCCCTCTTCCTGTAGGAGTGCTTCCCCCTGAGGCAGGCAGGATTTATTTACGTTTTGACGTTTGACCTGGAATGTTGCATATCGCCCTTTCACAGACACCAGGCTGTGGATCCCATGGCAGGAGTCGCTTTTGGAAACAGAAGGAGGTAGAGGACATTTTCTTATTCAGACACCGAGAGCGCCGAGGTTCTGGGGTTTCATCACCTGCTTGGCTCCTGGCTTTTCATGGGAACAAAGGGGCTGCCTGACCAGGGAGTCAGTTTTGAGGGTGAGGTCCTGAAAAGGAGGCTGGGCACCCTTGCATTGCTCCTCCGACTGTTCTCAGGCATGAGCTCCTATATGCTGAGACCTCAGCCATCTCTAAGTGCACAGAGAACCCTCTCACTGGCCCAAAGCTCAGAAACAGTCCACCATCCTGCCTCCTCTGCACCTGTCACCGTCCCCGAACAAATGGGGATGTTGTTGTGGCCGCCGTTGGGAATTCTCTCTGAAGAGTCATTCTCAGACAGAACCACAGAAACAGGAAGTGGATTAGTGGTTGCCAGGGAGTTAGAGGAGGAGAAATCAGGAGTCACTGTCTTCCCCGATGGCCCAGCAGGTAAAGAATCAGGCTGCAGTGAAGGAGACGCAGGAGACACAGGTTCCATCCCTGGGTCGGGAAGATCCCCTGGAAGAGGGCATGGCAACCCACTCCAGTATTCTTGCCTGGAGAATCCCATGGACAGAGGAGCCTGGCCGGCAACAGTCCAAAGCGTGACAAAAAGTCGGACACCACTGAGTGACTATTCAGTGTATACACACACACACACACAGTAAACAGATGTGGGGTTTCTTTGCGGGTGGTAGAAGTATTCTGGGATTAGATAGCGGTGATGGTTGTGTAACATTGTAAACACACATATTTTTTAAAAATCCACTGATTTGTCCTGGATAAGATGGAAAATTTTATGTTATATGAATTTTATCTCAATAAAATTAGAAATAAAATTTTAAAACTAAAATATTCAATATATTCAATAAATATAAATATTCAATATTATCCTCAGAAGGAATCATCCTAGTAACACCCTTCCTGACTTCTCACATTCATCCCAGTTCTAACATTCTATTGCTCACGTTTATTTTAAGATTTGTCACATACCTGGGCTTCTCTGGTGGCTCAGACAGTTAAGAATCTGCCTGTAATGCAGGCGATCCAGGTTCGATTCCTGGGTCAGGAAAATACCCTGGAAGAGGGAATGAACACTCCAGTATTCCTACCTGGAGAATTTCATGGACAGAGGAGCCTGGTAGGCTATAGTCCATGGGGTCATAAAGAGTTGGATTCAACTGAGCAACTAACACACATGTCACATACCTATATTATATGTTTGTTTTTATTTAGTGTGATCCTATGAAATGCCTATCTGACGAAAAGTAATCAAGTTATAAGGCCTTTAGTGGCTCAGATGTGTTTGTTGTTGCCCCGTCTGTTGGAAAGTGTGCTGGCTTAATAGAGAAACAGAGAAACACACCCTCGTTCTTCCTGCTCCTGCTCTGAGCACTTGATTCTGTATATAAAATTCTTATAAGTACACATGTCAACAGAGTTCTTGATATTTTGCCCAGTATATGAGAAGGAATAAAACCTTTCTATCCCAGTTGAAATGCAACCAGAATAAAATGCAAAAACAGAAGAAGAAATCCCAGGAACACAGATGACAAACACAAGGATATTTGCCTTTTGCTCTGCCACATCCTGAGATGATTATAAGTGGGACTTATAGATGCAAATTTTATCTAAATTAAAATATTTTTTCACATTAAAGCTCCAGTATTTGCCTAGGCCATGATACTTTTAAATGAATGAAGCTTACTTTACCCCTAAAATCAGTTCTTTCTGTATCATCCTTTAGCCCTGTTTTTCCTTTCAATTTGTTTGATATCTCTCTGACCCCTCCCCTTGCAGAGCTTTGTTTTTGCTTATTGTAAAGTGGCTTAAAAAAAAAAAAAAGAATCAATTGACATGCTTTGGTTTGGGGTCAGTTTTACATCAAACCTCCATAGTTCTTAGAGATCATTTAATTTGAGTAAGTATCTGAACAAGTGGGGGCTGAGGCTGGGGAGATGCTCCTGAAGCAACAGAGCGAGGCCTGGATAGACAATGGGTTGGGGGGTAAGCTAGGCGCCTCACTCCCAGCTGTCCTGCTTTAGGTTTGGGGCCTCCCAGCTGAGGTTTTGAGGGTCAGGCTGCTTTGTGGCCCACCTTTTACCTCTCTTTGTTTGGTGATGGGGCCATCAACTTCTCTAGCCTTAGTTTCACTGGTGCCAAAGGCCTGGGGAGGTACTGTCTACACCAGCACCGTGGGCTTCAGAAGGTTGGGGGAGGGTAAGGGGGCCTGCTCTTGCTCCAAACATGCCTTTTCCTAGTTCTTGAACATCACCATCCTCCTTTTCAAAAAACAGTAAGTGGGACTTCCTTGGTGGTCCAGTGGCTAAGACTCCGTGCTCCCAATTCAGGGGACCCAAGTTGGATCCCTGGTTAGGAAACTAGATTCCACATGCCACAACTAAGACCCAGCACAACCAAATAAATACAATTTTTAAAGGGTGATGGATCTGGGAGAGGGCGAGGGTGGGAAGATTTGGGAGAATGGCATTGAAACATGTATATTATCATATGTGAAACGAATCGCCAGTCCAGGTTCGATGCATGAGACAGGGTACTCGGGGCTGGTGCACTGGGATGACCCAGAGGGATGGGGTGGGGGTGAGGTGGGAGGGGGGTTCAGGATGGGGAACACATGTACACCTATGGCAGATTCATGTCAGTATATGGCAAAACCACTACAATAGGTAAAGTAATTAGCCTCCAATTAAAATAAATAAATTTATATTAAAACATAAAATTATTTTCCTTTTTAAATAAATAAACAAAAGGGTGATGGGCTTCCCAGGTGGCTCTGATAGTAAAGAATCTGCTTGAGACCCGGGCTCGATCCCTGGGTTGGGACGATCTCCTGGAGGAGGGCACGGCAACCCACTCCAGTATTCTTGCCTGGAGAATCCCGTGGAGAGAGGAGCCTGGCGGGCTGCAGTCCATGGGGTCCCAAAGAGTGGGACACAACTGAGAGACTAACACTTAGTTGGGAAGGTTATCTTTCCTGGATCTTTTTGAAAGTATAAAATAAACATAAAGCAAGTGTCCTCACTGACACGCCTTTGAACTCTATACGCTCCAGCCCCAGATATGTCAGGTTTCTGGAGTGGGTGACTGTGCTACCCACCACCCCCCAAACTGCTGCCTTCTCTAACTCCCTCCTCAGAGGGTGACTTTGTTCGTATCACAGGGCTTCCATCATGTGGGTAAGGATGTCGGGGAAATGAAGATTTAAAATCCATAACATTATTAGCACTGTCAATACAATAATTTAATAAATGTTCCCAGGAGGAAAACAGGCATTGACAGAGACTACCTCTTCTGTCAGTTTTCTTTCTGTGTGACATTTTCCCTGAGTTACGGGAAGGAGGCCTTTGTGCAGGAGAGCCTAGGGCTTGAACTCTTTCTTGCCACCCCTCACTCCCCTTCTTAGCCTTGCCTGGAGACTTTCATGACCTGGAGCTGAGGGAGAATCTTTGCACACATCTGGCTGCCTCCACACAGTGGGGAGGGTCAGGATTGTAC
The DNA here is from genome assembly GCF_963930625.1 of Muntiacus reevesi. NCBI lineage: Eukaryota > Metazoa > Chordata > Mammalia > Artiodactyla > Cervidae > Muntiacus > Muntiacus reevesi. The sequence continues at coordinate 78,425,228 of NC_089253.1, read as the reverse complement.
TCACCTCTTCAGAGTCAGTCTTTTCAGGCTCAGATATTTGAAGAGTCCAGTTGGCTATGACTTGCCGCATTTTCCTCAGTCTGAACATTAGAAAATAAAATATAAAAATTCACCCTCAGGGCTTCCCTGGTGAAGAATCTGGTGAAGAATCTCCTGCCAATGCAGGAGACACGGGTTTGATCCCTGGTCGGGGAGGATCCCACATGCCACAGAGCAACTAAGCCCATGCACCACAACTATTGAACCTGTGCTCTGGAGCCTGGAAGCTGCAACTGCTGAAGCCCACGTGCCCTAGAGCCTGTGCTCCACAACAAGAGAAGTCAGTGGAACCAGAAGCTTGTGCACCACAGCTAGAGAGTAGCCCCGGCTAGCTGCAGCTAGAGAAAAAAGCCCACACCAGCAACGAAGACCCAGCACAGTCAAAAATAAATAAATAATACAATTTATAAAATAATTCACCCTCAGAAGTACCTGTGGTTTTAGTGTCTTAGTTGTGTCCAACTCTGCGCGACCCCATGGACTATAGCCCTCCAGGCTCCTCTGTCCGTGGGATTCTCCAAGCAAGAATACTGGAGTGGGTTGCCATTCCCTTTTCCAGGGGATTTTCCCAACCCAGGGATCAAATCATGGTCTCCTGCATTGCAAGCAGATTCTTTCCTGTTTGAGCCACTATGGATGTCCTAGAATAGTCATATTCATAGAATCAGAAAGTACATTAGTAGATGCCAGGGTTCTGGGGTGAGAGGGGGTTTTGGTTTCATAACGTGAAAAACTCAAGAGATGAATAATGGCGAGATTTTCACAACAATGTAAATGTACTTAGTGCTACTGAACTGTACAATTAAACATAGCTAAAATAGTATGTTTTATACTATAGTAACTTTTACCACAATAAAAACATGCAACCTCAGAAACTCATAAGCACAGGTTATCACTGAGGAGACCAGACAGATGTTTCTGGGCAACCCAGACCTTCATTGAAAACAAGCCTGGAGTTTCCAGGCACCCATCTCTATGTGGACTGTTGATTGTTGTCATTGCTGGAGTTTTTTCTCCATCCTAAGACTTTTTCTTGTTCCTTGGCTCCCCCATCCTCCCAGTAATCATATTTACTGTCAGTTGTCTTTGTGGGGACTTAGTGACATTTTTCTGAGTCCCTGCAAAAGGACCTGTGATGTTGGCCTTTGTGCGTGTGACAGCCGGACGGGATAAGTGCCCTGAGCTACCAGCATGAGCTGATTGTCGCTATGTCGTGGCCACCTCTGAACCTGCACCTCGAATGTCTGGGTATCAAATAGCTTTCCCTGGTACCTTCTCAGGTGTTTTCTGCTGTGTTTCATTGATTTTATAGCTAACATTTCTTTAGGGCTTGGGAAAGGGGGTACTTTACTGCAACTCCTCTAAAAAACCATTTCCACATGAATCACCTCTGGCCTTTTTCTGTTTGGCACATTGTTTAGACAAAGAGGAGTTTGTATGTATCACTTCCCACCAGACTCTCCTAAGTGGAAGCCTGGGATTTGGAACCTGGAATTTCTTTTTTTTTTTTTCCTGCCCTCTAAATGAATGCCTTGTTGGCTAGGTTGTTGACACAGTGCAGTTCCTTACAATTTTATAGCCTAAGGGACTGCCTTAGCTACAGGCCACATTCACTTATTATATTATTGATATGAACTACTATATTTCTACCTATATATTTCAGGCGATTAATTTTACTTCTCAGCATCATTTATGAGGTGATTCACATCTAAATTTAATGTAAGATTATTTACTCCCCCAAGCACTTCATCTTCGCTGCAGAATTTTGTCTCCAAAAGTGTTTTTTTTTTTTAAGATGATCTAATCAAAACCTCTCATTACAAATGAGAAAACAGAACTCTAAAGCAAGGTTCCTCCCGAGCAGCACTATGGTATTGATCGCACGGGTGTGCTCAGTCGTGTCTGACTCTTTGGGGACCCCATGGACTGTAGCCCACAGACTCCTCTGTCCATGGAATTCTCCAGGCAAGAATATTGGAATGGGTTGCCATCCCCTTCTCCAGGGGATCTTCCCGACCCAGGGGTCGAACCTGAGTCTCCAATGTGGCAGGTAGATTCTTTACCATCTGAGCCACCAGGGAAACCCTGTTGGGGTCTGGCTAATTCTGGGCTGTAGGAGGTGCCTGGTGCACTGGGAGATGTTTAGAGCATCCCTGACATCTCCCCTTCAGATGCTGAGTGTGTACGTGCTCAGCCGCTCAATTGTGTCCACCTCTTTGCAACCCCATGGACTGTAACCCTCCGGGCTCCTCTGTCCATGGGATTTCCCAAGCAATAATACTGAAGTGGGTAACCATTCCCTTCTTCCGGGGATCTTCCCAACCCAGGGATCGAACCTGCATCTCCTGCATCTACTGCACTGGCAGCTGGATTCTTAGTAAAGAATTCCCTGAGCTACCAGGGAAGCCCACTGAGATGCCGAGAGCACACCCCAAACGAATATGTCCCCAGACGTTGCCAAATGTTCCCCAGTCAAGAACCACTATTCTAGAGGTAAATGCACAGTTGGGATGTGACAGAATCAAGAGTAAGAACCAGGTGTCCTGACTGCAGGTCCACCCTACCCAGATTGGACAACAGAATTGAGTTCTGTGCAGAGCTCAAGGTCATGGTCAGAAGAGCTTCCCCAGTTCTCCAGGGAGAGAGGAGGGCTCAGGAGGCTAAGGAAGTAGAAGCAAAGAAGAGTTTCATGAATTCTGGGCAGATGTGTTCTCTTTACTCAGTGTCCCAGTTGCTAATAGAACCGGACCCAGTGGCTCATTGACTCAACTCTTGTGAATGAACTCCTACTGGACAGTATGTCTTAGAAAATCATAAGATGGGTGTTCAGAGAGAACAGAGTTAGGGGAGAGAATACTAGAGGCAGAGGAATGTCTCTCCTGCCCATCCACACACCCAGAGCCTGGGGCCAGTCCGGGGGAGGAAGCCCCCTGAGCCTCACGCAGTAGACCCCCATGCATTCCTAACCAGATAGGTAGCAGCTGGGCCCTGGTCTCCATCCTCTTGTGGAAGTCCTGACTCACACAGTTTCTTTGGCACTTTCCCCTAAGCTCCAACAAGCATCCAATTTCTATGGATCTCCATTCTCTTCCTTTAAATCTGTGTCACTTTTCTCTCCTGGCCATGGGCTTAGAGAACACAGCTAGCACTGGGAGGCGTGGGGCAGCAAATGCCTGCCCTGGAGTATTTCTGATGGAGGCAGACAGTGTTATCAGCAGGGAGGGAATTCATAGGTGAGAGATCAGAAGTTGTCTTGCTGCCTGATTCTGGGACCTAGTAGGAACCTGCGTTCCACTGTGAAAAGGTGAGAAAACTCTATTGTTGGGGCTCTGGATCCTAAGCCTCTCGCTTTCCTGTTCTGGGCTCTGTCCTTGGCTCACTGGGCTCCTTGCAGCTGGTCTGAGATGACTTTCCTCTAAAAACAAGACTTCTTTAGGTGGCTGTGCCTACAGGCAAATCGAAAAATCCACTCGACTCACTGAGACTTTTGTTTAGATGTTGCTAGAAATGCCAACACAGAAACAGAACTTTTGCATGAAATTGCTTTCGGGGTAGTTAAATAGGCTCAAAGAGCAGAGTTAATGAACCGAGGGGAAGTAGGTTCTGTTACACTACCAGAAATTGTGGTTTTCTTCTCATAAATCATTGCGCTCTAAACTTTTCCTGTCCTAGTTCTTTTTTTTCCATTCTTTGAATGAACAGTAGGGCATTCTCTGTGTTTCTGAATTCTTCCCTTCCCAGTCACCTGGTCATAATCCAAAGGAAAAAACAAACCAGACTGATTCTGTGAGCTGTATTTCACTGCTTTTGGCATGTGGACCACAGTGCTCCATTTTCCACCAAGGAAAGGAGGAACATTCTGGAACCTTCGCACAAAGGGAAAAAAGTCCATGTTTATCTCCACAGTTGAAGTTTCCGAAGGGGAAGATAGCAGCAAATCAAATGAAAAGGAGCCGCAGTTTTCACTAATACCAGTCTGTTTGTGTCTCATCCTGCTCAGTGAGAACTCTGTGTGATTAAGGGAAGCGTTTGCTGTCTCGGCCATGTTTCTCCAGCGGTAGAATGGGGATGAGAGCTGTGGCAGCTATCAGGATAGCGATGCTCTGAGCCCAAGTGTGCACCAGTGGGGAAGAACTCAGACGCTTAGGGAAGAATGTCGTATCATAGAAAGCCCCCAACACGCCCACCCAGTATTTAACATCAAGTGGCCTCTTCCCACAGGGCTTCCCCGGTACCTCAGCAGTAAAGAATCGCCTGCCCTGCAGGAGATGAAGGTTTAATCCCTGGGCCAGGAAGTTCCCCTGGAAAAGGAAATGGTAACCTACTGCAGTATTCTTACCTGGGAAATCCCATGGACAGAGGAGCCTGGTGGGCTACAATCCATGGGGTGGCAAAGAGTCGGGTACAACTTAGTGATGAAGCGCTCACACACAGCCTCTTCCCACTGTATGACTTGTAAATGTCAAAACTAGAGTCTTCTCTCTCCTCCCCTTTCTCAAAGAGCAGCCACTGCCTGCAAACAGAGGGGAAAAAGATACCACCTGAGCAAGTGGGTATATCAGCAGGATCCTACCAGGAAAACAGTGTCACACTCAAATAGGTTATTTTGAGAAGACTATAATAGAGGGATTGTTTACAGACGAATGGATCATTTGCAGAAAACTAGAAAAGCTAATAGAGTAGCCCAGGGATAGTAACAGCAGAGTGCCCACGTCCCTGGTCTGAAATAACGAAGAGAGAGAGCAGCTTTCAGAGTCAAAGAATAGGAAGGGTAGAGGGGTTTCCTGACATGCCCTCCTCCCTCTGGAATGTGCGAGCATCTGTGGATGTGGTCCAGGCAGGCCTACCTCCCTGGCACAGAGCAGGGTGAAGAGTGCATCTGGAGGGCAGAGAGGAAAATTAGCCCAGCATGGATCGGAATAACTCCTTCAAAATAGCCCTCCTCACTCCTGGAAACTAAAAGGCTTCCACTCACACCACTCCTCCTTGTCCCTGACTGGATGTGGCTCACACCTCTCACCCCCTGTCTCACTTGTCATTTTCTTTCCTGTGTGTTGCCCTTATTTCTTCTTCTGCTAGTACTATGATAACAGTTGGGAAAACTAAAGGCTATTTCAGATCATCTCTTTTGCTGTTAACAGCATGAGGTTTGTTCTGCCAGTAGAGTGATACAGACCTAGGACGGAGGGTGGGGAGTTACTCTGAGCTTCTTGCATTCATTTTACTCAATACAGACCATCTTTCTCAATTGCCACTGCTTGATCAGTTTCTGAGTATGTGGTATACAAGGGCATAGCAACAACTTTGGCCCACTCACCAGCAAGGTGGCTAAAATGTGGATTCCACAATGCACACCCTTTGGATGTCAACTCTTTTGGACCTCTCGTGTGCATTTAGATTATTTCTTTAGATATATTGTCAGTACCCAAGAGACCTACAAGAGTTGATGCTACCTGGAAGGGTGTTCACAAGGTTCTTGAGCTCTAGTTTTATCCCAAGTTCAAACCCAGGACTATTGATGAGAGCTTTGCCCTTGGTCAGAATAGCATTGAATTTTGTTGCAAATACATTAGTGAGCATTATAATGAGATAGGCATGTGTGTGTGTGTGTGTGTGTGTGTGTGTGTGTGTGTGTGTGTTTTGAAGACTGGGGTCAATTTCCTTCTGTGAGCCATCCATTTTCCTGCCTTGGCCTAAACTCAGATAGCTGACCGGGGTTTCAGTCCTAGGGGTCTTCACTTCCTCTAAAGTCCACAACCACTGACTTATTAACACCTCATTTCCAGGTAGAAAGCTAGTAAATGAGAAGCGAGAAACATGGACTCTATGCTGAGTTCACTGCATCTAACTGTTGAACTTGTGTACGTCACTGTACCTCTTTGCTTTTAACAAATTCTTATTTATTTATTTATGGCTGAGCTGAGCCTGCATTGCTCTGCGTGGGCTTTCACTAGTTGCAGTGAGCAGGGTCTCCTCTCTAGTTGCAATGTCCAGGCCTCTCATTGCAGTGGCTTCTCTTGTTGCAGAGCACAGGCTCTAGGGGACGTGGGCCTCAGTAGTTGCAGCACGCAGGCTCAGTAGTTGTAGCACTCGGACTTAGTTGCCCTGCAGCATCTGGAATCTTCCCAAACTAGGGATCGACCTGTGTCCCCTGCACTGGCAGGCAGATTCCTCACCATTGGACCACCAGGGAAGTCCCACTTTTCGTCTTTGGATCTCAGCTATTTTACCTGTAAATACAGTAACCATGAAGTGACAGGTACTCTCTGGGTGAGCAATGTGGAATAACTTAGCCATTTTACCAGCTCTAGATATTAACTGTTATACCCAGGCAACCACTGAGACTTGAGCAAAAGTCTTTATGGCCTTTGGAAGTCAGATCTATTAGAAGGAAGAAGGGTACTAACCTTATCTTCACCATTAAACCACTCTAGTCCCGCCAATGTGTCTGCAGAGTGGTCAGCAGATTCTCTTAATGCAGGACTGTAGGAGCTGAGAGTTTCCGGGAAGTCTACCAAGGGGGTCTTTGTGTTCCTCAACCTGTCCATAAATTACAGAGTACACCTTTGAGTAATAAAGCAGAACAGGTTCAAAGGACTTGTTACAATCTATCAAGTCAATAACTAACAATTTTAGAAAATCCCTGAATACAAATTTATACAGTTTTGAGCTATTTCACAACTTATCAGACCATTAATCTAAGTTTTAAAAGTCCCTTAATATACTTAATCATAGCTTGTGCTTTTTTAAAGTGCTGAAATATGTTTCAGCATGCTGAACCATGGCAGCACAAGGGGAAAAAAAAATGACTTTAGGGAGTTCCACAAAACCTGCCAAAAAAAGCGAATATAAATGTACTCAGTGTGAGGTCTGTTTTGTGTACAATTTACATATTCTAGGTTGGACTTGATCTAAAGGGTTTGTATTAGTTCTCTTGCCGTATCTGCCCAGTGAGACAGTTGTGGTAGCGAGGACAGTGTACCTGACCTCCACCCAGAGCTGGGTTTGAATCCTGTTTCTGTTTCCTACTTTCTGCGAGAGCTCAGGAAAGCCACTTCATGCTGTTGAACCTATTTCTTCTATGACAGTAATAGGCCTACCTTAATAGGGTAGCTGGGAGGTTTAGCAAAGAGCATGGCAAAGTGAAGTCCTCAAGAGTTCACCATCTCTTGAGGTATTTGTGAGACTTCTCTGGCTGTCCAATGGTTGAGAATCTGCCTTGTAATGCAGGGGTGGGGGTTTGATCCCTGGTCTGGGAATTAAGATCCCACATGCTGCAGGGCAACTAAGCCCACACCACAGCTAGAAAGTCCATGTCCTGTAACAAAAGTCCCGTATGACTCAATGAAGATTCCCAAGTGCCACAACTGAGACCGATGCAAAGAAATTTAAAAGAGAGAGAGAAATGCTTGTTAAATTGAAACCATGTGCAAGAGCTGACACTGAGCAAAAGTGTCAACAGCATTCTCCACCACCACCTTCCAAAAAACCCCACACACCCCCGCTGTCCTTCAGAGAAGCCAGCATTTGAAATGCACTTATCTCCGTGCATGCCTGCATGCTACGTCGCTTCAGTTCTGCCCAACTCTTTGCAACCCTATGAAATGTAGCCCACCAGGCTCCTCTGTCCATGAGATTCTCCAGACAAGAATACTGGAGTGGGTTGCCATGCCCTCCTTCAGGGGATCTTCCCAACCCAGGGGTGGAACCCTTGTCTCTTAGGTCTCTTGTTTTGGCAGGTGAGTTCTTTATCACTAGCACCACCTGGGAAGCCCCACTTACCTCCATATCTTCTGTAAATTCAGACACAGCCCCTACCTCACCTTCAGTTTAACTACTACCACCTACCTACCCCCTAGAAATATAAGAAGAAAAAGTTTAGAATCTGGGTGGGTTGCTTTAGAAAACATTTCCAACCCCTGATGATCTAGTTTGTCATTATTATTAAAGAATGATCCTCCTCCTTCCTATCTCTTTCATTTCCCTCCTGTGCCTGCATCCAGAACCTTCCTAGGAGAGATTCCATTGACAAATTATTTCCATCTCTGCTTTCTAAATCTCAGGTTAAGACTTTACTGATCCTATGGAACCAAGCTCCAAATGGGTGAAAGACACCATCAGTGATATTGGGAATGTGAAGATAAATAAGATGCAGGCTCTCCTTCAAGGTACCCATAGTCTTACAAATGGGAAGATGATTTTTTTTTTTTGCCCAGAGCATAACTGCCAGATCTGGGTACCAACCCCTAGACTCAGCCAGCCCAGCTGCAGGTCTCTCCTTAACCGCCACTCTCATGACCCCACCCAGACACCTCTATCCCAGACTCAATCTTCTGGGGGGAAATTCGTCATAGTCTTGTTTCCTCCGTTTTTATAGATGAATGTTTTTTGTCCTGCATGAGAGTTTATTAAATCAGTTCATTCTGAGTAGAGTTCATCAGAGCTTTCTCTCATGTTGCTCGAGGGCCCTTTGCCATCTGGCCTGTGTTACAGGTAGACAATATCATAATACGATTTTCTGGTACCTAAATGGGATTCAAGTTGGATCTGGGTTATATCATCATCCTCATGTTTGGTGTGTCAAAGCTGGACAAACTGGCCAGAAAGGTGCCGGCTTTCGACTGCCCAACAAAGCAACTTTTGCATTTCCTCTGCCATACCCAGTGAGTGTTACATGTTTCTAGTGAGTGGTTTATTCTGAAACACTTCCATTAAATTCAGGCATCGTTCTGGAATGATGGCCCAGAGCAAAGGATCCTTCCCTGGTGAAATGATCCCAAATCTCCTGGTTTTAATAACTGTTTTCCACGTGAAATAAGTATTGGCCATTCTACCCAAACACGCATACTTATTGATGCTGGGAACTGTTCAATCAAACTGTTAAACATTAATCTCAAATATGCCCATTTGTCCACACTTGTGCCCGTAGAGTCACACACCTTGCAGAGCCAGGACCATGTTCTCCAGGAGGAAAAATGGTCTCAGAACAATTGCTGACTTCCTTTAGTGTGGATTTCCTGATGAGTATAACCTTTTAACACTTATTTTTGGCTGTGCTGGGTCTTCATTGCTGCCTGTGTGCTTTCTCTAGTTGCGGTGAGCAGGGGCTCCTCTTTAGTTGCTATGAGGGGGCTTCTCATTGTGGTGGCTTCTCTTGTTGCAGAGCACAGACTCTAGGGCGTGTGGGCTTCAGGAGTTATGGCTCCCGGGCTCTAGAGCACAGGCGTAGTCACCCTGAGGCATGCGGGCTCTTCATCTTCTTGACCAGGGAAAAGACCCTGATGCTGGGAGAGACTGAGGGCAAGAGGATGAGATTGTTGGATGGCATCACTGACTCAATGGGCATGAGTTTGCGCAAACTCTGGGAGACAGTGAATGACAGGGAAGCCTAGCATGCTGCAGTTCATAGGGTCACAAAGAGTCAGACACAACCTAGCGACTGAACAACAACAATACATGATCCCCAGGGTAGAGGAGCCAAGACTGTGAATTCTCCTCCACTAGGGAGAAAAGAGACGTCCCTCTGTCAGCAGTAGCACCCCAACCACCACCGGCATAGTTTGTTCCATGGTTAGGAACAGTCTAGGTCCTGTGGATTTATGTATAGCTACCGTACAAGTGTTCTGTTCTTGAGAGTTATGAAGCAGATCTGTCTTGCTCTTTTCTTGAATGAAAATGTTTTGGCATACTTTGCTTTTCCTAGGTAAAGAGTGTGCCTTGCTCATTGGCATTTTAATAAATATCTATTTGTTGGTTGACTGGCTCGTTATTCGCCTTGTCAGGTCACGTGGCTGCATTTAGTACCAAGTTCACTTGCGTACAGCAGACTCCTAACTCTGCAGCGTTGTCAGCTACACCAGTCCCACAGTAGACTCATTGACTCAGCATATCTAAAATGCCATGCTATGACAGTGCTAGTTGCACACACACTCTCATCCTTAACTCTGTAACAGCCCAAGTTGAAAGAAAGTTAGTGGTATTGCTAGCACTGGTGTTTATGGATGGAGAAATCGTGACCCCAAAGCTGCTCTATTGCAGAACTATGGGAACCTCCCAGTTACTTTCCTTCTTTGTCCTTTAATTCAGATGTCCTCAACCTCTGGGATCTAATGCCTGATGCTCTGAGGTGGTGTTGTCATTGAGTCACTAAGTTGTGTCTCATTCTTTTGCAACCTCATGGACTGTAGCCTGCCAGGCTCTTCTGTCCTTGGGATTTCCCAGCAAGAATAATGGAGTGGGTTGTCATTTCCCTTCTCCAGGGGATCTTCCTGACCCAGGAATCGAACCCACATCTCCTGCATTGACTGGCAGATTCTTTACTAATGAGTCACTTGGGAAGCAACTGATATAATAATAATAGAAATCAAGTGCACCATAAATATAATTTGCTTGAATCATCCCCCAACCATCTGCCCTACCATCCCATGAAGAAAATTATCTTCCATGAAACTAGTCCCTGGTGTCAAAAATGTTGGGGACCACTGGTTTAATGTCTCCCCATTTTCCAAATTAAGTACAGAGTTTTTAATTTGGAAGGCAAGTCTCTACACAATCTGACATCCACTTACTTTTCTAGTCTAATTTCTTACCCCTCCTCCACCCAACCCACCCTAAGGAATGTCAGAGTAAAGTCATGAAGCAATACTCATTGAGCCCTTGCCCTGTGCCAGGCTCTTTGCTGAGAGTTTCACGTGCATCAGCTCAGGTAATCCTCTTACCAACTTCCATGAGGTGTAGGCATTATTTCCACCTCCATTTTGTAGATGAGGAAACTGCGGTGCAGAGAGGCTGAGAAACTTGACTCAAGGCCCCATGGCTACTTGCAGGTTCCCAGACCCCAGTTAGCTTCTGCCTACCTGCTTACTCTGCCCAGATACCTGCACCCTGCCTTAGGTGCCTGGCTGACCCTGACTCTTCTCACTGATCATCATCTTCCTGAAACCTTCCCTAGCCCCACTCCCCTAGTGGAAGTGTCCCCTCCCACCTGGACCCTCACCATACCCCAGTATAGAGTTCTTTTGTACCATGTGTTACAGTTTTATCTCACCTGATACACTAAGTCCCTTGAAGACAGCATCTGCTCTTTAAGTTCTCTGTAACCACAGAGCCTGGCATGGTACCCTGGCTCAGACTGAGACATGCTCTGCAGATGCTGAAGGAATGAATGGATGAAGGTTTCTTGATTCCTGCTCTGGGTGTTTAGCCACTCAACTAATTGGGGGAGTGGCCAGGAGTCTGGGAGAGTCACTGGCCATTGTTTGTCAATCCACATCCCTTGGGCAAGTTTCTTCTAGCCTGAGGTTTCTAAGTCTAAACATCTGAATCGGTACCATGGTCTGATGAGAGGACAGCCCCTCAGGCACTTTGAAAAGACAAGGAGGGCAATTCATGGGTTCACCTGGAAGGCAAGAGAAAATACTCGTTTATAAGCTGGAGCCCAGGAACAACGTTCCATGATGGGGACACTGCCCAGTACTGGAGCCCGGTGATGGCCTCCATTCTGCGGAGCCATGATCAAGCCTCCTCATACTTTCTGATCTTTGAGGAAAGCTGATTCCATGTGATATAAAAGGGCCTGCCAAGGGTATTTGTGTGAGACCTAAGCAAAGTTTGCTCTCACAATTTGGCAAGCTGGAGCTGCATGCCATCCATCCCAACACATGATAAATGTTTCTGACATTTGCTTCAGACACAGCATGCTAGGAGGGCTTTTAAATTCTCAAGTGCGGTAGTACACCTTATTGATCAAGCGCCTTTCATTAAAGGTTTCAGAAGCCTCTCAGCTACTGGGAGAATCCCCCCCTCCCAGGTTCCTCTCCCTAGCCCCAGCCTTCCAGGTAAAGAGGATCATCCTTGTTGGATTATGGGTGCATACATGCGTGCTCAGTCACTTCAGTCATGTCCTACCCAATGGGCTGTAGCCCACCAGGCTCCTCAGGCCATGGAACTCTCCAGGCTAGAATACTGGACTGGGTTGCCATTCCCTTCTCCAGGTGATCTTCCCTACCCAGGGATTGAAGCTTTGTCTCCTGCATTGCAGTCAGGTTGTTTGCTGCTAAGCTACTGGGGAAGCCCCTGGATTATGAGTCTCTACCTTAATTTAACAGTCTTTCTTTCTCAGTTCTTACCATAAGCACGCAGGAGAAGACTGCAGTTAGGTAAATCTCACATTTATTTGGCAGTTCTGTCCCTCAACTCGATCTGATTCTTCACACACACATTTTAAGAAAATAAAGAGAATACATGTCTTCCAAATAATCCTCCATACTAGAATTCACCCTTCTGCTTTGAACTTGTGTCTTGCTGCCAGCGAGGGCCTCCCTGCCAAGATCTAGTCGGTGAAGGAAATTGGAGGCGGTCAGCGGTGTGCCTCTGGCAAGAGGTGACCAAGCTTCACCTCTTGGGTGAAGGGATGGGCTTCACTCTTCCCTGCCTCTTATCAGCATGCCCTTCACCTCGGGGGCTGCCCAGGTTTATCAGATCCCATCTAGTCCTTCCAACCAACAGGCAGCTTTGAACTTCGGGCTCTTTGGAGCTATGCCGAGAATTAAAGTTGCTTTGGTTCTAACCCTAAGACGTGAAAATAAAGTGATCTGAAATGGAAATGCCACCTTCTCCCTTTTCTGTTATCGTAGGTCTGATTTTCTTTACCACTCCCCCCAACCTCCTCCCGCGTCTCCCTTGCCCAGCCCTGGCCGGGGCCCTATGCACATTGTGTTTTTCATGTGTGTTTAGTGGAATTGGAGCGAGGCACTCTCAAATAGGTAGGAAAATGAAAGTGAAAGTCATTCAGTCATGTCCGACTCTTTGCAACCCCATGGACTACTGTAGTCCATGGAATTCTACAGGCTAGAATACTGGAGTGGGTAGCCCTTCCCTTCTCCAGGGATCGTCCCAACCCAGGGATTGAACCCAGGTCTCCCACATTGCAGGGGAATTCTTTACCAGCTGAGGCCACAAGGGAAGCCCAAGAATACTGGAGTGGGCTCCACTCCAGTATCTCTCCCTCCTCCAGCAGATCTTCCTGACTCAGGAATTGAACCAGGGTCTCCTGCATTGCAGGTGGATTCTTTACCAGCTGAGCTACCAGGGCTCTGTGCATACTCTGTGTTCCATGCATGTTTAGTGGAATTAGAGGGAGGCACTCTCAAATAGGGAGGCGTTTTGGAGGAACTGACAGTGAAAGCATTGGAGTAATCATGGCTAGAGTTGCTGGTATTGAACTTTCCTCATCTTTTTTCATTGAATGAGAATGAAAGTCTCTAAGACTTATGAAGGGCCCAGGGATTTGAGATTTGGGATGATGTCTTCCTCCCCCTTCCTTCCTCCCTCTTCCCACCTCTTTTAATCTGAGGAGATCATGAGAATGTGGAGTTGGGCATGCTGATCCATTGAGTGCATCAGTTTTTGGTGAAATGTTTATTTACCCTAAATGTTAGCTATGACTGTTCCAGATTTCATCCTCTTGGCCCTAAAGATCCCCCAGGTGCTTTTTGTCACTAGGACAAGAATCTCCTTCTTCTCTTTCCTGGAACTAAAGGTGCAGAGTTCCAGCTGGAGAAACAGCCTCATCCTGGAGTGTACACCCCCATGGCTTGTCCAGGAGGGGACTCCCCAACCTTGCATCAAATCCCACCTCCTCAGGATGCTTTCTCTCCCAACACCAAGCGTGTGGGCCTGGAAAAACCTCAGTGCTTAGCATGAGGGGGTTCTGTACTGGCTTACCTAACGTCTGGCCCCAGGAAGCACTGAAAACTCAGGCTAATGCTGACACTGCTAGATTCTACCCAGGTCTCATTCATATGAGATGTTGCCAGGAACAAAACGATCAACCCATGAGAGAGGCACATATTTAATAGAACTTGAGAGCAGCACGGACAGTGTTCCTAACTCACAGTTTTATAAAGAAAATGGATGGAAGTGATGAACACCAGAGAAATACACAGCTAATTATTAGATGATCATGGCTGTTGCCTTTTTGATTTAGAGAACTACACTGTTTATTATGGTGCTGTACTAAATTCCATGGGGACCTGGTAGCTAGTATTTCTGGACAGTCCCCTGACAGGGTCACTTGACTTATTTTCAGAGTTCGGATGTTTATTTATCTAGGTCAAAGGCCAGAAACAGTGGGATATTGAAATTCCTGAGACCAAGGAGAATCCGGCAGTGAGGTGCAGAAGACACTAAATCAAGTGTCAGGTTAGCAAGCTGAAGTCTTCATATTTATGATAAACTGGGCTGCAGAAAAGAAAAACAGCTTTCCCTTGGCCCTGTTGGTGGCCAAGCCAAACAGCATCTTTGATGACAGCCAGCAGCAGCAGACACAGCATTTCTTGAATGCTCACTATTTAAAGACAGGTCTGTTAGTTACCTCTCCAGTCAGAACCCATGAGTGAGCTTGAGCGGTAAATGGGCCTTTTATAAACAGTGGGAGTCATTCAGTCATGTCCCAGTTCTTTGCGACCCCATGGACTATAGCCTGCCAGGCTCCTCTGTCCATGGAATTCTACAGGCAAGAATATTGGAGTGGGTTGCCATTCCCATCTCCAGGGGATCTTCCTGACCCAGGGATTGAACCCAGGTCTCCTGCACTGCAGGCAGGTTCTTTACCATCTGAGTCACCAGGTAACCCCAATAAGTTCCCAAATCCAAACTGAGTCCCTTTGAAAGAATTATAATTTAAGGGGTTCCCACTACTGCTTTAGCTCAGTTGGTAAAGAATCCACCTGTGATGCAGGTGACCCCGCTTCGATTCCTGGGTCGGGAAGATCCGCTGGAGAAGGAATAGGTCACCCACTCCAGTATTCTTGGGCTTCCCTTGTGGCTCTGCTAGCAAAGAATCTGCCTGCAATGTGGGAGACCTGGATTCGATCCCTGGGTTGGGAAGATCCCCTGGAGAAGAGAAAGGCTACCCACTCCAGTATTCTGGCCTGGAGAATTCTATGGACTAAATCCATGGGGTCGCAAAGAGTCGGACATGCCTGAGCGGCTTTCACTTTCACTACTGCTTTTCTTGAAAATGTCTTCCATGCTGTGTTTTATCTGTTGAATGGGTATTTCCAAAGATAAAATGACCACAGTCACCAGAAACTAACCACAATGGTTTTCCTAGTCAATATTCAGAAAAATCTCCAATTGTCACTTACCCAGGATTTATAAAAAAATCAGGCAACAGAGAGAATGGGTGGCAGTTGGAAGACATGAGCTAACCTAGCATCTATGCAGATTGGGCAGCCTTGGATAAGCATGGAATTCTGTACTGTATGTTGATGTAACATTTTCTCTCTTTAGATCTCTCCTACAGGTAAAAACCACTAAGAATTTAGTGATTAGATCTCCTGAATTCGTGGTCTAGGTGTTTACAGGGAGAGCAGAAATCATCTGCTCTCTAGGACACCAGCTCATACAGCAGTATCATGAATGAGGGCTAAGTGGGATGCTCGTTATTATTTATTGAAGACCTAGTGTGTGCTAAGTAGTTAGCATGTGTGTGCATGCTAAGTCGCTTCAGTCGTGTCCAACTCTTTGTAACCCTATGGACTGTAGCCTGCCACGCTCCTCTGTATATGGGATTCTCCTGGCAAGAATACTGGACTGGGTTGCCATGCCCTCCTCCAGGGGATCTTCCCATCCAGGGATGGAACCTGCATCTCTTACATCTTCTGCATTGGCAGGCAGGTCCTTTATCACTAGTACCATCTGGGAATCCCACTTAGCATGATATTTTGCTTCATAATCTTGTAAATCCCTCTAGATTGGGATGATTATCTCCATTTTATTCATGAGGAAACTGTTAAAATATGTTGATAGTCACACCACTTGTAGAAGCCAGGACATTCTGACTTCAGAGTTCATAATCTTTCTAGATGTGGCTTGCAGAAGATGAAGCCTCATCCACAGAAATGCATTAGTAAAAGGTACAACCAGAACTCAAACCCAGGCACTGGGTCTCCAGCGCTTGTGTTCCCAAGCTCCGGGCTATGCTCCACGTGGTCAGAGGGAGGACCTGCGGACAGTGATCATTCTGAATGTTGGAGAGAAAATCCCACATCCCACTTTCTTTCAGACCCGAGAATACCTGTGTCTTAGGATGTATCTCTAAACAGCTCATCCATTTAAAATAAGTATCCTAACACTGAGCTAAGAGATGGAGTCTGTTAACAGGCGTCTGTCGGAGTCACCATCCTTGCTAATGGACCAGCCCCTGAAACGTGCCTGTCTCCTTCCTTGAAGCCTGGCCAGGCTTTTCCCAGCCTGCTAGTTGGTGGGAGGGGGCCTGGTCCCAGGGACTGCCCAGTCATGAGCTTCATGGGAAGGCCTTTTCCTCACGCTTCATTCTCCCTCCCTCCAGTCCTGCAGTCCCCTGCTGGCTGCCTGGTGACAGATGCTAGTGATGGAGGGCATCGGGGATCCCCCCGCCCTGCTCCCTGAGCACCTCTTACTGCCCTACTTTCTGGTCTCCCACGCGTTCTCCCACACTTAGCTCTAACGTACCGCCACCCGTCTCTCTTCCCAGCCTGGCTTTTAATAATGTAAATCTTTCCTCTCTGATGGCATTGCTGCTCGTTATTTGCTGTCTGGCACCATCTGAGCTTAGGCTGCCCCTGATGGCTAAGTGGTAAAGAATCTGCCTGCCATGCAGGAGTCATGGCTTTGATCCCTGGGTCGGGAAGATTCCCTGGATAAGGAAATGGCAACCCACTTCAGTATTCTTGCCTGGGAAATCCCATGGACAGAGGAGCCTGGCGGGTTACAGTCCACGGGGTTGCAAAGAGTCAGACAGGACAGACTAAACAACAGCCATAGACACCTCTGAGAAGTGACAGCGACAATGCCCCATCTCTGTAAATGTAGTTCAGTGTGGGCCCAGCCCAAAGTGGGACACGTTCAAGCCCGACTGGCTTCAGTGGGGGGACAGGGCTCCTTCTCTGGCTCCAACCCAGGACACTCACTGTAGGAGGAGCTGGTCAGGCCCACGGGCTTCTCACCTTTGCCAGGCAACTGGCTTTGGACAAGTCACTTGATTACCTGCACCTCAGTCTCTTGGGCCTTACAGTATGGATGATGGCTGTAATAACTGTAATAAACTAACTTAACAAAGCTGTTGTGAGGCACCAAATGGAAATGAGATAGTCCTTTGTAGGTGAAAGTTTGTAAAAGAAGTTATGGTGGTGATGTAGATGGTTGACGGACAGGGTGATTGATTTTGTCAACACAGAGGAGATACTGCCTTAAAACAGGCCTAGAGCACCCTCAGCCTCCTGAAGTCTGCGCTCCACCCCTCAGACTCAGCAGTGGATCCTATTGCCCTGGACCTCCTCCAGGCAGAGAGCCTCCTGGCCTGCAAATATGTCATGGAGGACTACTACTGTGGTTTTATGCAAAGACATTTAATCCAATTTTGATCTGTAACTAACAACTAAACTGCCTGGAATCTCTGGAGTCCCTTCAATGTGACTCTGTGATTCTGTAACAGGAACTGTGTATAGATGGAATAATGACTCGGTAATCTAATGTTTAAAAGCCCCATCTGTAAATGTAGGGAACCTGTTTGGTTCTCCCTGGACATACTAGTATTAGAGTTATTTGAGACCTCCAAGGTTATTACTATTTGGCATATGATTCCATGATCTCCTTAAAAACTCCTGGAGGGACTTCCGTGACAGTCCAGTGGTTAAGAATCTGCCTGCCAATGCAGGGGACATGGGTTTGATCTCTGGTCTGAGAAGATCCCACATGCCACAGGGCAACTAAGCCTGTGCACCACCGCTACTGAAGCCTGGTCGCCCTAGAGCCCATGCTCCACAACAGGAGAAGCCCACGAAATGAGAAGCCTGTGCACTGCAACAACTAGTAGCCCCCACTCACCGCGCACAGCAGCAAGGACCCAGAGCAGCCAAAAATAATTAATTAATTTTTTTAAAGGCAATTTCAGATATTTCTAGAAATTTTATCAGAAAAAAAATGTCTAAACCTTCTGTTCTAAAACCCAATTTTAATTTGCTTCTTTACAAAACATCTTTGCCTCTCTCTCCTATCAGGCACATTTGGTAACTCAAAAGGGGGAAGGAGTCATCCTTGTGGGTTTCAGTGGGCCAGTGGTGGATTAGCAATAGAATCTTCCATTATGCTCTAAGTAGGAAGTGGGTGTTAGTCACTCAGTCGTGTCCGACTCTTTGCAATTGCATGGACTGCAGCCACCAGGCCCCTCTGTCCATGGGATTCTCTCAGCAAAAATACTGGAGTGGGTTGCCATTTCCTTCTCCATGTAAGTAGGAAAGCACTCTTTAAATAATGGCTGGAAAATCACACCCTTAATCCCTTGCAGTGTGTTTTAGAAATTGGTACTTCATCAAAATCTTTTATAATAGATTTGACAGACTGTCCAAAGCATAGAAGAATATGGAAGATTGCTCAATTTCTTGGTAGATCAGAAAAGTGAGTGTGTTGAGAAGAATACACTTTGAGAAATATATAGTGTTTAAGGTGCCTGTCTCTTCAATCATCTTACTTAGAATGGCTGGAGAATTTTCCTGAAGTGGCTAATGTAACATAAGTAGACATTGTGAGCATATTATCATGTGTGATCAAGACAGAAAAGAAAGGAATAAAATAAGAGAAATAGCTCATTGAGCTTTTAGAGCCTCAGATCCAATTTTACATGGATTACTCACCTTTGTAGAAGACATAAGCCGACTGTATATGCCTTAATTTAATTTGAGGGGGAAGAAGAAGGAGGATATTTTATTCTTGTCTCTCTTGTCATTGTGTGTATTCATTAATAAGTTTTTGCTTTAATTTTTAAAATTAAGCCTAGGAGAAGGGCTTCTAATGCCATTAATTTGATGCAGAAAGTCTATTTTGTACTAATTAGTTTGAAGAATGCAAATCCATTCCTTTTCTTCTCTTTTTCTTCAAAGAATGATATTTCACATTTGTATGCCATTCTAGAGTATGTCTTTGTTGTTGTTGTTGTTTTTTAATCTCTTCACACCTGTCCTGCAAGGGAGGTGACACAACAAGCCCACATTAGGGATAAGGAAGCCAAGCCACCCTTCCCACGCCCATCCCCGTCACACCTTAGATGAACAGCTGCACCGTGGTGGTGATGTTTGCCTAAGAACCCAGTCCCCCGGCTCCTAGTTCACTGCAGTCAGTGCCCATCACACCCAGAACCTGTAAGAATGGAGATGTACTTCAGATATGATAGAACCTGTTGTTATTCTCCCATTTTTTTTCCTCAAAAGCCGAATCCCATCCAGACATACACAGAAACACAGGCAAGGCTTCCTGGTGTGCTGCGGGCAGCCCAGCAATGCTTCCTGCCTTCCCATCGGCTCGATCAGGCAGGGCTGGATGTCAGCTCACTGTCTGATCCAGGCCTCTCTCTCTCTCTCATCTGAGCTGAGAAAGTCACCCTTAAGAGATGGCAAGGTGGATATTTCCATGGCTTACCTTCATCACGGTCCGTCCTAGCATCACCGCGTGCCTCTGGGACGGAAACCGACCCTGGGCTGGAGTGGTCAGTGCTCCCAGCTCTGCAGTTTGGAGGTTCTGTCTCAGGAGATGACCCCTTTGGGCCTAGAATCCCCTCTGATGGTCTCGCCTGCTCTCCTCGCCCCACCATGCTCTGGTTGGTGGATTCTGATGCACCCATCTCATGTGACTCTGCTTGCCTCGGAGAACCATTTCCAGACAGGTTTTAGGAACTTAAGAATATATGTGGAAGGTGAAGATAATTCTGATACTGCTGGAATTGAGACAGAAATGATATCACACGGTGTTCATGGTTAGGTTGATCTGACTTCACCATGACCAGCTTCTATTGAGCTGATTCTTGAAACCCTATGAACTTAGACACCAGAATAAAGAACCAAAATATAGAAATAGAAAGTGGCTGAAAGATGGTGGTGGTTAATTTACTCTGCCATTTCTAACCTTGTAGGGAAAACTATTTATCCTTGCCAGCACACTCTCATTGCACTGACTGGGGCTGAGACACTAGCCAGGGACTGATCCCTGTTACATGTGTGTTGGTCCAGAGCCTTCAATTGTGAGGCCCCACAAAGGAGCTGAAATGAAGTCACACCTGTGGACTGCTGTGCCCTCTCCACGTCCCACCACCTCACCATTGCCTGTAGTTTTTCTCTGACTGATGAGGGACCCTTTGAATGGTCTGATTGGCCCCCAGCCCTCCTGAGCCGTATAGCCTGAGACCAGACAGCTTGCGGGTGGAGACACAGGCGGTGAGGAGCCTTCCTGGTCCTCAGCCTCCGTGTCGGCGGGGGTCTGGGTGATCACGTGGGTGGAGGAGTGAGCACTGTGGGGCTGCCTGTCGTGGGCTCCCTGGAAGGCTGAGGCAGTCGGCGCTGCTTCACATTGATGGAGAGTCTGTTCAGTTCAGGGTCGAGGCTCTGTGAGTCTCACAAACCTGCCTCTCCATTAGTCCCGCCAGGCCATCCAGGAGGAGGCGCTGGCATGATTAATGAGCAGGACGGCAAGATACGTGCTGTTGGGCGTAACAGGTATCCTGCACCAGCCACTGAAAACTTCGATGAATGGGGTCAAGTGGAGTCTCTACCAGGGAGCGCTTTGGTAGGTGAGGGGCTCGGCTCCTCTCAGGGAGTCAGGGCACAGGCTGGCATTCCCCAACTCAGGGCCTTTCTAGATCCTCAGTTGCTGGGCCTAAAATAGTCCCCTTGACCCTGAGAGCTGGGGAGAAGCCTGTGGATGTCGATACCTGTGGGGACCCTCTTCCCAGGGCAGTGGCGAGAAGGAGGGTTGTTGGAGATGTTGCCAAGAACCTACCAGTGTTTGCAACAAAAGCACAAACTCCTAGCAAGAAGTCGGGGGACTTTCTTGATCACAAGTGATATCTCCTAAGCGCTTTAATTACAGAGGATTAGCAGCAAGTGGAGTGCTGGGCTCAAGGAATAATGACGCAAAGAAACGAGGCAGAGAAACCCAATTTCCTTCCTTTAAGGGTGAAAAAAAAAATCCATTTATTTAAATGAATTGCAAAGAGAGAATGGAGGGTGGCATTTACCTCAGCCCAGAATTCAGTGGGTTTTTAAAGAGCTATGGATCTCCTTGGTCAAACCAGCAGCTGAGATCTGCAGCTTGTCTGGAAAAATTGAACTGCAGGCCTGGAACTTCATTAAGATTCAGAAGCCTTCCCCCTGAACAAATGACTCGCTGCCGATCCAGTCCCTTCTCTCCTGCTTCTCCTTGTGGGCCCTTGCCCGGGTTAGCTGATATTTTACATTCAGCACCTCTAGTTACCCAGAAATTGCATGTGAAATTGTGAAATGGAAAAGCAGTGGGCCATGTGACTCCATCAGTTCTGCCTGGGGTTGCAACATCCCTGACTTGTAGCATTCAGGGGCTGGGCTAGGAGGTTGTCTGACAGAAAGCCCAGAGGCACCAGGCACCTACCAAAAGTTGCAATTTGAATACGTGCTCTTAGCACACCTGCTGTGTAAGTGGGGCAAATCTATAGACCTGAGTGGAACTGAAATAAGATTGGAGACATTCACGGTGAACAAGAAAATTGCCAGAATGGAATGTAGACAGACGTGATGGTTATTGTTATATACACGGTGACTATGTATGAGACTAGATGGTGTTTTACTGATGGGAGCCTTGTAAGGCCCAGCATTTCATACCCAGCTCCATCTGCAGTGATTCCCCTGTGGCATCCTTTTTGAGTCCAGGACAAAGTGTTCTAAAACCTTATCATTCACACTGTGATTGGAATATGCTAGAATATCGTGATTCAGAGGGAGACAAGTACAGGCAGGAGGGGGAGGGGAGGCAGAAGAGAGGGGAGGAGGAGGAGGAGGAGGAGGAGAAACAGAAATCAGGCCCCTACTCTGTGCTCAGTACTTCACATGTCAATTCACTTCATTCTCACAACAGTTCCATGAGATAGGTGTTGTTATTCCTAATATGCAGTTGAGAAAACTGAGGCTCTGAGAGGTTTGACTATGTTTGGGAGGCAGTAGTTGGCATAATGGAAAAAAGTATGGATTGGATACTTTCCAGGGTTTTAGAGTCAGACAGAGGTGGGATCAGAGCTCAGCCATACCACCCACAAATTCTGTAACATCTGTTTTCCCATCTATAAAATCTGGACAAGTCCACCTATGCACAGGCCTATTGAGAGGGTTAAGTAAGATACCATTGGCCACAGCACAGTCTTAGTGTACCATAGGCCCTCAGTGAAAGGCAGGTACCATTACAGGACCTCCCAGTGAGTTGGCTCTTCCCATCAGGTAGCAAAGCATTGGAGCTTCAGCATCAGTCCTTCCAGTGAATATTCAGGGTTGATTACCTTTAGGATTGTCTGATTTGATCTCCTTGCTGTCCAAGGGATGCTCAAGAGTCTTCTCCAGCACCACAATTTGAAAGCGCTCAATCTTCATGCGCAGGTGACTCTTTGGAAAAGACCCTGATGCTGGGAAAGACTGAAGGCAAAAGGAGAAGAGGGTGGCAGAGGATGAGAGGGTTAGGTAGCATCACCGACTCAATGAACATGAATCTGAGAAAACTCTGGGACATTGTGGAGAACAGAGAAGCCTGGCTTATTGCAGTCCATGGGGTTGCAAAGAATCATCTTAGTGACTGAATAAGAGCAGCAAAATTATATGACCTCAGTGGGAGAACAGAGATTTAACTGTGAGAGGTCAGCTTCATCCCAACCTTGCCCTTTTCCACTATGA
The DNA here is from genome assembly GCF_963930625.1 of Muntiacus reevesi. Taxonomy (NCBI): domain Eukaryota; kingdom Metazoa; phylum Chordata; class Mammalia; order Artiodactyla; family Cervidae; genus Muntiacus; species Muntiacus reevesi. The sequence goes on along the minus strand of NC_089253.1, from coordinate 78,402,465 downwards.
CCACAGCCTCTGGATCCGCACTAGAGTACTTTTCTTAAGTGATAAGAACAAGCCCAGCCAGGACAGGGTGCAGGACATCTGATGAGTCGAGTGCCCTAGGAGTTCTTGACGTTTCAGCTTTGCCCACTGCAGATGAGTTCCTATGCCTCAGCAGACAGGCTGAGATAAGCAGGAGGATGACCTCACTCTCTAGGCACAGTGGAGAGTATTCTCTGAGCATTTCTGTATGCTTGAAATCTTTGATGTAAAATTTTACAGTCCTTTCCCCCAAAATTGATGATTGAGATTTCATCAGGTCTGAACATTGATTAGAGGAAGAGGGCGTGATGTAGAGAGGAGTTCAAAAATAATCCTGTTGTGGGACTTCCCTGATGATCCAGTAGTTAAGACTCTAAGCTTCCAATTGCAACAAAGCCAATGCAGGGGGCGTGGGTTCAATCCCTGGTTGGGGAACGAAGATCCCACATTCCATACAACACAGCCAATTAAATAAATACATAAATTTAAATAATAAAAGTAACCCTGTTTGTAACATCAGAATTTGCCTCCTTGTGTTAAAAAAAAATCCCCTGTCTTTGTGTCTGTCTGCCCTGCTAGTCTTTGCAAAGAAGACCGTGTTATGGTCTTTGCAGCCCCAGTGCCTGGCTCCTAGGTTAGGTGCTCACACGTTTGGACTGAACTAGCTCCACGGTAACAAAGAGCTGGTAAGGGAGGAAATGCTGCCATTTTCTCAGGACTTGAGCCTCCAGAACTGTGCATGAGGCTTCAGCTTGACTTCTGCTCAACTCAAAGAGTCCAGGGCAAGCAATCCATTCCCACAAGAGCCCTGCTCAGCCCTGGGGTGGGGCTCGGCTGGACTGAGCACTAGAAATGTCCACGTTCGATGACTTAAGAGGCGGGTTAAAGGAGTGCTGCCCCCTGTTTCCCACAGAGATGTGCTTTCATCCCCTGAAATGACCATTTCTATGCACTCACTTAATGGGATCCCAAATAACATGTTTCAAACAAATCTTTTATCACTTTTGCCCCTTGGAACACATTTCAAATGCTGGTCATTAAAAACAAGCCATTTTCACAGGGCTCTAATGATGACAGTAATAACTGTGGGTTTTTGTCTCTAAGAGTCCTGATGTGCAAGAGGCAAGGAGTAAATTACAGAGCTAACTTTTATGTCCCGGGTTTATTGATCTGCGAGCTTCAAGGGGAACTATACTAGCCCCCAAAGTGTGGCAGTCCAGATTACCTTTTCATCTAAGTAATTGGGCCACCTGGGCACAGTTAACTTTCTACTTATATTAATAGGAAGACAAAGAGCGTGATGTGCCGGTTCTGTAATAAAGTAACGGATGTATCAAAATATTCTACCTGGTAATTATAAATAGGTCAGTTTTCCCATGAGCTGCTGAGGATTATGTTGCTAATTCATTGTGCATTTTATCATAATTTTTCATGAGACAATTCCGCCCTGCCATATACACTTGTGTCTCCAAAGGACATAGAAATTCTCCATCATAAAGTATCCAAGTGTCCGAATGCCTGTCATTTCCTGCCTTTGTTCCTTAACAGGTGAAAGTCATGCTTCGCATCTGTTCCACACTGGCTCGCGATACCTCAGAATCCAGCTCTTTCTTAAAGGTGGACCCACGGAAGAAGCAAATCACCTTGTATGACCCCCTGACGTGTGGAGGTCTAAATGCCTTCCCAAAGAGAGGGAACCAAGTTCCTCCTAAGATGTTTGCCTTTGATGCGGTTTTTCCACAAGATGCTTCTCAGGTGGGTATAACCCCTCCTCAGTTTCGGGCAGTATTGATTAGTTTCAAGAATCTGTAATTCTTCACTAGGACCCAAGAGCTGCCTTCCAGAGCGGTCTGTTGGGTCAGTTCCACTGTCCACACAACAACGTTTGCAAGTCAGTTTGAGTCCCATTGACTAGTTCAGTCCTTTTGAATGGTTGGTGTCACACCTTGGGAAGGCTGTGCCAGGATTTCAGCAGAACATACTCTTGGAGAGAAGGAAGAGTGAGCCAATCAGTGGATGGCAAACAGGAGCAGGAAGGGAGCAGGCCGAATTGGAAGTTACAGGAACAGCTGCATCAAGGTGCTGGCAACTGGTCCATTGGGACCCCACTTCTGCCTGGACATCTGCAGTGGACCACCAGGAACGTGTCTCTGCCTGGGCTTCTGGGTGTGAGCCTATAAGAAGAGAAAAGGTGTCTCAAGGAGCTGGGTTAGAATTACGCAGGGTTCTCTAGCTCCATAGAGGGTAGTCCTAGTGAGGACCTGGAGTGCTAGGCAGAGAAATTGAGGCTATCATGCAGTCCTATGGCCTGGGTCAGGCTAGGGATAGCTCTTGCTGCATTACAAACTGCTCTAAACCTAGTAGATTAAAACAGGAATAATTTATTATCACTCATGAGTCTGTGGGTCAGCTGAACATTCCTTTATATCCAGCTTGGCACACCTGTGCATCAGTGACCAACTCTGGTTTGGGTCAGGAACTCCATTGATCTTGGCTGGATGCTATCACATGTTTGAGGGTTGACCAGCTTTAGGCTGGTCCAGAGTGGCATTGGCCAGCTTACTTGGTCTGCCTTCCATGTTGTCTCCTATCAACCAGCAGACTATCTTGGGTTTGCTGTCAGGGCAGTGACAGGATCCAAGGTTGCAGGCCTCTTGTGGTCTTAGGCTCAGAACTGACACATCGTCCCTTTTGCTGAACTTGATTGGTCAAAATTTGAGGGGTGGGAAGAGGCTCTGCCTCTTGATTGGAGGAGCTGCAGAGTCACATTGCAAGGAGAAAACACATAGAGAGGGGTGGAGAATTGTGACCATTTTAGTTGTTCAGTTATGAGTATAATTTGGAGGCTTCTTGGGGGCCCAGGGTGCCAAGATTCCTTAACCAAAGCTCCTGGAACCCATCCCGGTAAGAACAGATGTCTACTAGAAGATCCACTTACACCATCTGGTGCAATTCATCTGCCATGAATTGGTGCACTGGATCTTGTAGTAGACATCTGTAACCCAGGTTATAGGTGTACAGTGGCCTACTTTGTCTGCATTTTGGCATCAGACACCTGCACCTTCCTGATAAATTTCCAGCACTTCCCAAGATTTATACAAAACAATGTACAATCAGGTAACTAATAGCCTAGAGCAGAACCTGAAGACAGGGTGCTGATGGCTGCCAATTGCAGCTCCTGTTAATTTCCTCCATGTGGCATCTGAGGGTAGGAAGTTGTGATATTCACACAGGCGCCTATATTACACCATAGGCACTTAGCACATATTATAGGCTCCATTCATTAACAAGCCGAGTATGTGGTTTCCCCAAAGAGTTTTACCAAGAAAAGATGAAGTACTTTATGAATAAGTTCTATAGTTTCTCTCTTCATTACATTTCTTGTGTGTTCTACCACCCAATGGGCTCACTAATCTAAACCTGACATTGGGTCTAATAAATGACCTACAAATAATTTAATTAAGCTAAGACTTTTCAAAAGCAAATCTCCGTAAGTCATAAGAATTCCAAAGCAAACCCTAAATTAAGTGTGGCCTATTAATGAGTTTTAGATTTATTCCGGAAAAGGGAGCCATCTTTTTATTGCTAGTCTTTGCTTACATTTCACACTTGGTTCCAGGGCTCATGTGCTCACTCTGACAGTTACACTCACTTCAGAATGCTTTGATTCTGTTACAACTCTAATATAGTAAATGAATTAATACATTTGCAGTTTTCAAGAAGTTTCATGTACATTAACCCACTCAAACTCTCCCTGGAATCCAGTGGTATTGGAAAGGGGGGTATTGCTATTTTCACATTACAGACAAGGAAACTGAGACTTAAAAATTCAGTCTCTCATTCATAGACCCTTTCCTGGGTGGACATTCATCCTGGATTCTTCCTAGGAAACAATTCATGTTCTGCTCAGTATGGTGTTGTATCTTTGTCCTCCCGCCATTTTATCCACTATTTACTAGCAATGTGTCCTTGGGCAAGTCACTCCACCTCTCTGGGCCTCAGTCTGCTCAACCATAAAATGAAAACAAGATCAAAATATGCCTCATGCGGTTGCTGTGATTCACTGCTTGGATACACATGAGGCGCTTAGAGCAGAGCCTGGACGTAGTGAGTGTCCAATAAATGCTATTTTTACTCTTCTGTTGTCATTGTTAATAGTGATATCAGGCTGCTGGCTTGGCCAGCCTCAGCCCCTATGAGGGAACACCCTTTAAGCCTCTGAAATGGGAAAGCAGGAAAGTGTACCAAATGGGCCTCTGCTCTCAGGCCCTTGTGGTTATCCTGTGAAGCAGCAGCCACCACAGTGGCCCAAAGCAGGCGTGAGCTTTGCTTTCACTGGGTCTCTAAAGATATCAGATTCCTGAAGCTAAGCAGTGATTAGATCAGCCCTTGCTCCTCCTTATAAGCCACCTCAATACCCTCAAGTGGGCTTGGCAGTCATCAATTGCCCATTGCTGGGGCAGACCTCTGCTGGGTCCAGCTTTTGGGAGGTGTCTGAGTCCATTTGTACCTTCTTAATGAAACAGCACAGATTGGGTGTCTTATAGGCAACAGAAATTTGTGTCTTAGTTCTGAAGGTTGGAAGATCAAGGAGCTGGCAGTTTCAATGTGTGGTGAGGGGTGCTTCTTGATTCATAGACAGCTGTCTTCTCCATACATCCTTACATTGTGGGATGAGCAGGAGAGTTCTCTGGGGCCTCTTTTATAAGGGCACTAATCCTATCTACAAGGGCTCCACCCTCATGACTTATCAACTCCCAAAGGCTCCACCTTCAAATACCATCACATTCAACATTTGGTTACAACATATGAACTTGGGTGAAGGAAGGGGAACACAGACATTCTGTCATCACCAGGAAGGGTGGCTGGGAGAACTGAGACCTGCCTGTGGGGAACCCAGCCCTGCACACGGAGTCTGCTTGGGAAGGCTCCTGCCTCTCTCGGTTCAAGGGGAAAGACAGCAAAGGGCCTCCAGGGACCATGATCAGCTCCTAACAAACACCAGATGGACATGCTGCTGAGCGTTCTCTTCTCAGTGAACACTGGGCAGGAATTCTGCACGGGGACACTTGCCTGCCCGCCCTGTGCCCTGAGAGGCCGCTCCTGTATCTCTGTCCTCTGGCCTTTGGACAGGGGAGTCAGGGATATGTGTGGATTTGGCTCACATTCAAGCATCTTTCTCTTTGCTGATCTTGAACCTAATATGGTTTATTTTATGTATGGCTCTAGGTGGGCTCTCAACTTCGTAGATCCCATCTCACTTCATATCCAAGGAAGGCAGGATTCCTTTGGTGGTAACTTCTCCCAGCCCTGCAGAGGCACGTTAGCACATTCCATCAAGTTTCCACTGCCTCCATCTCAGGGTTTGGCACTGGGCTCTCACTGCTTAGGCCCTGGGGGTGAGACAGAGCCTGTGGTCCCCACCGCAGCCTTGTCCAGCTACCGCCTTCGTTGAGTGGGAGCCCCCAGCAGAGCTGCCGAGGTGACCACCAGAACAGTTGACAATTGTTGGGAGTGTGGTTTTTCCATTTCAGTTCAGGAGAGAAAATTGATTTTTGAACACTTAGGTTCATTGTGTTGCTGCAACCTGGAGTTGAATAACTGCATTCATTGCCGAGGCTGCATTTCTCAGATTCCCACTAGGAGGCATGTTGCTCTGATGCCCTTGGAGCTCTCAGTTTGCACATCCTCCTACTGCTTCCGATTCGCCTCGATGCTGAGGCAGAAAAGAAGGTGCAGCACATGTCCAGTGATTTGCCCTCTTGCTGCTGTGAAAGTCTTAGATGCTAACCAGAGGCATTTCCCAGATCCCCAAATCAGTTCATAAAATGTACTTTTTTTTTTTTTATCATTTGCAGAGTGCTGTATTATTGGGTGTTAATGCGTAAATACCAAAAGTCACCAAGAGCCTGGTCTGTGTCTAAAGATTTAATAGTCACATTGGAGATGAGACACATAAAAGGCTGAAGAAAACCCATTGTAATATACTGACTGATGGTGATTAATAATGTATACGTTGAGTGTATCTATAGAGAAAGAAAGAAAAAGCTGGTTTTGAAAAGGGAAGGATGGAGATGGAGAAAGAGGAGGGAGTTAGGAAGACAAAGCAGACATCCATCATTAACCTCCTGCTTATATTAGAACTATAATGTATCTCAAGGTCACTTTCCTGAAATGGCACATCATCTTTTACTCTCTAATAAAGCCTAATCCATTTCATAAACTCGTGTGTGTGTGTGTGTGTGTGTGTGTGTGTGTGTGTGTGAAAGAAAGGAAAGATCTAGTTAGCAGAGGGTGAATGGAAAATTTAAATATTTGTACAAGAGGCCAGAATGGCAAATCAGAGAAAGGTGTGAGGTCTGTGAAGGCACCCTGGATTCCCATTCCAGCCTGTTCCTGCCTTGTCTGCAGAGACAGCAACTGAAATGTACGATTAGCAGAAGGGTAGTTTGCATGTAATGAGTGTAACACTCAGACTTGCAAGGGACCGGGAAGTATGAAGGGTTCTGAGAACCTCCAGAACTCCATTAGAGCCGACCAATCTGAAAATGCCAAGGCTCTGTGACCCTGAGCCTCAGGAAAGCAAGCACAAGTTTCCATTGTTAACGGTCCACTCACAACTTGTGTCTCCTCTTGTGTCTGCCAGGCTGAAGTGTGTGCTGGAACCGTGGCAGAAGTGATCCAGTCTGTGGTCAACGGGGCAGATGGCTGTGTGTTCTGTTTCGGCCACGCCAAGCTGGGTCAGTGAGAACTTCGCTTCTTCATGCTGCTTGCTGGATTCCCCATTACTTCATCCTTTCTTCTGTATTGTCCTCAGATGAAGGGGAAGGTGTTTTCTGCAGTGCTGAACTGAATAATCATGAATAACCATTTCTGCTTCTGAAATGTAGATGTTCACCCTAAGTGGATTCCCAGGCATCTAGTAAAGCTTTAAAGTCCAGGAGATGAACAAAGAGTAATGGGCTGTTTCCACTTGGTCTGGGTCAGGGTCATGCCCAGAAAGCCAGCAGGGAAATTACATTTTCTGAGCAGGGGTTGTTAGGGAGCAGAGAGGGCCCCGCTTTCCTCTTGGATTCTACATAAAGTCAGAGGAGCAGCCACCGAGCAAAGCCCAGACCCCATTAGCACCTGTCTGGGGGGATCAGTCTGGCAGCAACCCTACTTCCCACCACCCAGTGGTCGGGAACCCACCTGTGCTGAAGCACCTGGGAAAGGAGGCCTCCACACAGCTCTGTGAGGGCCTGATGACTGAATCCCCCTGAGGTGCCTTCTTAATCCTGACCTATGGCCATCTGCTCACCAGGTCTTACATGGCTAATTTGGGGTGTTCCAAAAAATGGCCCTGGGCAGAGCTCCCAACAGCAACTTTGCTATGATGGAGACAATTCTAGGCCAGGATGGAAAGCCCATTTCATCTCACTACCACTTTGGTCTTCTTGATCTCTGATCAAAGCAGTGATCCAGATTTTAAAGGGAATTTGCTCATGCTATAAAAGTATACAGAGCATTTAACTTGAGAAAGGATACAAAGTATAAGTATGTGGAGTGAATCTGTGGGGTGTGATTAAAAGACCCATAACAGTGATGAAACACCTCTAGCTTTCCCACTGTGAGGAAAACAATGTGGAAACTGGCAGCTTGTAATGTTTGGGATCTTCTTTGAGGTCAGTTGTGATTTAACCTTGACATCAGTCTAGGTTTTCACATTCTTTATCATAGCCCTTCCATCAATAGTATACCTGGAAATGTCTTCTTTGTTGTTGCTGTCAAAGTTTTGTTGTTATTGTTGAATATTTTTCATCTTTTCATTTCCTTTCTTCCCATTCCCCACTCCCCAGGCCTTTCTCCTGCATCCTTGGCATCTATTCTTGAGACTACAGAATGATGTCCAGATACTCAAGCTGCTATTCTTTCTTCCCTCGCCCTCCCAGGAAAGTCATACACCATGATCGGCAAAGACGACTCCATGCAAAACCTGGGCATCATCCCCTGTGCCATCTCTTGGCTCTTCAAGCTGATCAATGAACGGAAAGAAAAGACTGGAGCACGTTTCTCGGTGCGGATCTCAGCCGTGGAGGTGTGGGGTAAAGAAGAGAACCTTCGGGACCTGCTGTCGGAGGTGGCCACGGGGAGCCTGCAGGACGGCCAGTCCCCCGGCGTGTACCTGTGCGAGGACCCCATCTGTGGCACGCAGGTGATTGCTTCCGGGGGCTTGGTTGGCTCCGGGTGGCTCATCCCTACCTCAGCGGCTGGGGCACTTCACCTCTTAACTCACTCAACATGTAAACTGGGGAGGCTTGCAAGTGTTTACTTTAAAGTGGACTGGAACTTTATGGCCTGCAGCTGCGGGGCCAGCTGCTCGCCCAACCTAAATATTTGTACCTTGAATCTAATTGACAATGAGCAGGGACCACAATTGTTGTAGCAATCAGGGGAAATTGAATTCACTTTTCTTTACACCCCTTTCCAAAAAAAAAAAAAAAAGTACAATCTTTCTTTTGTTTAACAACAAGCCGAAATATTTACTGCTTTGCACAAATAGCTCCAGCCATTACTGGGACTGTTTATGGCTCTATAAACTGTGTTTCTGGCACTGGTTTACAGCCGGATTAGTGGTGCTGTAGGAAAAACTAATAACCACTTTCTAATTAGAACCATGATATAATTGCTAAGGCAAGAGAAATTCCACTTCGCCTCTTCAGGATGTCATGTCTGTTCAAAGTGTTTCTACCTCGCTGTTTGATGATAGATGCAGGAATGACCTGGGAGGTCCCTGGTTCACACCCAGAATAATCACTTCTTTCAGTCTCTAGCAGTAGGCTTCAGTTTCTAGTTTTATCAGATGCCTCCATTTTAGATGTGTTCATTTTGATAAGTTTAATACTTGTCTCATCTCAAGTGGGATTATTTTCTCGGGTGAAGGTACTCCCTCTATTACCCCCATCTACTCATACCTGTCCATGGTCTTGCCCTGCTTAAAGCACCTCAGATCCTCCTGCTTCATTGTGCATCCTTGTGATTCCACAGCCTTATGTGACCTTCCAGGATCACCTATTCCCACTTCCCTTCTTGCCAGCCTTCTTAAATTATATTTACATCACCTCAGAAAGCAGTGACTCTCAAACTTTAATGTGCGTAAGAAGCCCTGAGGATCTTGTTAAAATGCAGATTCTGGTTCCAAAGGTCTGGGATTGGGTCCCTGATCATGCATTTCTAACAAGCTTCCCAATGACTGACCGCACTCTCAGTAGCAAGACTCTAAGGTATTAATCATCCTCCTTCTTACTCTGGGCCTTTGCAAATTCTATTCCCTGTGCATAGAACAGTGCCTGCTCCTCTGCTCTTGCTCTTCATCTGGCTTACTCCTTATTTGGGTGTATTAGCTAGATGTCACTTCTTCCAGGAAGCCCTCTTGGATGTTTCTGCTGACTGTCACTTGTGATTGCCTGGTTAGTTCTCAGCAATGCCCAAAGGTCTGTACCATGTCTGACTAAAATTGGCTCTTCATAGTTTTAATGATGCATCAGATATTATTTGGGTGTGAAACCTAAATACAATGCAAGCTAAGTGGTCATACAAACCTTAATGCAGTGGTTCTCAAACTTCAGTCTTCATCAGAGTCGCCTGGAAGACTTGTTAAAACACAGATTGCTGGGCTCCACCTCTAGAATTTCTGATTCAGTAGGCCTGGGATAGAGCCCTGAAACACGCATTTAGAACGAGTTTCTATGTTATACTGATGTTGCTGGTCTGGGGACTACACTTTGAGAACCACCAGTTGGAATCATAAGATGTGCTAAGACTTCACCTACACAGCGCCTGTGACGGACTTGGTGTGACCCTACTCACTGTTCCCACTCTAAGCATTACCTAGACATTCAACTATGCTATAGCCTCCATTCACTTTTATAACATCAATAATGGAGTTCCACAGAGGTGAAAGCTCTGATTAACTGAAAACTAAGAAGAAGAGAACAAGACCCATATCCTCTTTACCTTCTTGCTGAAGAATATTAAACATTCTTTGGGTTATTTTTCTGCAATAGTAAGTATAAAACAATGAGCACAAGAGAACCTCTCTTTGAATTTTGAGGATTTTGGTGGCCTCAGGTTCTAAATATCAACTCTCTCAGTTCAGAATTATGGGTGCAGTTAGAGTCAGAATCAGTTCAATTCAGTTCAGTCGCTCAGTCGTTTCCAACTATTTTTGATACCATGGACTACAGCATGCCAGGCTTCCCTGTTCTTCACTATCTCCTGGAGCTTGCTCAAACTCATGTCCATTGAGTCAGTGATACCATCCAACCGTCTCATCCTCTGTTGTCCCCTCCTCCTCCTGCCTTCAATCTTTCCCAGCATCAGGGACTTTTCTAATGAGTCAGCTCTTCACATCAGGTGACCAAAGTATTGGGCTTCAACTTTAGCATCAGTCCTTCCAATGAATATTCAGGACTGATTTCTTTAGGATTAACTGGCTGGATCTCCTTGCAGTCCAAGAGACTCTCAAGAGTCTTCTCCAACACCACAGTTCAAAAGCATCAATTCTTCAACACTCAGCTTTCTTTATGGTCCAACTCTCACAACCGTACATGACTACTAGAAAAAAACATAGCTTTTGACTCTATGGACCTTTGTCAGCAAAACTGTCAAAATTTCTACTAACCGTAAGGCTTGTACTTCAAATCATTTCTTTGAACAAATCAGAAATATTAGTTTCCTTTTCTTCCCCTTCCCTGATAAAGAAATGCAGGTCAAATGCTGATAATATTGCTCTGAGTCAGGTTTACTGTCAATATAATTGCCAAGGCATCTCATAGGATTTAGATACATTCCCCCTGATACTTCTTTAATCAATTAATGAGTATGCCTTGAACATAATTTAGAAACTAAAGATAAAGTAGATATCCCTTTAGATCAGACAAATGATATAGATGAGATGTTCAAGTATCTTGGGTTTTTTTTTTTTTTTATGTCTTTTACATTTACTTCTTTAGAACTATTCTAGTAAATGTGGCCTAAAATTAAATAGCTGGAAAAATTGAGAATCAAGTTAAAGCCAAGTAAGTTTTTTCACTTCTTTGAGATACAGTACTCTCTGGATTACCTGCTTCTATACAGTCTAAGCTTTGAACTCAAGATGCAGTCACATCCCACATGTTCCCTTAGGTACATGGATTACCCAGGATGTTGGGTTTGCTGGGCTCTGCAGAGGTCAGGGCGGGACACCTGCTCCCACTAAACACTGAGATAAAACCATTTGCTTTTCACATCTGCTACTTACAGATTCTGGGCTTCCCTGGTGGCTCAGCAGTAAAGAATCTGCTGCCAATACAGGAGACTCAGGTTCAATCCTTGGGTCAGGAAGATCCCCTGGAGGAGGAAATGGCGACCCACTCCAGTATTCTTGCCTGGAAAATCCCATGGACAGAGGAGCCTGGCAGGCTACAGTCCATGGGGTCACAAAAGGGCAGACACGACTTAGCAACCAAACAACAAAAACAACTTACAGATTCTACTTCCATTGTAAAATGGGTAAAAGTATTCTTCTCCAATAAGCATGCTTAGGGTAATTATCAGATATGAATAAATTAGGCTGAGAATTGCACATGGGCATGGGCCCTGGTTCCAGAAGGACATCGGCCTTGGACAGTGGGGAAGGGACAGCCAGCCTGAGTGGCAGGTGAGCCCTCTCGCCCGCAGCATCAGCCCTTCCCTTGTGTCTTGCAGTTGCAGAACCAGAGCGAGCTGCGGGCACCCACCGCGGAGAAGGCTGCCTTCTTCCTGGATGCGGCCATCGCCTCCCGGCGGGGCAACCAGCAAGACTGCGACGAGGATGACCTCCGCAACTCGCACATGCTCTTCACGCTGCACATCTACCAGTACCGCATGGAGAAGAGCGGCAAGGGGGGAAGTAAGTCCACCTCTACCGCCCCCCCACCCCCCCGCCCTCCCTGGGGAGAAGGCTCTCCTCCAGGGCAGCCCGGGACCTTTTAAAACATATCACAATCTAAGCCCTTACCCGGTGGTCCAGTGGTTAAGACTCTGCACTTCCAGTGCAGGGGGCGTGGGGTTTGATCCCTGGTGGGAGAATCAAGATTTCACATGTCTTGGGGGCTCAGCTAAAAAGAAGATATCAAGTAAATGAGTTTTTAAAAAAGAAGTGTAGTACAATCTCACCAGTCTGCGCTGACCTTTGCTTTTGAACATCCAAGAGAAAAGGGCTTGCTTGCTAAATATAATTTACACGTGTAATTGCCATGGGAACGTGAGAGAACAAACTTTAGTAAAGGAAAACAACTGCTTCATAGTATATTTTTGTTCATAAACCATATAAGTGCTCATCATGAAAGACCAATGTGTCTACCAAGCACCCTGACTATGTTACTAATCATTAGCTTGAATTCACTCTGTGAACCCAGAAGAAACAAAATCATGTTTTTAAAATAGACTATGAATCAGACTTCTGAATAGCTAACCAGATCCTGGCTGCCTCCCTCCCTCAGGTAATGCCCAGCGGTGACATTTCTCTGTAAACACCTATGCCCAGGACATGCTCTGTGAGCAAGCGGCCCTGCCAGGAACCCAACTCAGTACTTACAGGATCCCCTCTTGGCTGTTTTCAAAGCCAGCACTGCATCATTCCAATCTTTGTCTGCCAAGCAGTGTATACTCCGTGCTCAGAAGCTGAGTGCCAGCACTCAGCTGAGTGTCTCAGGTGGGCCCCTGGGCTGTGGGCAAGGTAGTCTGTTGACCTCACTGGGCTTTTCTAAGGCAAGTGTGGCCCCCAACACTTGACTGGCCAAATAGTAGCAGCTCTCTGTCCACTTCTACAGGGCTTTTCAAAACCCAGGCAGTTGGCCCCCAGCACTCTCTGAATGATTGCCTTAAGGACACTGAATGCCAGGAAGACAAACAAAAGCCCTGAGTTAGGAGCCTAACTCTGGTGTCCAGAAGTTGTGGAGCTAACTGACTATAATGGGAGACAACCAACTAACCATATTCCATAGAACCTGGAATTAAGACGTGCAGCCTCGACCTGTGGATGGGCCCCCCAATTTGGGCTCCTTGTTGCCCAAAGAGTTGGAAACTGGTTCTGCTGGAGGCAGCTGTGAGGGGCTTCCATTCCCCCTTTCCGCTTAAGGGAAGTGGAAGCTCTCTCCTCCCCCATCTCAATGCCTTTGTTGGTCCAGTCTTCTGTTATTGTTCCTATTCCTTAATTGTTGTTTAGTTCAGGTTTATGAGATATAACTTAATTTCAGTAAAAATTACCCTCTTCATATATTGTTAAATAAATGTTATCAAATCTATTCAGCCGTGTAACCATCACCACCACCACCAAGATAGAGAGCAAAGTCATGGGTACAGAAAAGTCCCTCTAGCCCTAGCAGTCAGCCCCTCCCCAGCCCATGATCAGATTCTTCTTCTTATAGTCTTGCCTTCATCCAGAATATCACCTAAATGGAATCATTCAGTCCATGTGTGGCCCTTTTGTGTCTGGCTTCTTTCGTTTAATATAATGCATTGGAGGGGCTTACCAGGTAGCTCAGCAGTAAGGAATCTGCCTGCCAATGCAGGAGACACAAGAGATGGGGGTCGATCCTTGGGTTTGGAAGATCCCCTGGAGAAGGAAATGGCAAACCACTCCAGTATTCGTGCCTGGAGAATTTCATGGACAGAGGAGTCTGGCAGGCTACCGCCCATGGGGCTGCGAAAGAGTCGGAAAAGACTGAGTGACTGAGCATGCTGCAGTGCATTTGAGATGCATCCTTGTAGCCGCATGGATCAGTCATTCACTTTTCTTGCTTTAGTTTTAACTGGGCCCAGAGATGTGCCCCACCCCCTCTTCCCTATTATGAGGTTGTGTAGTCCCGGGGCTAAAATCTTGCTAGATATTGTTGCTGGGGCCAGAGTTCCACTAATCCAGGCTTGGACCCACAGCCTTGGCTACTTATACTGGCTGCTGCCCAGGAATCCAGATGTACTGGCCCTCGCTTGCACCCAAGGAGATATGTCGTCCGTCAGCTGAATATAGATCACTCTTGACAACCAGTGATGGTGATACTGGGGATTAGCAAAATCTTTTGAATACGAGTCTTTCAGGGGAGATTGATTTTCAGTGGAGGGCTCACATTATGAATAGTATTTCCTTTTAGAATAACTTGCTAAAAAAGAAGGAGACAAGGAATTAGGATAGGGATGAAGTGATCCAGACCTTTAAATTCTCTAACAGAGCTTTATCCACAGTTCTCCTAACAATCTGGGAGCTGGCTTTAGATCCTGCCCTCACTGATTTTTCTGGGTTCTATCTTAGCAGCATGAATGTGGGGAGTCTGAAAAAAATATTTATTTTATTCTTTTAAGCAGCCAGTAATTATTGTAATCAAAGCTTACAGTGGATTCTTGTACTGTCAGCAAAGGGTGACTTACTGAAGATTTGAATCTGGAGCCAAATAGCTTCCAAATGTCTCTGAGCTGAAAAGCTCTGGAGGAAGGATAATCTCCTCCTTCTAGGTTTCAAACCAAGTTAAAGCAACTTTGTTGTCAGTTTTTCACTTCCTTTCATGGGTCTGCTCTCAATTTGGAATCTGAAAGTAGGGAGGAATCTTGAAAACAAAGAAATAGTTGATTAAATTATTTGAACTCTAAGAACTTAGCATACAACTTCCAAAAAGTGTAGGCTAGGGGAAGGAAATGGCAACCCACTCCACTATTCTTGTCTAGAGAATCCCGTGGACAGAGGAGCCTGGTGGGCTGCTATCCATAGAGTCGCACAGAGTCAGACACGACTGAAGTGACTTAGCATGCATTGGAGAAGGAAATGGCAACCCGCTCCAGTATTCTTGCCTGGAGAATCCCAGGGACAGAGGAGCCTGGTGGGCTGCCGTCTATGGGGTCGCACAGAGTCAGACACGACTGAAGTGACTTAGCAGAAGCAACAGCAGGACACTCCACCCAATCATCCACCCAAATCAGCCCTTAACAAATCCTGGGCACTTACTAAATGTTTAACATCAAATTCATTATCTTCCTGTTTATAAATTGTGGACGTGAATGGCTTTTAAATAATAAATTCAGGTTTAAAGAAAAGGCAGATACCATTAATGGCTTCCAGAACCTCGATAGTTACTTTCTAACATGACTGTAGATGAGAACAAAGAAAGTGCAGCATCGAGGCTGATGATGGGGTAAGCCCTGAAGGATCTGGGGGCATCACCTGCCTGCCACAACACCTGGCTTCCTGTGAGGAAGAGAATTTAGGCCAGAATGCACACAGCCTCCTAGCCTGCGGCTTGCTTGACCTCAGTGAATTTATATCTGTTTAAAATATAATGAGGAGATTTGGAGTGTTGTTTAAAATGGAAAATTTGTTTACTTATATATAAGTAATAATCCCCTTGGACCTGGGAGCCAGAACTCAATTAAGGAAAAGTTTATTAATTAGTCACCCTGCAGGGAAGCAAAGCAGAGCGAACTGCTGGTAACTGGCCATTAAAAGTGAAGATGATGGATCCAAAGTGTTCAAATTAGTTGTCTGCTGTAAAAAGTAAACACAGCATGTGTGCATAGGCACCTGGATCTTATACACATATATGCATTTTATAAACACACACACACACACTTACACATATGCACATATGAGTGGACAGACGAAAATGTTTTCAACATGTCCAATCAAGATAGAAAAGAAAATTCTGTGTTGATATATCACTGCTTTGCAGACAGCACTAGGTTAAGCTTAAAATATTTCCTGGTTTAAACGTTGTTGGAGAATTAGTGAGGCTGATTCTTCACCCATCACAGAGCCTTCCCCCGCTTTGCTAAGCTACCTCTGTAAAGGCTTGAGATTCCCCTTGGAAATTGCACCATTGAGGAAGAGACCCTAAAACTGTAACAGTCAGCAGCTGCTCCCCATAAAGATGAGTGAATTAGGAGTTCAAAGCCAGATGGTACTAGTGATACTTCAGTGGAATAAGTTCACCGTGTAGATTTTTACAAGTCCTATTGATTAAGATGGTCTTTAAAAGCATCATTTTGATGAGTAATCTCAGTTTGCAAGCAACTGCTACCCAGGGTTAAGAATGACACTAGGTCTCTGATTTGTTCCTTCACTTTATCGTCTCCAGGGGAAGAAGTGTGGAGGCCAAGTGGAGGCTGGGCTGGCTGTGTGTGTGGTTGTGTACAGCACACAGGCCTCCATCTGTGTGTGTCCACACGAACCAGTGGACGAGGACATGGACACTCTCTGCCTGCACTCGTCTGCTTACAAGTCTCATCAGACTATTCCCTTAATCTTGGTTTCCTTTTGACCACAGCCACTCTTTCCTGTGTATCTTGGAATGGCTTGAATCAGCTGATGCTCTATCCAGGGCTATGCGGTCCACAGGACTCTAGAGATCTGTTATTGGGGTGGTGGGTGTGGGAAAAGGGGATCTGGGAAATGTTGCTTTTAAAAGAGGCAGACCTGGGCCTCTGCTATCCATCATTGCAAAGCCCTGTGAAGTGAGGATGGCCACACATGAGGGCCCCTGCAGGCTCTCACGTTCTCCTTGGTCAGCAGGGAAATGACAGCTCCATGTTTTGAGATTTTTGTAATACGATTTTTAAAATCTTGGGCCAGGAGACAGTTTTCCAAACTCTGCAGTCTGGGATTCCTACAGTGATGCCTCATGGCCTCCCCACCACCTCCATCAGGGCAGCTGTTTCCAACCTTCTTTCGGAGCCTGAGGCCCCTGCTCTAACTCTTTCAGTGGATAATCAGCCTCCTGTTTAAGGAGAAGAACAAGTCAGTCTGGCTATGGCCTCAGCTTCTGTCCTCTTAGCATCCAAACCTCCTTGTCCGTGTACCTTGCTTTCCCTCACTCCTTTCCCATAGATCTGCTCCCTTCCATCTCTTTGTTCTTCATCCTGTCCCCTTCTGCCTCTTCTGGGACCTCACCAACTAGGACCCCCATCAATCATCTTTTTGTGCTTTTATTTTCAATCTCTTCTACCACTAGAGTCAGGGTTGCCTCCTCTTGGAAGGAAAGGAAGGGAAGGAACAATAACATCGATAATAATTAAAAAAAAAAAAACTTTGTCTGGGGACTTCCCTTGTGGTCCAGTGGCAATCTGCCTTGCAATTCAGGGAACTCGGGTTCAAATTCTGGTTGGGGAACTAAGATTCCAGGGTTAAGCAACTAAGCCCATGAGCCTCAACTGCTGAGTCCATGTGCCACACCTAGAGAGTCCATAAACTACAACAAAAGATCTTGTGTGACCCAATGAAGATCCATGTGCCTCACCTAAGACCCAATGTAGCCAAATAAATAAATAAATATTTTTAAAAAGCCTTGTCTGAACCCCGCTTCTCCCTTGAGCTGCCTCCCCATAAGCCTTTCAGATTCTCCCCTCTGGAATATCTTTCTCCTTTAAGTCCCATAGCATTTCGTGGGCTGTTAAGCCCCTGCCTTATATCTCAGTTATTCTGGGCTTGTCTCAGCCCCATCATACAGACTACAAGCTCCCTGAGGACAGAGTCTTCTGTCGCCTGGCACAGTGCCCTCCGCAGCCCAGTAAGGTGCCTGCACATCAGTTTTTACGTGTCACACCAAGTGGCATGTGTGCTGTATATTAAACAGTGAGTGAATTTCTTCCTTACCTCATTTAGCTAATTCATAAAGAGGTGATGGTAGTGGTGGTTTAGTTGTTGAGTTGTGTCTGACTATGATCCCTTGGACTGCAGCCCGCCAGATTCCTCTATCCATGGGATTTTCCAGGCAAGAATATTGGAGTGGGTTGCCATACCCTCCTCCAGGGAATCTTCCCAACCCAGGGATCGAATCTGGGTCTCTTGCATTGCAGGCGGTTTCCTACGTTGCCCAGATTCTTTACCCACTGAGCCACCAGGGAAAGTCTCAGAAAGAGAAAGACCATCCTCTTACCCTTTGTGGAAGCAGGTGGTGTGAGGTCAGAGAAGCCCTCTCATGCAACACAGTCGGAAGGAATTGATCAGTTAACTGAGGAAGTTAAGTTAAAAAGGAAAATCATATAAAAGGATACATTCATGTCATAAACATTTTCAACTTAAAACCTACAATTGTGTGTTTATTCATTGGTCTTCTGATACAGGACCATGGTTTTCTCTTTGAGATGAGTTTTCAACTTTAGATTCTGACTTTTATAAACCATACTCAATATTAATAATCTGGCTTTTGCTTTCAATTTCTTCTGAATGATTCAAGGACTTAAGAGACACTTGTGCAACTGAGTATAGACTTTTTCTAGATTCTTGAAATTTTTCCCACACTGTAATTTCTCATTCACACCAAAGTCAGTATCTTTTTCCAAAAACTAACTCATTTTAATCACACCTTTCCAAAGCATTGATTTCAGTGTTTTAGAAACATTAACTCTTTACATAAATGTATTTTATTGATTTACATAATATTTTATTATTTTTATTTATAATATTAAGTACAAGGGGCATAGTTAGGTTTAGGAGGAAACCCAGCTGACCTGTTGATAAGTGTACAGTTCATGTTTTTGGAGCAGAAGTGCAAAGACAAGCTAAGGGACAGTCACCACACATCACAAGCCTGCAATGTGCTGTGGGCATCAGACAGTGTGCCTGACACAGCTGGTGGAGGGCCTGGGTTAACCTGATCAGGTGGCAAGGCCATTGTTCCAAAACTTTGCTGCACAAGAGAATCACCTGTGTAGCCTTCCGGTGAATCCCAATGCCCATGCCATACTCCAGACTGGTTAAATTAGAAAGCCTGGGAGTAGGAGCCAGGCGTTCACATTTTGTAAATACCCCAAGGTGATTCTGATATGCAGCCAAGTTTGGGAACCACTAAGTTATGGGAAAGTGAGTTAAAAGAGTAAATTATAATTGTAAAAGTTAGCTCTGGATTTTCATCTTAGATTGAGTTTTAATTTTCTATGAGATCTTGAGTGATTTGTTTAACATCTGTGAACCTCAGTTTCCTCATCTATACAACAGAGCCAATTCTTGCCCTATAGGATTATTGTAGTAATTCAATGTTTTGGGAAGAATTTAGCATATCCTGGCTCCATGAACATGAGTTGGAAGAATCACTCAGGAGTGGGGTTAATTAGTATATTGCTTCCTGTGGGAGAGTAAGGCATATGGGTAATTTCATTTGGTCAAAGTCTAGACTTGAAATACACATATTCAAAAATAAAGTCTCAAGGCAGACTGGGTTATGTTCCTAAACCTTGCAGCTCTGACCTCAAAAATCTGAAAAGTCCGTGAAGAACCTGCTTCTTACTTGCTGTTAATTATCACCTATTGTTCATTGATTCTAGAACTACTTTCTCTCCAACCACCTGTAGTAATGGGAATGCTTGGTAATAGCTGATGGCCTGAGCTCACTCACTGTGTACCATTCCGGATTCAGCACTGTGTGTGAAGTTCAGAATTCTGTGACTACTGAAACTCCGGTGGTTATAGAGCAAAGTTGGTTTTACATTGTTTAAAATATGACTCTCATTTTGAGTCATGCAGGTATAATTACAGGTATTTTATAATATTATTCTTTAGCACAGTCTAAACTATGCTTTTGTTCTCTGTGTTCTATTTTACTACATGTACATTACGAATTTTATTCCATTACATCAAATGGACTATTAGAGTCTGAAAGTCCAAATTGGTCCCTGTCTTTGCCCTTTAATCTGCAGAGCACATGAAATATCTGAGCTTCTTCTGTCTATATAATTAGGTTGCAAAACAGATGATATTTTGCTTTAAAAATAACTATTTCCCTTGCACGCTGCCAGTGGCTTGATCCTGCATAATACAAAATAAGATTAAAGAAAAGTAACGTATTATATCTTTCCTATTAAGGATTTTTATTGGAGATAGTTGGAGATAAACAAAATATAACATCCTTAATGTGGAAAGGTTTTTGCCACAAGTGTACCAGAGTCACTGGAGAACCTGAATTGAAATTTTATATTTTCTGTAAACCTTCATCACCTTTTTTGTTAGTGCTAGATGTAAAGTTGAGACAGGATGAGCAGAGACAAGACTGGGGTCAGGACAGTGGTTCCTGGATGTTTTCCTTGCTCTCCTGCATCAGACTTCTCTCTATTTTTTCAAGTCTTTATTAATTTTTCTCAGGTATGTTTTGTAGTTTTCAGTGAATGTATCTTTTGTCAGATTTATCTGTAAGTATTCAATATTTTTGATGTTACTGTAAAAGGTATTTTTAAATTTCAATTTCCAGTTGTTTGTCCCTACAGTTTAGAAATACAAGATATCGAGATAATCTCGATCCATGAACCTAATATTCCACAAATTACTAAACTCAGTTATTAGTTCTGGTTGCTTTTTTTGTGGCTTCTGTTAGATTTTCTACATAGATAATCATGTAATCTGTCATGAAAGACAGTTTAACTTATTTCTTTCCAATCTGGATACATTTTATTTCTTTTTCTTCCCTGTTGAGCTGGCTAGAACCTCCCCTATAACAGTTGAATAGAAAGAGTGAACATCCTTGTCTTGTTCTTGATCTTGTAAAGCTTTAGTCTTTTACTATTAAGAATGCTATTAGCTGCAGGTTTTTCCTAGACACTTTTTATTAAACTGAAAATATCACCTTTGATTTATATTTTGCCGACCATTTTTATCAGTGATGGATATTGGAGTTTGTTAAATGCTTTGTCTGCATCTGCTGAGAGAATCTTTTTTTTTTTAGTCTGCTAATATGGTGAATTATAACAATAGATGAATTTTTTGTTCACCAACCCTGCATTCCTTGGATTAATTCACTTATTTAGTCATTAATTAATTTATTCATGGTATAAAAGTCCTTTTAATATGTTCCTAGCTATAATTTTCTAGTATGACTCACTAGTATTTTGTTTAGAACTTTTGCCTATTTGTTCATGAGGGATAGTTGGCCTTCAACTTTTTTCTTGGAATATCTTTGTTTTTGCTGTCAGGATAACCCTGGTCTCGAAGAATTAATTGGAATGTAGTCTCTCCTATCTGGGGCTTCGCAGGTGGCACTAGTGATAAAGAACGCTCCTGCCAATGCAGGAGGTGTAAGAGGCACGGGTTCGATCCCTGGGTCAGGAAGATCCCCTGGAGGAGGATGACCTACTCCAGTATCCTTGCCTGGAGAAAACCAAGGCCAGAGGAGCTTGGTGGGCTACAATCCATGAGGCGGCAAAGTGTTGGACACGACTGAAGTGACTTAGCACGCACGCACTCTCCTATTTAATTTTCAGGAAGAATTTGTGTAAGATTGATATTATTTCTTCCTTTAAAGTTTGGTAGAATTCACCACTGCTTTCTCTGTAGAAAGGTTGTTAACTACAGATTCTATCTCTTTAATGGATGTAGGGTTAGTCACATTATCTGTTACTTCTTGAGTGAGCTCTGCTACTTTGTATGTATCAAGAAAGGTGTTCATTCTTCCAAGTTGTGCTAACTTACTGGTATCATGTTTCTTTATTTTTTATTCGTAGAAACTGTAGTGAGGCTACTACCTCTTTTGTTCCTGACATGGGAAATTTGTGTCTTTGCTCTTTGCTGATCAGTCATGCTAGAGAGATATGAATTTTATTGATCTTAAAGAATCGACTTTAGATGGTATTGATTTTTCTCTACTGTTCTTTAAATTTTATATTTCCTTGATTTCTGATTTTGTATTAATTATTTCCTTTCTGCTATTTAGTCTTTAATTTGCTCATCTTTTTCTAGTTTATTAAAGTGGAAGCTGAGGTAACTGATTGGAATCCTCTGTTGTTTTCTGATATTGGCATTTAATGGGGTAAATTCCTTCTAACAATAGAAGTGTCTTACTAATTTGGATATGTTGTTTTTCATTTTCATTCACTTAAGAACACTTTTAATTTCCATTTTGGTTTCTTCTTTGACCCTGTTATTTGGAGCTGTGTTGTTGAGTTTCAAAATATTTAGGTATTTTCCAGGTGTCTTTCTGAATTGACTTCGAATTTAATGTATCAGAGTGCAGTTGGAATGATATGAAGTCTTTAAGATTTACTTAGATTTGTTTCATGTACCAGAATATAGTCTATCTTGGTAAGTATTTTGTGTGCAATTCAAAAGAAAGTGTATTCTGCTGTTGTTGGGTTGAATGTCAGGTAGAATGAATTGATAGTTGTTCAAATCTTCTATGTCCTTACTGGTTTTCTGTCTACTTGTTATATCAGTTATTGAGAAAGGGGTATTTGAAATCTCCAACTGTAAGTCTGGAGTTTTTTGTTCATTGTTGCAATTCTATCAGATTTTACTTCATATGTTTTAACTTCCATTATTAAAGCATAAGCATTTTTGATTGGACCTCCTGATGAATTTTGTCCTTTATCATTATAAAATGTCTCTCTTTCCCTCCAGTAATATTTTTGTCTTGAGTCTCTTTTGTTTGGTATTGTAACTGCTGCAGCTTTCTTACGGCAACTATTTGCATGGTATACTTAACCATACTTACGTTTGCAACCTATTGTTTCTTTATGTTTGAAGTGCACTTCCCATAGGCAGCATGTAGAAGAGTCTTGCTTTTTATCAAATCCAACAATATCGACTTTTAATAAGGATATTCAGACTACTTTATTTAATGGGATAATTCATATGGTGTGGCCCAAAGTATTATTTTTTTTTGTATGTTTTCTATTCAACCCATCTGTTCTTTGTTTTCCTTTTTATTTTATTTGCTTTCTTTTGAACTTCTTGAACATTTTATATGACTCCACTTAATATTCTTTGCTGGCTTTTTAGATCTAAATCTTTATTTAGTGATTGCTGTAGGATTTATTGTATACATCTTTAAGTTATCACAGTCTACTTTCAAGTGTTATTATACCACTTCATGTCTAGAAAAAGAAACTTACAATAGAGTATTTTCATTTCTCCACTCATAAACTTTGTGCTGTTGTTGTCAAACATTTTAATTGTGTGTGTGTTATACCCACATATTACATTGTTGTTATTTTTGCTTTAGCAGTCAATTAACTTTTAAGGAGATTTAAATAAGAGAAAAGCATATATTTATTCACATGGTTGTCATTTCCAAAACTCTCCATTCTTTTGTGTATATCCTTTGTGATGAATTCTTTCAGCTTTTTTAAGTCTGAAAAAGTCCTTATTTTCCTTTTATCTGAGAATGAGACTCTGGCTGGGTATATAACTGTAGGTTGGAATTTTTCAGTACTTTAAGAATGTCACTCCATTGTCTTCTCCCCTGTATTATTTCTGAGAAACATCATTTTATCATTGTTCCTTTACTTGTAACATGGTTTTCCCCCTCTGGCTATTTTCAAGATTTTTCTCATTATTACTGGTTTTAACCCATTTGATTATTATTTTGAGTTATTAACCTGATTCCTGGCTGAGCTTTAGGTCACTGGTCTCTATAACACTCAACCAAAGCAGATAATCACTTATGGGCTATTCAAGTTTTAATACGATCAGTTTCAGAATTCTGTTACACAAAGGCAGAAATTTCTGTAGGCACAAATCTTATTCTCTTTTAATAGAAATTTACCATCTCTATTAAATCTCATCTCATCCAACCAGAAGGAATTATTCCTTTATTTATAGTAGGAATGTCCATAGGTTTCAGAAGGCCAGTGGTGTGTGATGGACAGAATCTAAGAGGACTGTGCTATTTGTTACCCCTGCATGATTTGGTTGGGGTCTCATACTAGATCATGAACTTCAGCCTTTTACTTCCTCTTTTTTCCCCTCAGATTTCCCAAGGAGCCGCATGAAGGACAGATGAGGGCTTACCAGACTTAACCAGTCCTTTCTTCTCTTGTCTTCTCTCCTGTGGCAGTGTCTGGAGGCCGCAGCCGCCTGCACCTCATCGATCTTGGCAGCTGTGTGAAAGCTCTTAGCAAAAATCGGGAAGGAGGCTCAGGGCTGTGCCTCTCACTGTCTGCCCTGGGCAATGTCATCCTGGCTCTCGTCAATGGCAGCAAGCACATCCCATACAAGTAAGTGACTCTTCTACTCAAAGAATGGGATGAGGTGAACATGGTACCAGGGCTAGGTGTGGATTTCTCAACCTAGTGACATCTGGGGAGAGTTGTACTACAGAGGTATGGACCACATTGTCAGTTCAGTGCCAGAAACTGGCCTTTGCTAGCAATTATGTAATGCCTGATCTGCCAAATTCAAAAGCTATGGAAATACATAAATTTGCCCCAATCCTAACATTAGGCTGCTCAAGTCAGGAATAATAGGAAGTTACCTCAGTTGAGGGCTTTAATCACAATTGCCATTTGTAAATTATTGTTGAGGTTTCCCTAGTGGCACTAGTGGTAAAGAATTTGCCTGCCATGCAGGGGCTGCAGGAGATGTGGGTTCGATCCCTGGGTCAGGAAGATCCCCTGGAGGAGGGCATAGCAACCCACTCCAGTATTCTTGCCTGGAGAATCCCATAGACAGAGGAGCCTGGGGCTAAGGTCCATAGGATCACAGAGTTGGATGCAACTGAAATGACTTAGCATGCATGCATTAAAATTATTGCCACCATTGTACAAATGCTTTATAGAGATAAGAGCAAGGGGCCTAAAATTGAATTACCATTCCCTTAGGAGTAGAGCTGCCATATCTAACCAATAAAAATATGGGATGCCCAGTTAAATTTTAATTTCAGATAAAAACCAAATATTTTCAGTGTAAATATGTCCCCAGTATTGCATTAGCTATAGAGGCATCCTGTATTTTATCTGGCAATCCTATTTAGGAGAACTGAAAAGCTTGGGGAATTACCACCCACTATCCCATGCAAATGTTTGTTTCACTTCCAAGATCCTTTTCCTCTTCTCGGTTATGCTCCAAAAAGATGAAAGTAGAACTGCTCCTATATCTGGCATAGCCAAAAACTTGCCATATCAGCTTTGGCCATGAATGACCCAGCCCTGGGTCATCCCACCCCTCACCACCATCGCTCCGGTTCAGCTTTTCCACTGGACAATGTGGTGATGGGATGAGGGGAACTCTTTAATTTTTCAGGCTCTGCCAGGGTCCAGCTGCATCTTTCACTAGCTATCTGAACCTTCACATCTCATGAACTGAGGGCTATAGCTATATATCTTATTTACACAACAAGGATAAAAGGCTCCAAATGATATGTGTGTGAAAGTCTTTTGTAAAGTGTGTAACACTGTAGTCAATAACCAATAACGATAATGTCGTTGAGCCTATACCCACCTATTGAAATGGAAATAACACGTACTTTACAGAGTTGCCTTGAGGTTTAAGCAAATATGTGGTACATGGAATCATTTTTTAATCTGTAGGATTCAACAAAATATAAGTTTCTGTTGTGTAGGATGGAAAAGGTAAGTCAGGTAGTTTTTTCTACAATAACTGAGATTCAGTATGAGTTCTTGAGTTGTCCTTTGCCTCTACCATAAGTTGATGCCAACACTGTGATTTTGTTCTCCACCAGGAAGCCCATTACTAGCCTACTTTGGAGTTTAAATAGATATTATAAGCCAGTCTGTCTCAGTTCTTGAAATTTGGAATCCTAGGATACACCCTGAAGTGGATTTTCCAGCCCTTGTGTGATTCTTTTCTATGAGGAAAAAATATTCAATTTGAAGGTTTATGAAGTTTCATTCAGTATCATTTTTGCAGTTGAATAAAGTCAACTTGTGATTACAAGAAAGAGAGGAAGGAAGGGAGGGAGGGAGGAAGGGAAGAGAGAAGAGAAGGAGGGAAAAAAATAAAGGTCTGGAGAGATACTGTCAAGGCTGAAGATCTCAGAAAGAAAAGAAAGAGTTATCAGCCCTTGTGTCTTCCCTGTCCATAAAAAGGGAAATGTGTATTAGTATGATAACTTAACAGATCATGATGTAGACAAAATTCAAAATACCACCTTATGAGGTCACTGATTGTGTATTTTGCTTGTATGTTTATATCTCTTATTTATATATATATATACATATATATATATATGTATATATATATCACATTGTTTCTGTGGAGTGACATGCTTTTATGGATTTAAATAAATATTTGTTGAATTGATGGTGGGGGGATGGATAAAAGTAAGCATATGAAATTACTTTTACTTTAGATAAAGTAACTTCCTTTTGGTTCAAGTTGGATTTTACTATCAACATTAAAAATTGATTTTGCTGATAGTTCAAGGTCTCTTGCTAAATTAAACATATCACACACCAGTTAGCCACAACAACCAGCTACCTGCTCACTTGCGAGGGCTGACGAAATGTGGAAACTTCACGCACTGTTCTCTGCAGACACCCGTCTGCTTCAGCTCCCTTCTTTCCCTTCTGGCTCTGAGGGAGTGATGATTGAAGACACTCCATGTCTGAAGTAGACTTTGTTGTTCAGTCGCTAAGTCGTGTCCAACTCTTTGTGACCCCATGGACTGCCACACGCCAGTCTTCCCTGTCCTTCACCATCTCCTGTAGTTTGCTCAAACTCATATCCATTGAGTCGGTGATGCCACCCAACCATCTCATTCTCTGTTGAAGTAGGCTTATACTTAATATAAATACGGTGTCAACATAAGACACAGGCATAGAGTCGTCCCCCACCATCAGGATCCTCCTGGGGATCTTGCAGAGCTGCCCACTGCTTGGTGTCCGAAAACATGGTGGCCTGACCACCCAGCCAGCTCTGTCCTCCCCAAACCTTCACTGGCAGTGCACTTGTATAGCCAATTTATCATCCCTCAGTCCTCAATGCCCATCATTATATGTGAGCTTTCGAAGATCGTTGCTGTAATATTGTTTCAGCTTCTCAGCCACAGTGGATAGTCAATATTTGGTTCTAAGAATGCATTTGCAAAGCGATTAATCGACGACAAACTATCCTCTTTCAAGGTGCCGGAAGATAAGGCCAAGATTTACTCAAATCACCCAGCCAGTTGGTGGCAGGATCAAACTGCATCACGTTTTACAGCCTCAGAGACCTTGGCAGTTCCTTGCCGATCCACTCGCCCAGCCTCATCAAGCTCTGTAATATATTAGCTGCCTTTGCTCTGCACAGCGTGAGGTCTTCAGCACAGCAGGATGGCCCAGATTTCTTTTAGCAATTCAGTCCATGCTCCAAACCCCCATCGCACGGCATTTTGTTAGCATACTAAACACCTTTCCCGTGTCAAACCCTGTCTCTGCAGTAAGTTCCTGAGATAGGGAGGTTTTATGCCCTTGCAGTTTTCCTCTTATTCTTGTTCACTTAAAGGAAAAAAAAAAAAAGGGAAAACCAAACTTCACTTTCATTACCCTCCCCCCACGCCTTCCAAAACACACAAAAAACCCACTTCATTTGTCATCCTGGACACTTCTGTGCTTGGAACTCACATCACTTGTGTTTGCTTCTGGGAAATTAACTGGAATGTGCACAGAAGGGGTAGAGCCTGTCCTCGTTTCTCTTCATCATCGTGCCAGACAGACTCTCTGTCATGTGAGCAAGCCCGAAAGCGAGTTTGGATTCATTACCCATCCCAGGCGCTCCCATGGGCACCCTAGGTTTTTGACTTTGCAAATGATATAAGTGATAAATGCAAGTGCAGAATAGTTTCCCAGCCTGTCGTGACATAGCTCAGGCTCGCTGGGCAACCCAAGTTCCATCGATCAATCCCAAGTGGTGACACCATTCAGAAAAGCACCCGGGGACAGGAAGGAGACCACCAAAGGCTCCAACCCCCTTGTCAGTTCTGCACTGACAGGCTACGCAGAACTCCCTAAGTTTGGGGAACCTCTTGTCTTGGGGAAGCTGTCATAGTCCTAAGCTTTTTGACAGTGCATTTTACCTGTTTGCTTCCATTGCTCAGCCATTTGTTTTTCCTCATCATAGCCTTCCCCTTGGATAGATGAGAAGAAATATATAGTGGCATCAAAACAAATTCCCATGCCAGAAACCAGCATGGCAGGCACACATCACTAGAATTGGTACCCAGAAGGGTCACCACAAGGATCTGTCAGTGTGTACTTAGCTTTGGCTAAAGTCCTGTTATGTCCCAGCTGATCTGCAGGACCAGTCTCTCCAAAGACTTGGAAATTCTAACCACCACCCAGTTCTCTCCAAATAGAATTTTTGGTACCTTCTAGATGTCTGGTAAGGGGAAGCATACCCTTCACACAGTGATACTTAAAGCCTGAAACATTTTTCCTTCATTTATAGCTGTGACTCCATTTGGAGAAATAATGACTTCAATAGGTCAAACAGTCTATTTGATTATTTGCCAACAAGATCCTGTCCTCTATTTCTAAACAACAGAGATGTTATAATGTCCCGGCTTCCACAGAACAAGAGGTTATGGAAAGTCATTCTGTGACCCTCTAGTGCTGTGTCTGTCTGAGATGCTCTTCCCAAGTCAACCTGAAGCATGGTTCTGCATGAACAGCCCCATGATGGGGCTATGCTCTATACGCTTCTTTTATGGGTTTGGTCTGTGGTTCAGACTAAGACCTAATCCTTGTGTGTTAGAATCCATCACAAACACTCTCTGGGGCTCAGGCACCTGACTCTCTGGTGCTCTTCTTCTCTCTGGAGGTGCAAGGTGGAGCCCGAGGCAGTCTGCTGTCAGGAGCTTCAGTGCAAGCAGATACCGCTGCAGGGGCCACTTCGTGTGCATGCATGCTGAGTCGCTTCAGGCATGTCCGACTCTTTGTGACCCCATGGACTGTAGCCCATCAGGCTGCTCTATCCATGGGATTCTCCAGGCAAAAATACTGGAGTGGGTTGCCATGCCCTCCTCCAGGGGATCTTCCTGACCCAGGGACTGAACCTCCATTTCTTATGTCTCCTCATTGGCAGGCGGTTTCTTTACCACTAGCTCCATCTGGGAAGCCCCAGGGGCCACTCTAGAAGAGATTATTCTACAGAAGTTAGGGATGCTTATCATCAGGGTCTGGAACGGGAGTCTTTCTCCTCCTAAGGCCCTACTGAGGAGTCAGGAATCAAGGTCACATTCAAGAGAATGTGGAGAAATGACATTTTATAAACAGAGGCAACTTTTTCAAAATGTGAACACCTCATCCATGCTGGAACCCGTAGGCAGGATCTCTGGGAGTACCCTAAGATTTCGTCAGGCCTTCATAAGAGTTGCACCTCTGAAGAAGGTGGACATTCCTTTGCCTTGTCTTCAGAAATAATTTTCTCCCAGTAGCCAGTTAGCTGTTGGGTTTATCTTTGCTTTCTCAGAACTGGAAACCCACGCAGTGTCTGGGAAGCTAGAGAAAGGAGCTCATGACTGATATGAGCCACAATACTCAGTTTCCCTGATTCACACAGGAGGTAAAAGATTTGTTCTTTGGGACTCAAATGCACATTAATGACGAAGGGAAATTAAATAGATATTTTCCAGGAAAAATGCAAAGGGATATTAATTCTCCAGATTTACTTAAGATAGCATATAATGGACAGAAACTCTGAGGAAGAATCTTTGTGTGCATGTGGTATGAGACACACACATATGCATATTTAGAAACCTTTAAATGTACGTTAATGCTGTATTATCTCTTCCTGGTTTACAGAGAGAACATCAATTTAAAACTATTTTCACAAACTCCAGATACCAGTTTATAGCATTCCCTGTTTAGAAATAAAATAACCAAAGCCTCAGGTTGCCAAGCAACTACAGCAATGATAATTCTTAGTGTTGCTGCTTCAGAATATCCATTTTTATACATTTTAATGACTTAGGATGCAGAGAAAGTGAGTTCAGAAAATCAGTGGTACATGGGTCTCTTTTGTATGAAATTCTAGCATCTTACTTCTTTTCATTCTTTCCTCCTACCTCCGTTTGCTTCCTGGCCAGTGGTATCTTCACATTTAATTTTGAAAATTCTCAGAGATCGATATTATTTTCTTAAGAGTTGGGGCATCACCTACCAGTAAATGAATTCTACCAGGATTATCACAGAACCATACAGGGAGAAATGAGGCTCTCTGGGACTCAGCTGGGATCACAAGCCATGGATTCAAACATTGGGTCTTTCTGTCACTGTATAACACATAAATTATAAACACATGAATCTATAGGAACTTCCCTATAGTTCAGATGGTAAAGAATCTGCCTACAATGCAGGAGACCCAGGTTCGATCCCTGGGTCAGGAAGATCCCCTGGAGAAGGAAGTGACAACCACTCCAGTATTCTTGCCTGGAGAATCCCCATGGACAGAGCAGCCTGGTGGGCTGTAGTCCATGGGGTCACAAAGAGTCAGACACAACTAAGTGACTAACACAGACACACAACACATAAACTCTCTGTGTCATCCTTTCAGTTCCCAGGAGGACCCCTTTCTGTCCCCTCACAGAACCTCACTGAATTAGGAGCAGACTGTTAGGCCCCCAACTCAGTCATGATTCTTGGCAGCAAAGCCATAGTATATAGTTTTCTTTGTCCCTCTCAGATAATGAGCCTATGGTTTGAGGACTGAGCAGAAATCAGGAGGCTTCTTCATTTCTCTTTTGGTTTTTCAAGAGGTTCTCTTTGATGTTCAGTTTCTGAGACTACTAATCAGACCCTTTTCTCTCTGTGTTCCAAATCAGTTAGCAAACAGATACAGGAGTATGACTGGGGGCTTCCCTGGGGGCTCAGTGGTAAGGAATTGACCTGCCAATGCCAGGAGACACGGGCTCGATCCCTAGTCCAGGAAGATCCCGTATGCCTCAGGACAGCTAAGCCCACACACCACAACTACTGAGCCTGTGCTCTAGAGCCGGGGAGTCACAACTACTGAGCCCACGCTCCCCAGAGCCTGTGCTTCAGAACAAGAGAAGCCACCACAGTGAGAAGCCTGCACGCTACAACTAGAGAGTAGCTCCCACCGGCCGAAAATAGAGAGATGTCTACACAGCAACGAAGACCCAGCGCAGTCAAAGATAAATAAATTTTAAAAATTATGTAAAAAATCGTATGATTGGGAATTGAATTCTCCATCTGCTGAATCCTAGCAGACTGGAAGGAGATCTCCTGCCGCTGCACAGACTTAGACCCCAGGACTCAGGAATGGCAGAAATGGGTCAGCAGAGCAGTCCCTTACCCAGATAGCCACATGGCTCAAGTGGAGGGATGTGTGACCTGCAGAGGGTCAGACAGACAGGCAGCATTGGGCTGCATGTGCCCATGGCCATATTTACCAGCCTTATCAGTCAGGTCTTTTTCCTCCTGTTGTTCATTCATGAAGTCATGTCCAACTCTTTGCAAGCCATGAATAGCAGCACATCAGGCTTTCCTGTCCTTCACTATCTCCTAGAGTTTGCTCAAACTCATACTTATTGATTCAGTGATGCCATCCAACCATCTCATCCTCTGTTGTCCCCTTCTCCTCCTGCCTTCAGTCTTTCCCAGTGCCACAGTCTTTTCCAATGAGTCAGCTCTTCCCATCAGATGACCAATGATGCTGAAGCTGATGCTTCAGCATCAGTCCTCCCAGTGAATATTCAGGACTGATTTCCTTTAGGATTGACTGGTTGGATCTCCTTGCAGTTGAAAGGACTCTGAAGAGTTTTCTCCAACAACACAGTTCAAAAGCATCAATTCTTCAACGCCCTCTTTTTATGGTCCAACTCTCACATCCGTACATGACTACTGGAAAAACCATAGTTTTGACTATATGGACCTTTGTCAGCAAAGTAATGTCTCTGCTTCTTAATAACTCTGTCTAGATTTGTCATAGCTTTTATTCCAAGGATCAAGCATCTTTTAATTTTGGGGCTGCAGTCACCATCCGCAGTGATTTTGGAGCCCAAGAAAATAAAGTCTGTCACTGTTTCCATTGTTTCCCCATCTATTTGCCATGAAATGATAGGACCAGATGCTATGATCTTAGTTTTTTAAATGTTGAGTTTTAAGCCAACTTTCTCACTCTCCTCTTTCACCTTCATCAAGAGGCTTTTAGTTCCTCTTCTCTTTTTGCCATTAGGGTGGTGTATACTACATATCTGAAATTATTGATATTTCTCCCAGCAATCTTGATTCCAGCTTATGCCTCATCCAGCTCAGCATTTCACATGAAATAGAAGTTAAATAAGCAGAGTGACAATATACAGTCTTGACATACTTCTTTCCCAATTTTGAATCAGTCCACTGTTCCATATTCAGTTCTAACTGTTGCTTCTTGACCTGCATACAGGTTTCTCAGGAGGCAAGTATGGTGATCTGGTATTCCCATTCCCAGTTTGTTGTGATCCACACAGTCAAAGGCTTTAGTGTAGTCAATGAAGCAGAAGTTTTTCTGGAGTTCTCTTGCTTTTTCTATGATCCAGTGGATGTTAACAATTTGATTTCTTGTTCCTCTGCCTTTTCTAAATGCAGCTTGCAGATCTGAAAGTTCTCAGTTTATGTACTGTTGAAGCCTAGCTTGAAGGATGTTGAGCATTACCTTGCTAGCATTTGAAATGAGCACAATTTTATGGTACTTTGAACATTCCTTGGCATTGCCCTTTTTGTATTGGAATGAAAACTGATCTTTTCCAGTCCTGTGGCCATTTGTGAGTTTTCCAAATTTGCTAGCATATTGAGTGCAGCACTTTAACAGCATCATCTTTTAGGATTTGAAATAGCTCAGCTAAAATTCCATCACCTCCACTAGCTTTGTTTGTAGTAATGCTTCCTAAGGCCCACTTGACTTTATACTCCAGTATGTCTGGCTCTAGGTGAGAGGCCACACCATCATGGTTATCTGGGTCATTAAGAACTTTTTTGTATAGTTCTTCTGTGTATTCTTGCAATCTCTTCTTAATCTTTTCTGCTTCTGTTAGGTCCTTGCTTCTGTCCTTTATCATACCCATCTTTGCATGACGAAGTAAATAAAAGGTCAAAAAGAAGAATGAAAACTTTGTTTTTGTTTTTTTCCAAGGGCTTAGAGATTCCTAGAGACTTCCTTGGTACCTCAGCTAGTAAAGAACCTGCCTGCAATGTAGGAGACCCCAGTTGGATTCCTGGGTCGGGAAGATCTCCTGTTGAAAGGATAGGCTACCCACTCCAGTATTCTTGGACTTCCCTGGTGGCTCAGATAGTAAAGAATCCACCTGCAATGCGGGAGACCTGGGTTCAATCCCTGGGTTGGGAAGATCCCCTGGAGAAGCGCATGGCAACCCACTCCAGTATTCTTGCCTGGAGAATCCCCATGGTCAGAACAGCCTGGTGGGCTATAGTCCATGGGGTCCCAAAGAGTCAGACACAACTGAGCGACTAAGCACAGCACTTTGCAGCAGAGATTCCTAATTTGTGGACTTGCTGAGTCCTAGGGAAAAGGAGGAAATTGTTTCCAGTACTTGTTTTCTGGGCTTCCACTTCAATCCAGGTCGTTGGCGTGTGCAAGCATGAGCCGTGGCTGAGGCATGTTCCACAGTGTGAGTGTAATGACAACAGCTCATAGTCATCATTCCCTTGCTGTGCATCAAGAACTACACTAAAGCCTTGCTGGGGATTTAATTCTCCCAACAGCCTCCTAGCATAGGTACTGCTATGGTCATACTGGTATTACAGATGGGGAAACTGCGACCAGAGGAGTGAGTGACTTGTTCTTATTTACAGGACTGGTAGGTGACAGAGCTCCTCCACTGCCTCTGGCATATCACCTCTTCCTGACACAGTGTCCGGAATGGCGTGGTGCTCAATCAGAACTTGTTGAAATAACAAATGAGGCCAGACAATGGATCAAATGTATCTGCAAAGCTTGAATATGTGCAGTTGGTTGTAAGTGAACACATGAGTCCCAGGCAGGGGACCAGCTGTGGCTAACTGTCCATTCAGGGTCATCTCCTGGCCTCACCTTTTCCACGATGTGGCAGCAAGGAAAGTGAAATAAGAAAGATGAGGATGGGAAACAATTCCCCCTCCCCAAATCTCAGTCCCTTGGCAGAGCTGAATCAGAAATACCATGTGAGAATGTTCGAGTTAGCAAGTAAGTGAACCTTTTGCAGGGCCCCAGGTAGCAGGTTGGTGAGCAGAACTCGGGCTGACCTTGTTAAATGGCTCTCAGAGGAGCTCAGCCATCCTGATGCCATATTCTGAGCACCACCAGCAGATGAACTCAGCAAATCTCAGCTATCTCATAGTCTTCTGCTCTTTCTTAATTTCTGCAAACATTCTCATGTAAGAGCCTGGAAGGTCATATAGCCATTTCTTGTACCCAGGAGAATTTCAGGATACTCTAATGCTCTCTGACGACACAGGACCCCCAGACAGCTCTCCTGCCTGGCTGGGTGGCCCCCTGCCTGAGAAGTGTCACACACCCCCATTCTGAAGACTGCACAGGGGCACAGCCTCCCAATAAGACAGTTTCCAGTCCTCTTCCCCCTTGGTAGCAGCTTCTGTAGGTGCATTAAGACACTCCTAAGTGAATAGATGGCTGTCAGAAGAGAGAGGTCATCACCCAGTCTGGGTCTGGAAGTTATGCTGAACACAAGGGAGGTAAGGTGGGAAGAGGCAAGAGGTGAGAAGGATGGGAGGGTTGAGGATGAGGGGGCGTGAGGTGATGAGCTTCCTCCAACACCTGGCTAATAATCACAGTTTGGGGCATTTCTACAGTTGGTCGATGAGACCGTCATCTATCAATGGGAATTTGTGAAGTTTCTTCAGGATCCACTCCCATAGAAGTATGTGCAACCAGATACCTGTGGTTTTCAAAAGAGAAGGATTGTGTGACATGGGCTCAGGAGGTGATGCTGAGCTGAGACCAGGGAGACATGGGTCCTCATGCCAGCCCACTGCCTAGCTCCAGACACTCAGGCTCTCTTCCTGCAGTTTCTTTTTTCCTTTTCATGTTATTTATTTTGGGGGGTGCACCCCATAGCATGCAGGATCTTAGTTCCCTGACCAGAGATTACACCCTTGCCCCCTGCTTTGGAAGCGCAGATTCTTAACCACTGGACTGCCTGGGAAGTCGCTCTTCCTGCGCTTTTCTTTCTCCACCCGCTAACTCAGGACAACCATTCGCCTCTGTCTCAGAAATGTGATAGAGTCCTTTGAGACAATGTCCCTGATAGCCCTTTAAAGAAACATGTTTCAAAGGTAAAAAATGGGAATTTGCATATATTTCAAAAGTTATAACCCAGACTAATCTGGCAATATTGTATCTTTGTATCTGTTTCTTGATTTTAAAAGTATGCATCCCTTTTGGCCAAGTGGATTATAATTACCTTTTGTTAAAATGGAAGCTTCATGCATTTTTCAGCAGGAGTTTGTGTGCCTGATGTATCAGGTTGCTGCCAGATACAGACATTTAATTTAAGAGACTCCAACCTGGAGTACTCTGCATAAAGAGAGAAATAACAGATTCTCTAAGGAGTGAATGACTCCACCTGCCGCCTGCCTCAGAGAGACCACCACAGAGAGGGGGCCGTAGGTGAGCAGAGGGTGCTGCACCCCCATTGTATTTGTCTGGCCATTCAAATAGTTAAAGACAAATTTTTCACATAATATGGCCTTTGAATACAAGCCACAGCCTTCTGGGGCTCAGCTAGAGACATGTTCCAACCCTGAAGCAAAACCTGAATGTGTTAGATTTCATGAGACAAGGATTTTTCTTTCAAAGAGATTTTTAAGGCTGACCTTGATGATACAAATTTCACCTTACACTTTATATCCCAAGTGATACACCAAGTTTAACTCCTTTATTCATGGAGCACGGAGCTGTTCTGATCAGCAAGGTGAACTCTGGCCCAAAGCCCCCTACTGAGGGAGGAGTTTAAGTGCCTGATTTTGTTACAAGTCTGGTGGAGGCTACCAAACATGTTGTCGTTGTTGTTTAGTAACTAAGTCATGTCTGACTGTTTTGCTACCCCCAGACCGTAGCCTGCCAGGCTGCTCCGTCTGGGATTTTCCAGGCAAGAATACTAGAGTGGGTAGGTAGCCATTTCCTCCTCCAGGGGATCTCCCCGACCCAGGGATCACACCCAAGTCTCCTGCATTGGCAGGCAGGTTCTGTATCACTGAACCACAAGGGAAGCCCATAACAAACATACACAAGAAATAATCTGAGCAATATGTGGCAGAATATCTGTAATATCTTTTATGCATTTAGTCATTATCTTTTAGTCAACCATTCACTATTAATTAAAAAATACTTATTGGACCCCTACAATACTCAAGACACTGGAAATACGACAGAGAAACAGATGATTTCCACTCCTGGGACAATTTACAGTATAGGGGAGATAGAGATATAGACGGCAAGTCTCACATTTGGTAATGCGCAAGCACCAGTGCTTAACCGCCAGCGAGGAAAGTTACTCAAGCAAGGCCGAGGGAATCAGAAAATCTGCAGTAAAGGCTGTCTGGGCAGATCTTTGCTCATGTGCTCCCACTCGTTCTCCCTTCTCCCTCGTCTGTTTTCAAAGTTTCCCACTGTCCATCCTTAAGTGCCTGAGCCATTCACAGCTGTTCAGTCTTTTGCTAGAACAATGTCGACATAGCCTGACACAAATCATGATAAACTACTGGGCCAAAGGCAAGACTCCGAATCCACAGCTAATTGTTATCTTTAATGATAACTAATCATCATATCACAAGTTATGTTGCTGTTAGAAGAAAATAGCCAAAGGGGGAGGGCTTTAGGTTAGTTTGGGGCCAATGCACAGAGGGCCCAAGATGCCCTCAGGTATGAGCAGGGCTCTGTGACTATTCAAGGATGGCTTGATTTAGGCACCATTAGACGCGAGGAGGGATGGAGCATAAAATGAGTTGGGGCTTAATTCATTTAAAAACTGTCTTGAACATTAATAGAGCTTCAATCAGTGTACCCAACCATAAATTCTCACCCGTTTCACAACTGGTTCAGGCTCAATTGAGCATTAATAGATTTTTTTTTTTGTCCATACAAATGAGGTGATAATTCATTTCATGTGTAATTGAACAAATTTCAGTGATATTCATGGAGCAGTTAAGTTGTACCAAATTGTCTAATGTACCTAGTAATTTTTTTAACAAAAATACAGCTGAAGTTTTATTTTGATATAATAAAGAAATAACTCAAGAAATAGAGGTTATGGTACATTTGTTACTGCTTTGAAGAATAGTAGACTTGAAGAGACTTTACGATATTCCTTTGGGGCAGCAACCACAATTGCTATTTATTTCTGTTTTTCCTTACCATTCTTTAGGTACTGTAAGGGGTACATTAGCAGTGAAATCAGTAAAAACTTTGGGAGTTTCTAGGTTTGGCTAATAGGAAGTATTATCAGGGCCCAGTTTATAAGCATGCATTTCCCAATTCTGTGTCCCAGTATTCCAATAGAGAGTGCTAAACATGTCTGTCCTAAAAGTTCTGTGTGAGCTCTTTCCTTCAAACCGTTTATCTCATGTCTCCCATGAACCTTGCCTTCCATAAGCATAAAATCCTACACTGAGGATTAATTGTAATTGCTTATATTGAGAAGATGTTTTTGTATGTAGTTTCTTGAACAGAGTCCAGGGGAGGCCCTAAGGGCATGTGATATATCCACTGTTTTCTTCTGAGAATTCATTTTGGTGAAGGCAGAAGAGGTTTTAGTTTCATCTACGTCCACACAGGGCTTCTCAGGTGATTCATTGGTAAAGAATCCACCTGCCAATGGAGGAGATGCAAGATTAATCCCTGGGTCGGGAAAGATCGGCTGGAGTAGGAAATGGTAACCCACTCCAGTATTCTTGCCTGGGAAGCCCCATGGACAGAGGAGCCTAGCGGGCTACAGTCTGTGGGGTCACAAAAGAGTTGGACACGACTTAACAACTAAACAACAACCCTCCACACAGCTGCCAGAATGTGCTTTTAAAATGTAATCCTGATGTCATCCACCTCTTTAAATCCTTCAATGGCTTCTTGTTGGCTACAGGTTCAAACCCTTTTATGGCCTATGAAGCTGTTTATATTTTGGACCAGGCTCACCTTTCTGATCATAAAAACTGTGCACAATCTCTCGAAGCCCCCATGCTGTCTCACGCCCACATGCTTTGTAGATGTTGCTTCTTCTGCTTACAATAACCTGTCTATTCATTCATTCACTCCTTCAGTGAATAGTTCCCAGGAACACGCTATATTCCAGGATTGAGCTGGATCTCCTTCTTCTGCCTATTTCTTGTACAGTTTAATTGTGAACTGTGTCATACATACAGATGTAGAGACACATCTGCTCAGTCTATAAAATAACAAGTCAAATACCTGTGTGCCCACCGGCCAGATGAGGAAATAGATTTCAATGCCTCGAGAGGCCCCCGTGTGCTCTTCTCTGATTGTACTGACCTCCCACCTTTTCCAGAGGGGGCCACTATGCTGAAAAAAGTCTTATATATAAAATCCCCTTGCTTGCTTTACAATGTTACCGCCTAAATTGTGTCACTAAAAACTACGTTGTTTAGTTTCCTCTGTTTTTGAACTTTACATAACATAGAATCATGCTATCCCTGGTCCTTCTGTAACTTACTTATTTCCATCAGTATTTCGTTTTTGATACCCATATTGATGTGTGTAGCTATAGCCTATTCATTTTCATTGATGTATGATTTTTCATTGTGGGAGGATATCAGAGTTTTTGATCTTCTGTTGATGGATTTCTAAGCAGTTTAACAAAATAGCCAAATTTTGTCTAATTCATTTCTGCCTCTGAAGAGATGCTCTCCTCCTTTAATTCTTTAATGTGGTAAATCACATAAATCAACTTCCTAATATTAAAAAATGTTGCATTCCTTCCTGTGTACCCTTCAAAGCTTATCTGAAATACTATATTGTCTTTGAATTCTTCTCTGATCTTCTCTCCTCCCTCCTAATTCTTTGCTCCAGAAAAGTGCTTTCCCTCCCCTAACCCCCTGTGTCATTCTGTAGGTATTTCATTGTGGGCATTAATATTACATTTTAATTATTTCTTTATAAACATATCTCTCCTATCACATGAGCTCATCAAGATGACAGAATCTTTTTCTCCAGATTCCTTACTATTTTTGCACTAATTTAAATTAAACCAACCTGTTCTAAACCCTACCTCTTAGTAACAGATATGAATCAGACATCTGCCTTCAACTTTGGACAGCCTGCCTCATTACCTCGAGGATCCTTTGGGCCCCCAGACTTGCACTATGGCCATCAGAGCCCCATTCTCAGCTAGGACAAAGTAGTGATGCAGGCCATTTAGAATGTGGAAAAGCAGTGAAGATATGGCCCTAGTTTCTGAATCAGATATATGGCAAAAATATATTCATTCTGTGCTTAGTCACTCAGTCGTGTCTGATTCTTTGTGACCCCATGGACTGTAGCCCTCCAGGCTCCTCTGTCCACGGGGATTCTCCAGGCAAGGATACTGAAGTGGGTTGCCAGGCCCTCCTCCAGGGGATCTTCTCAACCCAGGGATTGAACCCAGGTCTCCTGCATTGCAGGCGGATTCTTTACCAGCTGAGCTACCAGGGAAGTCAGTATTCATTCTACTAGGTTATGTTGACAATTCATCAAGCATTTACAGTGTATTAAGTGATATTCTATGCATTAAGGCCGTGCACTATTTATGATAGTACATCAGTTAAAGTGTGCATGCTAAGTCACTTCAGTTATGTCCGACTCTGCAATTCCATGGACTGTAGCCTGCCAGGCTGCTCTGTCCATGGGATTCTCCAGGCAAGAATGCTGGAGTGGGTTGCCATGCCCTCCTCCAGGGGATCTTCTTGACCCAGGGATTGAACCCATATCTCTCACATTTTCTGCATTGACATGTGGGTTCTTTACCACTAGTGCCACTAGTTAAATATTATAAAATACATTTAAGAAAGAGGTAAGAAGTTCCAGTAAGTTGTCTGAATATGCCTTCTCTGTCATAGATTCTTATTTACTTCCACAACTCTCCAAATGTCTAGAATTTGGCAGAAACAAATATATAGTTCATCTAAGAGGTTTAGTTACTCAAAGTACACCTTTATAATAGTCATTTATTGCATGGCTTTGAAGTTGGTGCCCTAAGGATTTAGTATAGAGAAGTTCCAGGAATGCATTAGAAACCTAAGGAAAAACTCCCATTGTGACTAGTTAATATCCTGTTTTGGGAACAGCAGCCCATCTTTTGACCATAATATAAAATTTGAGCTGCATGTTGAAAACCGTGTGCCAAGAAGTACCATTAGGCTCTGTGTGGCTGAGGCTTCATCAGCTCTTGTGATTAACTTTTTGCAGTAAAGGAGATGGTAGTCTCTCCTTTGTATAGCCCAGGAAATGCCTGCAAGCCTTCCAACTTCTGACTAATTCAACCTCTACCCACTCTAGGGAAATGGACAAATCCACAGCCTACATCTCTTCCCACTGTGGACTCCTTGACAATCAAATTCTGAAAAAGCAAACCTCCCTACATGATTTCTTGCTGGAATAATGAAACCCATCTCAGCCCCTGCTTGACAGTTTTCTTCAGAAAAGGAGAATAGCCACAT
Organism: Muntiacus reevesi; assembly: GCF_963930625.1. Lineage (NCBI taxonomy): Eukaryota > Metazoa > Chordata > Mammalia > Artiodactyla > Cervidae > Muntiacus > Muntiacus reevesi. The sequence goes on along the minus strand of NC_089253.1, from coordinate 78,362,100 downwards.
TTAAAAACCTGTACAATTTGACCTTTCCAAAAGTGAGAGGTTTTTCCTCACCAAAGTGATTCATTTGAGCCTATAATTTGTAAATGAAAAGCCCCAATGAAAAGAACCAAGTGACTATTCCTCTGAAACCTTTTTGGATGAGCTGGAATTGCCCTTTGGCATTAAATCCTCTCTTCCAGACCCATTTAAAGATCCATTTTGCATGGTCTTAGAACCATGGGTAGTGTGCAAAAGCAATCAACTTAGCAAAGCTACCAATTTTGGAGTATTTGCTAGGTATAAGCCTAGTCTGTACAAGTATTCTCTTTTCATCTTCACACCAGCCCTAGAGGTAGATGCTATTATTTTTACCGTTTTATAGATGAAGACCCTGAGACACAGAAAAATGAAACAAATTGGCCCCTACCCCTCCACATCCTCTTCCATTACCACCACCACCACCACCATCACCATCATTGTTATCACCACCATCAACATCTAGCGCCTACTATGTGCCTATATTCAGTTATTTATTCTTTTTAAAGCTCATTTCATCTTCATGACAGTTCCGTGGAGCCAGCACTACTAATTGACCAAAGGAGGTTTACTCCAGATTTCCTTTGTCATGGCAGCCAGGAGCATGCAGAAGCAGATAACAGAAATCTCGGCAGCCACATTTGACTCAGCACTGTTAGTGGAGCTGTGGAGGGACAAAATTATAAAGAAGCGAAGTTTATGAGTGCCTCACTACCACTTCACCTCTCAGTGCTGGTGCCTCTTCCTCCCAGTGAGTGCCTCCCTCACCCCCTCCATGGGTACCCAGGGCCTTTGTGATAGCCAGGAATGCCCCGTGTCTGCCACTCCACCCCCATCCCCCTGACTGCACCAGTGTTAAGGGTCCCCAGTACCTTGGGCCTCATTCAACTCTCTATCTACATCAAAACTGATCTACATCAAAATCAATCATCAGAACTCTATACCTCCATCAAAACTGTGGGTTCTCCCTCATACTTGCTCTGTTGTAAGGTAATGTGCTCTCTTAGGTCAAATTTGTTGTGGGTGTATGTTTAGTCACTAAGTCGTGTCCGACTCTCTGCGACACTGTGGACTATAGCCCACCAGGCATAAGATTTCCCAGGCAAGAATACTGGACTGGGTTGCCATTTCCTTCTCCATTAGGTCAAATTAGAATAGTAGTATCTAGTAATAGTCTAACAATAGACCAGAGTTCTCTCTCCGTCCAACCTTACCAATAGTTGAATTGTCTGGTTTAAAAATTTTGGCCACCTGCTGGGCACTTAATGGCATATCACTATAATTTTAATTTGCATCTAATAAGGTCTAATTCAACTAATAAGGTTGAATATCTTCTCATGTTTGTTATTTCTTCCTTTTTGTATAACTCTTATTCATATCTTTTGCTTATTTTTCTATAGAGTTGTTGATCTTTTGCTTATCAATTCCTATGGATACTTTGTGAACTCTGGGTTCTTCTATTTTGCAAATAATTTCTCCTTGTATCATTTGTTGAATCCTCACCCATCTCCAGTGCTCCTTTGGTCATATAACACTTGTCAAATATGTAGGCAGCTGTCTCTGGACTCTCTATCCTCTGCCAAGACCAGACTGTCTTAACTATTTGGGCTTTTGTAATTTTTTAATAGTGTTTTGTTCTTCATTGTATGGATTTCTACTTTTTACTATTTCTTTCCTTCTACTTTATTTTTTAATTATTTTGCTATTCTTCATCTTCCATCTTAAGATGGCTACTTAGCGTAACAATTTTCACTCTTATTTTATAATATAAGCATTTAATTCTTTACATCATCCACTGAGTACTGCTTCGTCTCTTCCCTCAAGTTTTGATAGTGATGATTATTTTCACTGTTATTAGTTCAAAATATTTTGTTTTTTATTATCATTACTTTTTTGACCTGTGAGTTATTTAGAATGATTTACTAATTTACACAGTTATTTGGAATCAGTTTGTTCCTTTTGAGGCTTGCTTGTAATCATCTCTAGGGCAGGTACAGAGCATTTGAGCTAATTTGATCATTAGTCCAGGACCCTAGGGCTTACTGGGTGGCATTATTGGTAAAGAACACTCCTGCCAATGCAGATGTAAGAGATGCATGTTTGATCCCTGGGTTGGGAAGATCCCCTGGAGGAGGGCACCACAACCCACTCCAGTATTCTTGCCTGGAGAATCCCATGGACTGAGGAGCCTGGTCAGCGTGGGTGCGCTACAGTCCATAGGATCACACAGAATCGGACACGACTGAGGCAACAGAGCAGCACAGAGGACACTAACGTTCTTCTTCTTCTTGGCCCTTTCTGAGCAGTCTGTCCAATGCTCCATGTATTAATAAATCTTTCTACTCTGCTTGAACACAAATTATTCCCAACTTCATATGAGAAACTCTTCTCTCTCTTTCTTTCCAACTCTCCTCTTTCTTTCTTTCTTTCTGCATTTTGCCCTGAAAATTTTAGCTGCCTTGACCTCCCCAAATTCCAAATTTTGTCTCCTCACTTCATCAAGGTCACTGCCTGGTTCTGTTTGAGCCCCTCTGATCTGTGGCCTGAAAGTTCTCTCTGGACAATGAACAGGGCAAGTTCAGGTCCTACCTTGCTTGTTTTCCTTCTCTCAAAGGTTCCTTTCTGCTGTTGCCCATTGCCTGGTATTCAAAATCAAGTTTTTCCTAATATCCTGCTTGATTTTCTCATTGTGAAGAGTGGAGGATAAATCCAGGTCCTATTTTTCCAACATGGCCAGAAGTGGAAATTGGTCATCCCTGATCTTTCTTTCTTTTTTTTTTTTTGCTTAATTTATTTCATTTCATTAAACATCTTAATCCATTTTTTGTTGTTTGTTTGTAACCTATGTTTGAACATCTCCTTCTGCCATGTGTTGTGTCTGCTGCGTCTTTCTCAAGATGCTTTGTTTCTTTGTATGTTTATTTTTGCCCAGGGGCAACTCATTTTCTCTGGCATTTTATTTGCGAGAACTCTTTGAGACCTGGGATAAAGATGGTTTACTTTAGCATTTGTATTTATTTCTACTCAATGCCTGGGATTACTACCAGTTGAGGATACTCTAAATAATATTCTCAGCTTGAAACATTTTGGGCCACCCAGGTGCTGAGAATGAAGACTGCAGACCTATGCTAATTCTGCCTTTGGTTCCAAATTCTGGGGATGATTTCTTTCTTCTTTTCTCAGTGCCGTATTTCAAGACTTATTTCTTGTGTATGTAAGGGGGCAATTGTTGTGGTTGGGGATTGTCCCATTAAAATCTTCAAATTGGGCAGGCATTGGGCTTTATATTGTTATCCATGCCCTTTGAGGCCATATAAAGCTAAGCTTGAATGTCACTTAGTTTGGTAGATATCTTCAGGGTAAAAGCAAACTCCAGTTCTGCCTACTTATCTTGGGTCCCCAAATTTGTATATACTTTTTTTGCCTAAAAATTTCTTACTCTTTTACAAGCTCACCAATGCATTTAGTAAGATTTGTGAAAATATCTTATCCATAATGTTTAATTATACTTGATAGGAAGATCTTTTCAGATTACCGTATTGCTTTTTGGGGGCTACTTTTCTATATTTTTCTGTTACACATCTCTTACTGTTCTAAATTATAAGTAATAGAACCACAAAATTTACTATCCAAACGGAGACACTTCTGAGAGTGAAAAATGGGTAGTCAATGCTATTAACTATCTGAAGTTAGATTAGTGAATCCATAAAATATTTCTATTGAAAAATCACCCTCAAAAATAAAATATTTTCTGACAACAACAATAACAACAAAAAATATTTTCTGATAAAAAATTTAATGTGCACCAAAATAAAAAAATCTTTCTGTTGTTTGCCAAGACATTAAAATAAGCAGAATAACTGTTCTTGATACAGCTTTTTGTACTTAGGTCACCTTCACCAAGTCTATGCCTAATGTCATGTCAGTGGTATTTTTCTTAAGATTCTTTTTTTCTTTCCTAGCATTATCTTAGAGCCTCAGCATTTTGCTTCTTCAGTTATCTAACTGCCTACCTATATATTTATGTATGTGTATTTCTTAACATAAAACTATCTATACATTACAACTTCTATTTCTCTTGATAGAATATCATAGTCAAGTGCAAAATTATTACATAACAACCAACTATAAGTTCATTTCAGTAGAATGAGTTTCTCAATTCAGTAAGAATTTCGGTGTTAAAGTTTCAGAAGATCTGTCTCAAAATCAATTTTGGAGCACAATTATAGAATTTTAAAGGCATATTTTTTATATTGCTTGTTTCTTGCTGTCAGATATTCATTTAGCTCCTTCCTTGCTTTGGCAGGGATGTGTTTCATGTCCTCCCTATTTGCGAGTGTTGTCTTATTTAATAATTGCCACTCTACAAATTTCAGAGGCTGAGATTTCTGTATTTCATTTGTTGAACACTTGCTTATGGATTTATGACTTTATTTTGAACAAAGTACAGTCAAAATTTAGAAGACCTGTTTCTAAAACTCCTATGCTTTTCTGTAGGACACTTAGGTAGATTTATAAAGCATGAAAAACCTGTCTGATGTCAGTAATTTCATATCATTTAAGCTAGTTCTTTAAAGTTGCAAACATTTCTCAAATCCAATCGGTCACAGGCAGCAAAAGACGAAAATACTTACTTCCCTGATGTAATCATTGGGTTTTTTTTTTTTTTATATACGCTTTTCTTGTTGTTGTTGTTTAGCCATTAAATCATGTTGACCTCTTTGACACCCCATGAACTGTGGCCCTCCAGGCTTCTCTGTCCATGGGATTTCCCAGGCAAGAATACTGGAGTGGGTTGCCGTTTCCTTCTCCAGGGGATCTTCCTAACTGAGGGACTGAACCCTGGACTTCTGCATTGCAGGCAGATTCTTTACCACTGAGCCACCAGGGAAACCCCATATAAGATTTATCACAACATTTTTGTAGTTCAGTTACTCTAACTCTTCATATATAAATTTTGCTAATTTTGACATCTACAGCTTATATTTCTCTGGGTATAAATAGAAGTCTGAGCACAGTCATGAATTATATGTGTGCGATAACCAATCACAGTTGCCTTTCAGCATAAGTCTCTCCATTTCCTAGGAACATTATGTCTTAAAGTGTAAACTCTGTTCACTGCATGTATCAAACACGTTGCAATATGGAACCAAGGGAGTAGAGAGAGAAGGTCTGCCCAACTCTTCCTGTCTCCTTTTTTTACAGTTTTTCTAATAATGCTGTGTTTTTTTAAACATGAAAAATTGAGGACAAAATAAACCAGATAGACGCAGGATAATAGGCATAACCTGAGACATTCTGGGTAAGCCAGAACCTATGTTCAGCCTAGGGCTTCTCTGGTGGCTCAGAGGTAAAAATCTGCCTGCCAATGCAGGAGGTGCTGGTTGGATCCCAGGGCCAGGAAGATCCCTTGAAATAGGAAAAAGTAACCAATTCCAGTATTCTGGGAAATCCAATGGACAGAGGAGCCTGGCAGGCTACATTCCATGGGTTCCCAAGAGGGGGACACAATTTAGCAACTTAACAACAAAAGTGTTCAGCCTAATTACAGCCGGACAGATATGTCTCATGTATGTTTGCAATTCCAGGGCTAGCTGAGGGCCTCCTTGTATCCTAGGTTCCTTTTTTAATTTTTTTTGGTTGTGCTGAGCAGCATGTAGAATCTTAATTCCCCAACTAGGGATCAAACCTGTACCTCCTGCAGTGGAAGCACAAAATCTTAACCACTAGACCACGAAAAAAGTCCCTATCCTCGGTTCTTAATACATACTTGTTGGGTAAACTACTCCAAAATAGCCTATTTGCTTGGCTAAGACTTTTTGTATTAATGCAGAGGAATGAGGATGGGCAGGTTCTTTGTAACAAGACCCTCTGACCTCCTACCACACAGGAAGCTGCTTCCTCTGCTAAGACTTAACTGCAAGCAGATGACCCCTTGTTGCTATTTTGGAGCATTTTTTTTCTACAGACCACATGTATTGAACTCTACAATCTGGCTCTATCAGTTCTTTCAACCCATACACACTGCTGAGACCAAACTTTTTTTTTTTCTGAGCCCTTCAAACTATGTGGGCTCAGTCTAAGAAGAACCCTGAGGTCGTAACACAGACATAGTTTGCAGACTGACCTGGCTTGACTTGGCCACTGTCTTGACTGAAACTAAAGGCATATTGGTGGTTCCAGCTGTTCCTTTCTGGGGACTGTTGTCCATATTTCTCAAGATGCGCCTGACAGAAACTTTGGTATAAACGTCTCTCCTGTGATCTATCTTTGAAGGCTATGAGCTATGCACACCCATGTTGGCCATGGCTTGTGCTCTGGAACACTTGGAGGGGCTGGAGGTGTCTCTCTGCTGTTACGCAAGTGAGACTGTGAGCCTCATACTCAGCATTTGGCACCCGTTCTAGCTCAAGGCAGAGTCTACCTTGGTTTTATTCTGACTGTGGCTCCTATGAGTTTTTTTTTTTTAAAGGTAATGCTTTGGAAGTTAGGAAGTTAAGGAGGTAGGAAGCTGGGGGAGATTTCTTTTGATGGAGAGGTACCCATTAGATAGTTATTTAAATATTCATAGAAAGGCAGATCTCTGCTGGGCACTGTATTAGAAATGATCTCTGTCCATCTTAGGCAGTTCTCCAGGAAACAGGCATCATTAGCATTTGGACCATCCATCTAGCCCACCAGGAGTGTTTCCTAGCACTTTGGGAAAACTCTGAGATGTTTTAAAAAAATAAAAAAAGTGGAGTTGGGGGTCAAAGAAGTGTCATAGGACATTGTGATCGATTCCTCATTTGCAAGTCTCTTGTCACTGGCAGGACTTTGAGAAACTGCCTGCTCAGAGATCTTAACAGGAATGACAGTGACTAGACTCTGAACTCAGACCACATTTATGCCATTAAAAAATGAACAGCTATTTGAGATTGAATTTATCAACTTAAAAGATGCAGAATTTGTGCTGCAATAGCCTTTTGTAAACAAAGTGTCACTAGAAAACTCAAATGTTTCTTAATTCTTTTTGAAGAAATGCATAATTCTTTCATGGCTTTCATGTTGTTCCCCAATAAGATTTCATGTATGAATTGTGACCTTGTGTAACATTTTTTCTCAGACTTGGACCAGTAATGGAACCATTTTTAAACTTAATTTCCTTTTAATTCCTTCCAATTACTAGGCACTGGTCTTTGTGCCAAGAACCAATCCAGTTGGTACATTTTGTGAAGGCTGTGGAATCATATTTCTTTAAACCACACATGATACCCAGAAGGCATTCTAACAGATCTGCCCTCATCACTGTCCTTTAAGTTAGTTATTCTTGATTTCAAAAGAAGTTTATCCCAGGGCAGTCCATGGCACATGTGCGTAACAATAGTCTTTCAAGTTTTCCCCATCTGCTGGTTGGTTAGTGGTCTCCAAGTAACAAGGACCATATTGGATTAAGTATTTTAAGCACAAAATAGCATAAGAAATCATTGGTAACCCTTATTGGCAGGCTTATCACAGGAGTCCAAATATGGGAAGGCTTTTGAATCACAGATGCCCAAAAAATGTTAAGTTAAAATCTAAGACTTATAAAGGGTTAGCAACCTTTGTACATCAAAGGATACTCTCAAAAGATTGAAAAACAACCTGGAAGATGGGAGAAACTATTTGCAAATCATGTATTTAATATATGGTTAATTTCCAAAATATATAAAGAATTCCTAGAGTTTTCTGGTAGCTTCCCTGGTAGCTCAGTCAATAAGGAATCTGTCTACAATGCAGGAAACCAGGGTTTGATCCTTGGGTTGGGAAGATCCCCTCGAGAAGGAAATGGCAACCCACTCCAGTATTCTTGCCTAGAGAATCCTGTGGACAGAGGAGCCTGGTGGGCTTCTGTCCATGGGGTCACACAGAGTCGGACATGACTGAAGCGACTTAGCATGTATGCATGCATTGGAGAAAGAAATGGCAACCCACTCCATTGTTCTTGCCTGGAGAATCCCAGGGACAGAGGAGCCTGGTGGGTTGCCATCTATGGGGTGGCACAGAGTCAGACACGACTGAAGCGACTTAGCAGCAGCAGCCAGTTTTCTTCTTGGAAAATCCAATGGCCACAGGAGCCTGGCGGGCTACAGTCCATGGGATCACAAGAGTTAGACACAACTAGGCGACTAAACCACCAGAGTTCAACAACAAAAATCCGATTCAATTAAAAGATGCTCTACATCAGCGGTCCCCAATCTTTTTGGCATCGGGACTGGTTTTGTGGAAGACGATTTTTCCATGGACTATGGTGGGAGTAGTGGGGATGGTTTCAGAATGATTCAAGCACATTATAATTAGTGTGCACTTTATTCCTATTATTGTTACATCAGCTCCATCTCAGATCATCAGGCATTAGATCGCAGAGGTTGGTGACCCCTGCTGTACATCATTAGTCATTAGACAAGTGCAAATAAAACCATGATAAAATATCAGTTCACATCTGTTAGGAAGTTCAGTTCAGTTCAGTACAGTTCAGTCGCTCAGTTGTGTCCGACCTTTGCAACCCCATGGACTGCAGCACTCCAGGCTTCCCTGTCCATCATCAACTCCCAGAGTTTACTCAAGCTCATGTCCATTGAGTTGGTGATGCCATCCAACCATCTAATCCTCTGTTGTCCCCTTCTCCTCCCGCCTTCAATCCTTCCCAGCATCAGGATCTTTTCAAATGAGTCCATTCAGGAAGGCTATTATCAAAAAATAGAATACGAGTATTGGCAGAAATGTGGAGAAATTGAAACCTCTGTGCATTGCTGGGAGAAATGTAAAATGGTTCGGCCACTGCAGAAAACAGTTTGGCAGTTCCTTAAAAAATTAAACATAAAATTGCCATATTATCCAGCACTTCCACTCCTAGGTATATACTCAAGAAAATTGAAAGCAGACTTGAACTGATACTTGTACACCCATGGTCCTGGCAACATTCTTCATAATAAGCAACAGATAGCAACAGTGCAAGTGTTCAGCAAGAGATGAATAGAAAATATGGTATATCCACACAATGGAATATTATTCAACTGAACCATACACTAAATTTAAAGTGTATGGTTAAAATAAAGTTAAAATAGTGACTTTTATACTAAGTATATTTAACCACAGTTTAAAAAAAAGGAAAAGGAAAGGCAAGCAGTTTTCACGGACACAAGTCCTTGAGGATTTCTACTACCATTAGGCCCTCCTTTTTTCCTTAATAATTAATGGGGTGATAAGTAGTGGATTGGGTTGTATATGGAAGAATTTCCATGGACAGGAGTAAAGTAAAGGTCTTTGCAGGCTGAAAGCTGGGATGAACACAGATGCAAGAGAGACACAAATGTCTGCCCTTGTTCCAGGAATAGTGATTGGAGTGGGACAGACAGTGCAGAAAAAGGCACCTTAGGATATTTTGCAGCTTCCTCCTCAGGGGGCTGCCCAACCCCAGGTTCAAAGCCCCCAAGTTATCTTTATTGCAATCTTTTATATGATAAGCAGGAAGCCTCCTAGATTTTCAGTCAGTGAAGTAACAAATGGATTAGAACTTTGGTCATGCCAGTCTGCCACTCATAGGGTGAGTACCTAAGGGTTGCTATTTGCTGAGTGATGAATTTTGTGGCAGTGGCGCTTCACTCTTCCTCCTGAAGCCATTTTCAGCATTCCCGAGACTTGGAAAGGCCATTGGCTAGGATTAGGGAGCAAGCTTGGAAGAAGTGGGCACAAATGGCTCATCCTGACCTTGACAGTCAGAATCCTGTTTTAAGCTCCATGCTACTGCCTTTAAAGAAAAGCCATTGCACAGGGAGAGAGATGAGCTTGAAATCACAGGGAGGACACGTTTCATCATCTAATCCATCCTCCCAAGTACTGGTGTGAATCCTTCTCGACAGGGTGATGTTCTGTACCCCTGGCTTCACATAATGATCCAGCTTATGTCACCTCTCTTGGAAGGTTATCCTACAACACGAGGGGTGCCCACTGGCATGCAGTCTGATGAGCAGAGAGAGATTGGACCTTCCTTTCTTTGTGTGCATATGATCAGAATGCAGTCAAGTGGAGGCAAGTGAAATGACAGTTAGGGCTCAAATTTGCATTTTCTCTGTTCATTTTATTTTGATAGAAGGCAAGCATGGAATTGCCTAAATTGAACTCAGGAGACTGGAAATAGTCATGATTGTAATGCAGTGTAATTGTCAAGCCCAGACTCTTTGTCTCATGTTATTTAACCTCTTTTTGGCCTTTCCAAGGAATATGGTAGAGGAGGGGTTCATATTGGTTTCCAGAAAATAAAATAAAAATTTTCCTGGAAAATAAAAGCCCCATAATTCACCTAGTTACCCACATTGCTCTGTCATCTTCATGTTTTGTTAGTCAGTTAAAAAAAGTAGATAAGACTCTTCCAGATGTTTAACTATTTTTTTTTTTTTTTTTGGTAAACACATTTCTTTTGAAAGAACTCTAAATACTCTTGCAGATTTTCAAAGCCCAGATTTTGCACAGTTCTAATGTCAACGCTGAAGGGCAATCACAGACTGAGCCATAGAAAGAGGCACCATCAAAATACCACATCAAACATAAGCTTCGTGTAAGTTTCTTACCTGAAATAAACATTAAAACCTCATGAAAAAGCATAAGAATGTTCTAAAAATATAGGTTTATCACTAAGGTGATATAGGAAGCTTAGGGATGGGATAGTGGGAAGGCAGGAGAAAAGATTTGATAGAAGGTACTAGACAAAAGTAGGATTTTATTATATCAAGAATTCCATTTGTAACTTTCATTTTCTTTCTTCTTGAGAATTCTTTGAGAATCCATGGAGAAGAACAGGGTGAGCAGAAATCAGGGGAGAAGCTCTGGGTTACCACGACAACGTGACTCTTGACTCCATCTCTATCACCCATCATTGCCTTTTGGATTACCGCAGAGATCTTTGACATTGGAATTAACACATCCTCCTAAATCTGAGGATAATTTAAAGCTGAAGAATAGAAAAGTCTCTAAATAGTACAATGAGCTCATCTTTACTCAAAAGATGTGTAATGGTCACAATGCAACATAATTGAGATAGTTCCTTATTTCTCCCCCAGTAAAGCTGTTATAAACCACTGCAAAGGCTCTGTAAAAAGTGACAAGGCTATAGAAATGTCTATTGTAAAGCATCAATAATTAATGATAATGGTTTGGGCCAAATAAATTTGTAAAAGAAAGTAAAACTTCAGATAATGTGAAAAATGTCAGAGTAGTATTTATAATCTAAATTTCAGTAACAATATAAACATGATTATTACTCCTCTTCTGGTCCTGCAGGTGAATTAAATAATGAGCATGCATCTATACAGACCAGTCTACAGAGTTCAGTGACAGCTTAATGAGCCACTAAGCACTTCTTTATAAAACCTTAAACTTCACTACCACACTCTATTTTTGCTAGTCTGCTAACTCAGGGGAAATCTATGGACCTGTTATTTTTTATTTGTGCATGCCTGCATGTGTACTCAGTCATGTCTGACTCTTTACAACCCCATGGACTGCAGCCCACCAGGCTTCTCTGTCCATGGGATTTTCCAGGCAAGAATACTACAGTGGGTTGCCATTTCCTACTCCAAGGGATCTTCCTGACCCAGAGATCAAACCTGTGTATTCTGCATCTCCTACAATTGGGCAGGCAGATTGTTTACGATAAGCAAACTGAGAATCCTATTTGTCTGTAAGGTCCACTAATTTGCCTTCTCTAAGTTATTGTTTTTCAACAAAGTGATGACATTCCTAGCTCCTGATTATTCTAAACTAAGTAAAAATAAATATAGGCTCTTTCCCTTCTGTCCTGGAGCTAGTAAGTCATAAACATTGTTTGAATTACTGTGAAGAAAGGTCGAAATAAAAAGAAAGATCAAATTGAAAGCCTAACTTCTGCCCTTGATGGTCTTGGGATCCTGTTGAAAAGAGCTCCCTGGCATTGACCAAACTGTGAGGTTTGAGGACACAGTCCTTGAACTGCCAAGTGTGCCCAAGACTTCTGACACCAACTGTAAGGAGTTAGGGTCCAACTACAAAATTAGAGGAAGAGTCCAGAAAAGACTACTCTCACTTCTGACACCGACTACACATTTAGAGGTTTCCCAAAATCACCTCCAGGTTTGGTAATTCACTAGAAGGACTCAAAGACTCGCTGAAAGTACTCACAGGTACATCTTGTTATAGAGGATACAGATTAAAAGCATACAAAGGAAAAGATGCAGAGGGCAGAGTTTGTGGAGAGAGGGGTTCCAAATGTGAAGCCTCCATTGTCTTCCCTTGTGGAGATAGAATGTGTTACCCTCCCAGTTCAATGTGTGACAATATGCCATGAGTTTTGGTATGCCGTTTTTCCTGGGGCTTCATTGTGTAGACATGATGGATTAATTTCCAGCCTGGCTGAACTTGGTCTCTAAGTTGATTGATACCATGTGACCCAAGGCCTCTGAAGTAAATCACGTGATTGATCTTCCAGGCATGACCAGCTCCCACCTTAAGACTATTGGGTGTGGCCCTATGATCTGGTGTGACCAGTCCCCACTCTACACAGAGATATCCCCAGCAGATACAATACAGATTACTTCCCAGAAGCTGAGGTTAAAGCTAGATCTCTTTGGGCGAGGCCATATTCTTTATTGCACAGGAGTCAAGGCAAGTCTGAGTGAAGAGGAAGTACTAAATTATGTGGTAGGTAGAGGGGAGCTTAGTATGAGCTTGGATGACCAACCAAATACTTGAGGAGCAATAGAAGGAACATGGACTACTCCCAAACAAGAGAACATCTGAAGATATGACAAATGTCTTTTAAAATGTGAAGGGCTGGTGTGCACAAAAAGATGATTCTTATCCTGTGTGCCTCTTGGAAATAGAGTTGAATGTCGGTGGGCTAGAAATATAAAAATGGTATAAGTTCAGTATAAGAGAGAACTTTCTAATAATTGAGACTATTTAAAAATATTACCCAGGCTGCCTTGAAGTTTTCAGTCATTAAAATTATTCTGGCAGTAAGCAGATCACCTATAATAGTAGCAGTCCTCTTATTAGGGAATACAATGACCCTTAAGAGTCTTTTTAACTCTAATACTCTATGGTTCTAAAATAATTTTTCTAGTCTTTCTTTTATTCTCAATTAAGAATTTTTATTGAAGTGTAAGTTACATAGCATTGTATTAGTTTCAGGTATCAGTCAGTTCAGTCATTCAGTTGTGTCTGACTGCAACCCCATTGACTGCAGCACTCCAGGCTTCCCTGTCCATCACCAACTCCTGGAGCTTGCTCAAACTCATGTCCTTCGAGTTGGTGATGCCATCCAATCATCTCATCCTCTGTTGTTCCCTTCTCCTTCTGCCTTCGACCTTTCCCAGAACCAGAGTCTTTCCCAGTGGGTCAGTTCTTCATATTAAGTGGCCAGAATGTTGAAGTTTTAGCTTCAGCATCAGTCCTTCCAGTGAATATTCAGGACTGATTTCCTTTAGGATTGACTGGTTGGGTCTCCTTGCAGTCCAAGAGACTCTCAAGAGTCTTCTCCAACACCACAGTTCAAAAGCATCAATTCTTTGGTGCTCAGCTTTCTTTAGGTCCACCTCTCACATCCATACATGACTATTGGAAAAACCATAGCTTTGACTTAGATTGGACCTTTTTCGGTAAAGTAATGTCTCTGCTTTATAATATGCTGTCTAGGTTGGTCACAGCTTTTCTTTCAAGGAGCAAGCGTCTCTTAATTTCATGGCTGCAGTCACCATCTGCAGTGATTTTGGAGCCCAAGAAAATAGTCTGTCACTGTTTCCATTGTTTCCCCATGTATTTGCTATAAAGTGGCATGATCTTTGTTTTTTGAATGCTGAGTTTTAAGCCAGCTCTTTCACTCTCCTTTCTCATTTTCATTAGGAAGTTCTTTAGTTCCTCTTTGCTTTCTGCCTTAAGGTTACTGTCATCTGCATTTCTGAGGTTATTGATATTTCTCCCTGCAATCTTGATTCCAGCTTGTGCTTCATCCAGTCCAGCATTTTGCCTGATGTGCTCTGCATATAAGTTAAGTAAGCAAGGTGACAATACAACAGGTATACAACATAATGATTCAATATTTGTATATAATTCAAAATGATCACCATAATAAGTTTAGTTAATGTCCACCACTGTAAGTTGCAATATGTTTTTTTCTTGTGATAAGAACTTTTAATATCTTCTCTCTGGTTGTTGTTTAGTCACTAAGTCATGTCCAACTCTTCTGAGACTCCATGGACTGTAGCCTCCCAGGCTCCTCTGTTTCTAGGATTTCCCAGGCAAGAATACTGGCATGGGTTGCCATTTCTTTCTCCAGGGGATCTTCCCAACTCAGGGATCAAACCTGAGTCTCCTGCATTGCAGGTGGATTCTTTACTTCTGAGCCACCAAGGAAGCCTCAATCTACTCTCTTAGCAACTTTCAAATATGCAATGCAGTATTATTACTAGTTATAAACACCATGCTATACATTATATCCATAAAGCTTACTTATTTTAAAACTGGAAGTTTGTACCTATTTTTCAACCTTGTATCCTAGAATCAGTGAGTTTTCTAAATTGTGTTCTTATTACAAGAATTACCTTTAGAATGTCTTATGTCATACCTGAGTGCTACAGTCTTGAAATGAATGTATGTTTTCCTGATCAGAACTTAGATTTAGAATATAGTATTTCAGATTCTACTAACTGAGTGATCAATGACTAGATCAGGATGGAAGTTTCTTCTTGTTCTAAATAAGAAGGAATGAATTGTTAAGCAAAAGAATAAAGTAAGAATGTTTTCATGAAACACATTTAATTTATATAAGTGAACCTATATTTTATAGCCACTTTAGAAATTGCAAATATATCTCATTAAGTGAGATTGAAGCAGATAAGTTAGGATTTTAACTTGAAACCTTCTGTTAACTCTAAATTCAAGTTACATTATATACTTCTTTTGAAAGATTCTGAGTCTGTTCCCTGTTTACAGCTGGTCTTTGTCATGAAGTAGGCTGAAATAATGTGAATTTTATCTTATTCAGATAAACAGAACACTGATATCCAGGATCAAATGGATTCATGCAGCCCAAATTTCCTTAGATTTCATCCTCTTATGTGTATAAGGGTAAATGACTGAAGTTGTAACTCCGATTTCCTTGGCCTTAACCCATACCTACAATGTAAACCCTCCAGTTTATATCAACTGTCTTTCTATCCAGATCATTTTTGATGTACCTCAGGGAGCTCTCATGAATTCTCGTCATGTAGTCCTGCTGGGGACAACTACTGCTTCACCTGGAATAGCCCTGTTTGGGCACGATCACTGTTCTCCTGCCTCTCACTGGGCACAGTCACCAAAGCTGTTGAGCCACCATGATGCCAGCCCTGGCTAACCAGGATGGCAAGGGGAAGAACACATCTCTCCCTGCATCAGAGGCATCCCCAAATGGTGCTGTTTGTGCTAAGGGTTCTATGTTGATGTCTTTGCTGTTGTTCAGTCACTAAGTTGTGTCTGACTCTTTGAAGCCTCATGAACTGCAGCACACCAGACTTCCCTCTCCTTCACTATCTTCCAGAGTTTGCTCAGACTCATGGCCATTGAGTCAGTGATGCCATCCAACCATCTCATCCTCTGCCTTCCCCTTCTCCTCCTTCCCTTAGTCTTTCCCAGCATCAGGTTCTTTTCCAGTGAGTCAGCTCTTTGCAGCAGGTGGTCAAAGTATTGGAGCTTCAGCTTCAGCATCAGTCCGTTTAGTGAATATTCAGGGTTGATTTTCTTTAGGATTGACTGGTTTGATCTCCTTGCTGTCCAAGGGACTCTCAAAAGTCTTCTCCAGCAATACAGTTCAAAAGTATCATAAAATTAGGGCAGAAATAAATGCAAAAGAAACAAAGGAGACCATAGCCAAAATCAACAAAGCTAAAAGCTGGTTTTTTGAGAAGATGAATAAAATAGACAAACCATTGACCAGACTCATCAAGAAAAAAAAGGGGAGAAGAATCAAATCAACAAAATTAGAAATGAAAATGGAGAAATCACAACAGACAACACAAAAATACAAAGGATCATAAAAGAGTACTATCAGCAACTATATGCCAATAAAATGAACAACTTGGAAGAAACAGGAAAATTCTTAGAAAAGTATAACTTGCCAAAACTGAACCAGGAAGAAATAGAAAATCTTAACAGACCCATCACAAGCACAGAAATGGAAACTGTAATCAGAAATCTTCCAACAAACAAAAGCCCAGGACCAGATGGCTTCACAACTGAATTCTACCAAAAATTTAGAGAAGACTCAAACTCTTCCAGAAAATTGCAGAGGAAGGTAAACTTCCAAACTCATTCTATGAGGCCATCATCACCCTAATACCAAAATCAGACAAAGATGCCACAAAAAAAGAAAACTACAGGCCAATATCACTGATGAACATAGATGCAAAAATCCTTAACAAAATTCTAGCAAACAGAATCCAACAACATATTAAAAAGATCATCCATCATGACCCAAGTGGGCTTCATCCCAGGGATGCAAGGATTCTTCAATATTCATAAATAAATCAATGTGATACACCACATTAACAAATTGAAAGATAAAAAAACCATATGATTATCTCAATAGATGCAGAGAAAGCCTTTGACAAAATTCAACATTCATTTATGATAAAAACCCTCCATAAAGCAGGCATAGAAGGAACATATATCTCAACATAATAAAAACCATATATGATAAACCCACAGCAAACATTATCCTCAATGGTGAAAAATTGAAAGCATTTCCCCTAAAGTCAGGAACAAGACAAGGATGCCCATTCTCACCACTACTATTCAACATAGTTTTGGAAGTTTTAGCCACAGCAATCATAGAAGAAAAAGAAATAAAAGGAATCCAGATTGGAAAAGAAGAAGTAAAGCTCTCACTGTTTGCAGCTGACATAATCCTCTACATAAAGGAGAGGATCTGTAACCCTAAAGACTCCACCAGAAAATTACTAGAGCTAATCAATGAATACAGTAAAGTTGCAGGATATAAAATTAACACACAGAGATCCCTTGCATTCCTATACACTAACAATGAGAAAACAGAAAGAGGAATTAAGGAAACAATTCCATTCACCATTGCAACGAAAAGGATAAAATACTTAGGAATAAATCTACCTAAAGAAACAAAAGACCTATATATATAAAACTATAAAACACTGATGGATGAAATCAAAGATGACACAAATAGATGGAGAAATATACCATGTTCATGGATCAGAAGAATCAATACAGTGAAAATAAGTATACTACCCAAATACCCATACAGATTCAATGCAATCCCTATCAAGCTACCAATGGTATTTTTTCAGAGTACTAGAACAAATAATTTCACAATTTGTAGTAAATACAAAAAACCTCAAATCGCCAAAGCAATCTTGAGAAAGAAGAATGAAACCAGAGGAATCAACCTGCCTGACTTCAGGCTATACTACAAAGCAACAGTCATCAAGACAGTATGGTACTGGCACAAAGACAGAAACATAGATCAATGGAACAAAATAGAAAGCCCAGAGATAAATCCATGCACCTATGGACAGCTTATCTTTGACAAAGGAGGCAAGAATATACAATGGAGAAAAGACAATCTCTTTAACAAGTGGTGCTGGGAAAACTGGTCAATCACTTGTAAAAGAATGAAACTAGAACACTTTCTAACACCATACACAAAAATAAACTCAAAATGGATTAAAGATCTAAATGTAAGACCAGAAACTATAAAATTCCTAGAGGAGAACATAGGCAAAACACTCTGATGTAAATCATAGCAGGATCCTCTATGACCCACCCCCCAGAGTAATGGAAATAAAAGCAAAAATAAATGGGACCTAATTAAACTTAAAAGCTTTTGCACAATGAAGGAAGCTATAAGCAAGGTGAAAAGACAGCCTTCAGAATGGGAGAAAATAACAGCAAATGAAGCAACTGACAAAGAATTAATCTCAAAAATATACAAGCAACTCCTGCAGCTCAATTCCAGAAAAATAAGTGACCCAATAAAAAAAATGGACCAAAGAACTAAACAGACATTTCTCCAAAGAAGGCATACAGATGGCTAACAAACATA
Organism: Muntiacus reevesi; assembly: GCF_963930625.1. Classification (NCBI taxonomy): domain Eukaryota; kingdom Metazoa; phylum Chordata; class Mammalia; order Artiodactyla; family Cervidae; genus Muntiacus; species Muntiacus reevesi. The sequence goes on along the minus strand of NC_089253.1, from coordinate 78,343,982 downwards.
TGAAAAGATGCTCAACATCACTTATTATCAGAGAAATGCAAATCAAAACCACAATGAGGTACCATCTCACACCAGCTATCAAAAAGTCTACAAACAATAAATGCTGGAGAGGGTGTGGAGAAAAAGGAACCCTCTTACACTGTTGGTGGGAATGCAAACTATTACAGCCACTATGGAGAACAGTGTGGAGATTCCTTAAAAAACTGGAAATAGAACTGCCATATATTGCTGGGCATACACACCGAGGAAACCAGAATTGAAAGAGACACATGTAACCCAATGTTCACTGCAGCACTGTTTACAATAGCCAGGACATGGAAGCAACCTAGATGTCCATTGGCAGATGAATGGATAAGAAAGCTGTGGTACATATACACAATGGAATATTACTCAGCTATTAAAAAGAATGCGTTTGAATCAGTTCTAATGAAACTGGAGCCTATTATACAGAGCAAAGTAAGTCAGAAAGAAAAACATCAATACAGTATATTAATGCATATATATGGAATTTAGAAAGGTGGTAATGATAACCCTATATGCAAAACAGAAAAAGAGACACAGATATACAGAACAGACTTTTGGACTCTGTGGGAGAAGGCGAGGGTGTGATGTTTCGAGAGAACAGCATCAAAACATGTATATTATCTAGGGTGAAACAGATCACCAGCCCAGGTTGGGTGCATGAGACAAGTGCTCGGGCCTGGTGCACTGGGAAGACCCAGAGGGATCGGGTGGAGAGGGAGGTGGGAGCGGGGATCGGGATGGGGAATACATGTAAATCCATGGCTGATTCATGTCAATGTATGACAAAAACCACCACAATATTGTAAAGTAATTAGCCTCCAACTAAAAAAATAAATGGAAATAAATAAATTTTAAAAAAGATAGAAAGATGGTAATGATGACCCTTTATGTGAAACAACAAAAGAGACACAAATGTAAAGAACAGATTTTTGGACTCTGTGGGAAAAGGCGAGGGTGGGATGATTTGAGAGAATAGCACTGAAACATGTATACTATCATATGTGAAATAGATTGCCAGTCCAGGTTCGATGCATGAGACAGGGTGCTCAGGGCTGGTGCACTGGGATGACCCTGAGGGATGGGATGGGGAGGGAGGTGGGAGGGAGGGTCAGAATGGGGAACACATGTACACCCATGGCTGATTCATGTCAATGTATGGCAAAAACCACCACAATATTGTAAAGTAATTAGCCTCCAATTAAAATAAATTAAAAAAGAAGAAAGTATCAATTCTTCAGTGCTCAGCCTTCTTTATGGTCCAACTCTCACACTGGTACTTGACTACTGGAAAAACTATAGCTTTGACTAGATGGACCTTTTTCGGCAAAGTGATGTCTCTGCTTTTTAATATGCTGTCTAGGTTTGTCATAGCTTTTCTTCCAAGGAGCAAGCAGCTTTTAATTTCATGGCTGCAGTCACCATACACAGTGATTTTGGAGCCCAAGAAAATAAAATCTGGTACTGTAATATAATATTTAATATAGAGTTCTATAGTATTTAATCAAGAGCTCTATGAGAGAACAGTTAGGCTAACTGTGACCACTCTTAGCACTTCCACCAACAGATCTCTAACAGTCTCAGGTTAGGTGAACTCATACCAGGCAGTATATTGGTTGGGTCATGAAGGCTGGTCCTTCAGTTGGCAGTGGGTGTTTCTCCACAGGGTCCTCTTCTAAGCTCTCCTCTGATGAGCTGTCTCACCATCTTCCACACTGCTGCATGCCAATGCTGGCAGAGGCACCTCAAACACAGATGCCAGGTGCAGGCAGCTATTCTAGCCAATGGTTTATTCTGGAAGCCAAAGTCATCCTCATTGAAAGAACTGAGAACCATGCTTCTCTATCAAGGTTGCCAGGATTACACACTCTCGTTCTTAGCATCCCACAGCACAGATCTGCTCACACTGTTTGCAGTACAAATGGAGTAATATCTGAAACTGAGTCAAAAACCCTGTAACGTCATGAACTCCTTTTGGGTATGCCAGTAGGATAGCTTGGCCTATACCAAGCTTTGGGCTGTTCTGTAGTACCAGAAACCAGAAAATGTATGCCCTGAAATGTTGGCATCCTTGAGGGGAACATTGCTGAGAAATGGCCATTCCTGCAGAGCAGACATCTTCCCATGCAAAAAGGCGTGTGAAGTCTTCTCCCAAACATGTAAATGTCTGTGAAGTAACCCTGAACAGGGGACCACCCATCCTTTACAGGGAAATAAACTCAAGCAAAGTGATTTTTCCCTTGTGGACATATGTGCTTCAGTGTCACAGCTCAGTAGTCTCACAAGTAAAGACAAGCAGAGGTATGAGAGTTGCCCTCACCTGGGGGCCTGGTGACTCAATCTACCCTCTGCATAATGAACACTCTTTCTAGTGAGAGATAAAGAACCACTCAGATGTTGAACACCTAGGCCGGGAGCACTGGGTTATAGGTCCTGGTGTCTTGGGACCCTTGTCCTCAATACTTGAGCTGGTCTCAGGAGGCCACTGGTGACTCTTCAGACATTAGTAGGAAAGGATGTTCACAGACCAATAGGATGTGAATGGGAAGGAGGCAGGGTCAGTGGGAGAGAGGGTATAGAGGAGCCAGAAACTAGGCCAAGTTCATGACTTTAGCCTATCTCTGGTCCTTCTTTTCCTTTCTGTTCTTTCTTCCTGTTTTCTCTCCTCTTCCCTGGTAGTCAGCGGGTAGATGAGGGACCTGGTATTTGGGGTCTAAGGCTGGGAGATTATAATCTTGGAGTTGGATCCATCCTTAGCATCTCTTGCCCAGCATCTCAAGCTGTGTTTGGGGCTCTACAATACATTCTGGCAGTTTACAGGTAAAATGGGTAAAAAATGGGAGAGTTTCTAGAATTCAGTGTAGCTCCAGAGTCATATCCTTAACAACATGAGGGATACCAGAATTTTCCTGGCATATAAACACTGGTTGTTATCTTGATCTGACAACTATAAGAATTCTGTGTGTATGGTTTCCATTCTTCAATGCCAATGATGTATTGCTTAAAAATAAACAAGCACTGTCTCCTTTTTCTAAAAAAGAGCATGCCTGTGTGTATGTCTGGGAGGTCACATGTGTGTATGTGTTTGTGATTTTTATGTCTGCTGCCCACAGGAATCTTTCTCTTGCACATTGTTCTGGAGATTAATTTTCAAGATTAACTAAGTTCCTTTCCTTTCATTTTATTAGGAATATAAGTCACTTTGCTTTTTTCTGTGCCCTGATTGTGTTTGCATTGAAGGAAGCATATTTTTGAAAACAGATCCATGTCTGTAAGTGGACATTTATGGTTCTCTCCCACAAGAATCAGGCCTTGAAGAAGGGCTGGCCCATCCATGGTGCTGTATTTGAGTTGCTCAACTTGGTGATTCAGAGCTCACTACTCTTCAAAAGAACATGGTCAGTAGATGCCTTTCTTCCTATGTCCAGAGTTCTTCACCTCCTTTCTGGGGAAGAAATATATTTAACAACTGTCATGAAAGGAATGTCTATTTTCTTATGAAATTATCTGGCCAACATCGTAAATGTATGACTCTGGCGGCCCTGTACCAACTTACCAGTTGGGACAGTTTCCCAACTCTCAGCGTCAGTGAACAATGATCTTGAGATTCCAGATTGTCCTTTCAGAAAGGAATTGAGTTCTGCTGGGTTTGGGGGGAACCTCAAGCAAATATATACCTGGATACCTGCCACGTAGGAGATTCTCAGCCAAGAAAAGAACTGTGCTATGCCCATTGAAGTCCGGGTGTTCCCAGCCATCAGGGAGTTAGAGTGATGGTGGGTAGCTCCCAGTCTTGAGGGTCTTTCTTTATCACGTGCTGTTTCAGATTTGCTCTTCTGTCATTGGCTTTAATGGATGGTATGATAATGTGTTGGTTTTTAAAAGTTTATTTATTTTTGGCTGTACTGGGTCTTCATTGCTGCTCTCATGCTTTCTCTAGTTGTGGGGATTACTCTACAGAGTTGCAGTGCACAGGCTTTTCATTTCAGTGACTTCTCTTGTTGTGGAGCATAAGCTCTAGGCTCATGGACTTAAGTAGTTGCAGCACGCAACCTCACTAGCTGTGGAGCACAGGCTTAGTTGCTCTATGGCATGTGGAATCTTCCCAGGCCAGGGACTGAACCTGTGTCCCCTGCATTGGCAGGTGGGTCCTTAACCACTGGACTACCAGCAAAGTCAGATAACGTGTGTTTACGTGTGTGTCTCCCTCACTGGGTAGTGGGCTCTAGGGCCTCTGCTCTGCACATCCTCAGAGTCTGCAGGATGGCCTCCTGAAGGTGCGCATTCACCAAATGCTCCTTGAGTGAGCCACTAGACATTCACAAGTTAACGAGTTGGAGGGTAAGCAGCCTCATAGCCCCTTGAGAAGGACAGCCTCCGCTTCTATATCACATAGGAAGTGAACGGGTCAGTCGCTGATTACTGTGTCCTGGTGCTTGAGTGATTTCTAAAACCAGCACTTGTTCCTCTGCCTGTTTCCATGCTGCTGATTTTAAAAGCTCTCCCTTCAGGAAACATCTGAAAGAAATACAGATGAACTGAAAGACAGACAACACGGACAACTGTCAAGTCAGAGAGAGATTGTTGAATAGGAAGGAAATGGCAGCCCACTCCTGTATTCTTGCCTGGAGAATCCCATCTACAGAAGAGCCTTATGGGCTATAGTCCATAGGGTCACAAAGAGTCGGACTTGACTGAAGCGACTGAGCACGTACACAAAGAAATTAAGACATACTTCTGTGTTCTTGTTGATAACTTTTTGGCACTCTGTCTAAAATGAAACCAACTTTTGTCAATACTTTAGAGCACGGGTCAATGGACTTTTTCTGTAAAAGACCAGATAGCAAATATATGGACAACCCGTGCTGTTGTAGTGTGAAAGCAGCCAGAGACAATATGTTAACAAATTGGTGTGGCCATGTCTCAATAAAACTTTATTTACAAAAACACCAGGGGGTTGGATTGGGCTGGCAGGCCTCAGTTTGTCAGCTCCTGTCCTAGAGTACTACGTGCTCTGTCTTGTTCTTATAAAATTAATTAAAATTTCCTCATTATGCTATTTTTTGGTGTTCCCTTGCTATGGCTAATAAAAGGTCAGCTTATTTTAAAAAGCAAGACATTTTTCAAAAAATCATTTTAAAAAATGTGTGCAGTGGGGTGGAAGGGAAGTAGAATATGTGTGCATAGAGCATGACTGTCTGAAAGAAGAACGGCATGGTCCTTCCCAGGCCCCAGTCAACCCTACTCTGTCACCCATCCTTTCCTGTCCCACCCAACCCATCCTTCTCACACGGATCCCCAAGTCTAAGTTCTCATCCACCCTGGCCCTGGGACTCGGTGGCCAGCAGTTCTGCACCTGTGCTTTCCTATTCCTCTTGCCTCAGAGCCTATGCAGAGGTGCAGACTGAGTTTGAACTGATCACGGCCCTAGAAACTTTTCAGTCTTTTTATTTTCCTGCCAAAGACAGTGAGTTAAACCTACAGTTTGTCCCTTCTTTCACCTTTCCTCCCCAACTTAATTGTCTTTGTTCCAAGTTAAAGGATCATGATGAGGTAAAAAAAAAAAAAAATGAAAACTTTATAGCCACCATCTTTCACTCCCATCAGGTATGTTTTAGAGTCTAGAGAGGCCCATGTGAAACAATCTTGCTGGCAGTTTTACTGGCTTTCCAAAGGAGAGCTAAAATGCTCGTTGCCAAGCAACACACAGGCCCTGGCTTCCTCCAACAATGTGGTCTTAAAAATATAAAATTGTCCTATGGTTGACTTATGAATGGGGGAATCATGGGGAAACACACAGGGCAAACAGTTTGATACATCAGTGCTATATCTGTTTATTTTGTCTTTGGTATCTTTTCCTGGGGCCTTTACAGGGTCACATGGATAAATAACTGGGGTGTGCCTTCAGCAGAGCAACTAATGAACAAGAGTCATCAGTAGGATCTTCATAGTACAGTTGATCCTCAGAATCATTTGCAGATTCTATGTTGTGAATTATGTTCAAAATCCATAGTTTTACTGTAATTTGCAGACATGCTTAGTAACGAAAACTTTGAGCCACCCAATGCACGTGTTCTCAGCTCAGACTGGACAAGCCAACAGCTCTGTCTTCTTGTTTCACCTCTCATCATATAAACAAGGGTCTTTTTTGCAGTCTATTTAGTGACACTTTTGTATTTCTGTGCTTTTTGTTGGTGATTTCACTGTGTAAAGTAGCCCCCAAGTATAGTGCTGCAGCTGTCTAGTGCAAGAAGGCTGTGATTTACAGAAAAAATACATGTATGAGAGAAGCTTCATTCATGCATGATATAGTGCTGTCGATGTGAATTCAGTGTTAATGAATCAACAATATGGTACATCCAGGAAGAGGAAATTCACTGATGTATATGCATCAAAGTTCTGGAAAGTACTCAAGTAACATCTAAGTGCATGATGATACTGTGGAAACAGGCTGTATTAGTGGATTCATAATATGCCCTGTTTTTTTTTTTTTTTTTTCTTTTAAAGTATAGTGGAAAATATTATAAGGCTGAAAGCCAAAGAAATTTATGGTCATGTTACCCAGAGTCAAGGAAATGTTAAATCCTTCTCAGCTAGTGTTTTATTATATAGACGGTACATATAATTCATTATTTATAAGAAATAGAAATTAGGATGTCTTTAAATAGATATGCACATAAAACAAGGTTATGTGTTGATCAATTGATGAAATATTGTGACCCAGGGGTCTCAGGAACATAAACCCACATATTTCCCCTAGGAGCATGGCTCAGCATTCACTAGCTCAGGGTTCCTGGAGACTTAATAAAAATAACTGTCATGACTAATAAGAATTAACCATATATGATCACAGCTTAACTCTGATGGGATGTATCTCCCACTTCCCATATGGAAGACAAAGGCTTAGACTTATCCATGTACAGTGTCTGCACTGACAATGTGTGCCAGGAATGAGACTTGACTTCCCCATCTGGTTGTCAGCTCTGGAGGTTTCCAAGATGTTTCTGATAGATATTTTGAAGGAAGATAAATGTTTAGAGCCAGGAGCTAGGGCTGAAGGGCTCCTCCTCCATACCCACTTACTTTTCTGTTCAAGTCAGTTCAAGCTGCTATAACAGAATCCCATAGATTGAGGGACTTAAGTGAATTTCTCACAGTTCTAGAGGCTGGAAATCTGAGATCAAGGGTTGGAAGATTTGTGCCTGGTGGGGGCCTGCTTCCTGGCTCATACGTGTCTATCTTCCCACTGTTTCCTCACATGGCAGAAGGGACAAGGAAGCTCTCTAGGGTCTTTTGTATAAGGGTACAAATTTCACTCATGTGGACTCCACCCTCATGACCTAATCACCTCCCAAAGTTTCAATCTCCAGATACTATCACATGGGACGTTAGGTTACAACACATGAATTTGGGGGAGATGTAAACATTCGGTCCATAGCATTCTCGTTCCGCCACTTTTATCACTGGTGTTTTCCTTGAAGGGAAATTATGATATATTTTTAGATTGCACTGGCAATGAGCCATAGTGAGCCCAGTATCTCCAAGCTGACACCTTAATTGTTCCCAGATGGAAAGGGGAAGCTATTGCTCTTATACAAGTCTTTTCTCCTTGAAGGTCTGATGCAGGTCACATGTGAAGTGGTTTTCTGTCTCTGAGGTCTAATCTCTGCTGACAGTGGCCTGCATGTCACACTGGGTCTCCTGAGCTGGATAGTCTCTCTCCAGAGAGCTGACTGGGGCCGGGGCAGGGTGGGGGTGGGAGAGGGAGGGGGCAGTGGCTGACTGCGGAAAGTAGTGGAAGTGTTAGTTACTCAGTCACTAACTTTGTGACTCTGTGGACTGTAGCCTGCCAGGCTCCTCTGTCCATGGAATCCTCCAGGCAAGAATACTGGAGTGGGTAGCCAATCTCTTCTCCAGGGAATCTTCCTGACCCAGGGATCAAACCTGAGTCTCCTGCATTGCAGGCAGAGTTTCCTGCATTGCAGGCAGATCAAACCATCTGAGTCACGAGGGAGGCCCTGACAACCTGATTACAAACCTGAGGACAAACCCCTCTCCTCTAGCAAAACAAACAACCCAGGACATGGGAAGCAAAGAGGCTCCCTCAGACTTCAGGATCAGGGAAGGCTCCAGAGACAAAATGACATTTGGCAGTAGTTAAGAGGCAAGAGTTGATTACGTAAGCAGAAGCCTCTTAAAAGCAAGGCAGGAAGAATGTCAAGACAAGTTCAGGAATGAAAAAAACATGAGTTGTTCCTTCAGATCACTTTTTAAGGAGCCTAGAAACACCATCTGTAAACTCCTGGGCCTCATTACTCAGGACACTGGCCCCACACAGCACCTGCAAAATCCCTAGAGGAGTCCCTTCTAGCAACTTCTGTTTTCTCTTGCTGATTGAGTGCTTGGGTCTATGTCTGTGTGTCCCCGGTTTTAATCAGGAATATGAATACCTTTTCCTTTGTCACTACCATGTGCAAATATATGTTAAGAGACAATGGCAATAAAGTGGGTGCAATTCCTTGGCAAAAGAAACCTTGCATGTATTATAAACACATAGCTCTTCAATACAAGTTCATGGCTGGAAAAGTACTTTTTGTATTGCAGGGATTGCCTGGTGTGGAAATTTGCAGAGAAAGGCCCGATGTGCAGACAGCATGCCCAATAATGGGTCACAGAGTTGTTCTCTCCCTATCCCTGCCTCTCATTTCTATTCCCAGGTCTCATTTTGGGCAGTGTCATATGCATCGACACACAGGAATACCCCATCACAGCCAGGACAGTGGTGCCAAGGGAGGTGTTCTGCATGCTTTCCGTCCTTGGGGTTAGAAGCACTTGCTCAGCTGCCAACTACAAATGGCTTCATGTAGAAGATGATGTTAATTAGTACGCATTAAAAAAAAAAAAAAAAAAGGGAAAAAAACCTCACTGCCCACAGCAAGCCATGTAGGGGCCCGAAGTCCTACCCTGACAGCCAGAGTGAAGCATGGCCCACTAATGCAGCCTTAATTCACTTTGTTGGCAGAGAAAGCAAGCTCACCATGCTGCTGCGGGAGTCCCTGGGGAACGTGAACTGCCGCACCACCATGATCGCTCACATCTCGGCTGCCGCCGGGAACTACGCCGAAACCCTGTCCACCATCCAGATCGCCTCACGAGTCTTGAGGATGAAGAAAAAGAAAACAAAGGTAAGGGGTTTGCCGGGGGTGCGGAGGATGAAGCAGCTTTCGGAGCCCTGTCCTGGAACTGAGTCAGAAAGAGTGGAATCAATATTTCTAATCCCCTAGCACCAGGGGCCTGGTGAGCTTGGCTGCCGAAGGCCTGTCTCAGCATCCACCTCGGGGCAGGACTACCTCCTGGCCGATACAGATGTCCTGTCCCCTCCCCACTGCTGGCGATTTCCTCAGTCATCCAGCCTGGACTCCTAACGGGGAGTGCTTGGTTCACTTTAGAGAGTTTAAATGATTGCGACTTTGAGGTGAAAATTTTTAAGAGTGATGGGAAATATCCAGAGTTTGTATCTTGCCTACCTTGGCCCTTCAACTGATTGATCCCAAAGGGGACTGTTAGTTCACTCCTTGCTCAGGTGACCCTACTTCCCCTGCATTTTCAGGAGGCACTTTTTTAGGCCAAGGGGTGTTGTCCTGTTAGCTCAGTGGTTGATTCTGGTTGATGAAACCACTGGGCTCATTTCCTCAGGCAGAGGCAAAGCCAGGACAGTGGCGGTATGACAAGAATGTCTGAGAAAATCATCATGATTGTGGTCAGTCTGGTCTGTGGCCAGCTGGTGATTTGTGGGGACTTTTCCGCCTCCTTTATATATATAAAAACAGAAATATATATATACAAATATATGTATTTATTTTTTTATATATATGCCCAATATATAAATACATATATATTTATTTATAAATGTATGTGTAAATATATATATATAGACACACATATATTTGGTCAAAAGCACATCTTTCCAACCAGTGTCCCATGGCACAAACTGTCATACATGGCTTGGGTGTGCAAACTGGTGACCCGCTCAACTGCTTAGGAGGTCACATGAGACCTGGGCTGGTCACCCCCTTTCATGAGCAGCCTCTGCTTCCCCAGTGTGCCTCACAGGAGTATGAGGGGATGTGAAGAGCTGGGGCACCAGGCCTGGCACATCTGGGTAATGGCCCGGGGTCTGGATGGCCTGTGTGGAGCCAATGGCCTCCGCCAGTTGCCTGGCCAGTTGCCCCACGATGCCACACTAACTGTTTCCTTCTCACTCACAGTACACATCGAGCTCCTCCGGGGGAGAGAGTTCCTGTGAGGAAGGCAGAATGCGCAGGCCCACCCAGCTGAGACCCTTCCATGCCAGAGCTGCCGTCGAGTCGGACTTCCCCATCCCTCACCTGTCCAGCGACCCCGACTACTCCTCCAGCAGCGAGCAGTCCTGCGACACGGTCATCTACATCGGGCCAAACGGCACAGCCCTCTCTGACAAGGAGCTGACGGACAACGAGGGGCCCCCAGACTTTGTCCCTATCGTACCAGCCCTGCAGAAGGCCAGGGGTGACAGCCGGTCCACAGAGGCCGGAGAGGCTGGCGCCAGCAAATCGGAAAGGGACTGCTTGAAGTGCAACACGTTCGCTGAGCTGCAGGAGAGGTTGGATTGCATCGATGGCAGTGAGGAGCCCAGCAAGTTCCCCTTCGAAGAGCTGCCAGCCCAGTTTGGGGCGGAGCAGGCAAGCAAGAGTGTCCCGTTGAGCCAGGCAGCCGGGGCAAGCCCTCTCTGTGAGTCTGATAAGGAAGACGATGGCTCAGACGGCCAGCTGACAGACAGAGAAGGTGCGGAGCCCCCGGCCTCCAAGGTGCAGAGGAATCACTCCCCGGTCCCTGCCGCATTGCTCACCAACAGCCCCACCCCTGCCTCACCCCGGAGCATCCCCGGCAGCAGTAGCCAGCACAGTTCTTCCCAGCTCGCACAGAGCCCCAGCCTCCGGAGCAGCCGGGAAAGCCTAAACTCCTGTGGCTTTGTGGAAGGCAAGCCCAGGCCCATGGGCTCCCCCAGGCTGGGCATTGCCAGCCTGTCCAAGACCTCAGAGTACAAACCAGCCAGCTCTCCTTCCCAGAGATGCAAAGTCTACACCCAGAAGGGGGTCCTGCCTTCTCCGGCCCCGCTGCCCACCTTGAGCAAGGATTCGGGCATGGTGTCTACTGAGTCCCTGCTGCCGCCCGAGGTACGCACCCCCCCGGTCGGAATGAGCCCCCAGGTTTTGAAGAAATCCATGTCTACTGGGAATGAAGGGTTCCCAGAAACCCCTGTGGATGACGATCATCAGGCAGCAACTTCCCCAGATTCTAAGAAGGAGATTCTGAGCACCACGATGGTGACGGTGCAGCAGCCTCTGGAGCTGAATGGTGAAGACGAGCTGGTATTCACGCTGGTGGAGGAGCTGACCATCAGCGGGGTGCTGGACAGTGGCCGCCCCACCAGCATCATCAGCTTCAACAGTGACTGCTCGGTGCAGGCCTTGGCCTCAGGCTCCCGGCCTGTCAGCATCATCGGCAGCATCAGCGAGGACCTGGAGTGCTACTCAAACGTGGCTCCTGTGTCCGAGGTCAGCATCACGCAGTTCCTGCCCCTCCCAAAGCTAAACCTGGACGAGAAGGCCCGGGAGGCGGGGAGCAGACGTTCCTCCATCAGCTCCTGGCTGAGTGAGATGAGCACAGGCAGTGACAGTGAGCAGCCGTGCCACAGTTTCATAGCACAGGCGTGTTTTGGGCATGGGGAAGCAATGGCAGATCCTCCGGCCTCAGAGTTCGTCAGCAGCATCCAGAACACCGCCGTGGTGTGCCGGGAGAAGCCCAAGGCAGGCCCTGACAACCTGCTAATCTTGTCTGAAATGGGGGAAGACTCCTTCAACAAGGCAGCCCCCATCAAAGGCTGCAAGATATCTACCCTGGGCAAGGCCATGGTCACCATCTCTAATACAGCCAGTCTGAGCAACTGTGAAGGGTACATCCCCATGAAGACCAACATTACGGTATACCCCTGCATTGCCATGAGCCCCCGCAATGTCCAGGAGCCTGAGGTGTCCCTGGCCACCGTCAGCTCAGTCCCCAAAGCAGCCCAGTCCCAGGAAAGCAAGGAAAGTGGTGCAAAGAAAGAGATGAAATTTGAGGATCCCTGGCTGAAACGAGAAGACGAGGTAAAAAAAGAGAATGCTTACCCCAATGAAGAAGGGAGTAGGTTTGAGACAGCCACAGGCCCCCCAAAGCCTGAGGCCAGAGCAGAACAGGACAAGAAGGCCAGCCCCAGCGACAGGCTGAGCAACAGTAGCGGTGAGGTGTCTGCCTCCCCAGGGGCCGACAACTTCAGGAGAGTGGTGGATGGCTGTGAGATGGCCCTGCCCAATGTGGCTGCCCAGAGCCCCGTGCATCTCAACAAAAGCCTGAAGTCCAGCAGCCTTCCCAGGGCTTTTCAGAAAGCCAGCAGGCAGGAGGAGCTAGACAGCCTCTTCTACCACTGTGCCTCGGAGACCAACGGCATTGGCTTGGCTTCCAGCACCCAGCCCTCCAAGGCCACCCTGGAGAGGAAGGTGGCGTCCCCCAAGCACTGTGTCCTGGCTCGGCCCAAAGGGACTCCCCCGCTGCCCCCTGTCCGGAAGTCCAGCCTGGACCAGAAGAACCGGGCCAGCCCCCAGCACAGCGCCTGCAGCAGCAGCTCCAGCAGCCCCTTGAACCAACCTGCGCCCTTCTTGGCCAGCTTTCCCGACGAGCCCAGCGGCAAGATGAAGGATGCCAGCAGCAGCAGCAAGCTCTTCAGTGCCAAGCTGGAGCAGCTGGCCAGTCGGACCAACTCTCTGGGCAGGACCACAGTCAGCCACTACGAATGCCTCTCTCTGGAGAGGGCCGAGAGCCTGTCCTCCATGAGCTCCCGGCTGCACGCGGGCAAGGACAGCACCATGCCCCGCACGGGGAGGAGCCCTGGCCGCAGCGCCGGGGCCTCGCCCACCAACCCGGGCCCCACGCAGTCGGCCGGGGCCTCGCCCAAGGCCAGCCAGTCCAAGATCTCCGCCGTGAGCAAGCTGCTCCTGGCCAGCCCCAAGGCCCGCAGCCTGGCCACCTCCACCACCAAGACCCTGAGCTTCTCCACCAAGTCCCTGCCGCAGGCGGTGGGCCAGAGCTCCGGGCCGCCCCCCGGCGGGAAGCACATGTCCTGGTCCACCCAGTCGCTGAGCCGGAGCCGGGGCTCGGGCCTGGCGTCCAAGCTGCCCCTGCGGGCGGTGAACGGGCGCATCTCAGAGCTGCTGCAGGGCGGCGCGGGCGCGCGGGGGCCTCCCGGGCGCGCGGGGCCCGAGGCGGAGGAGCGCGCCGTCCCCACCGACGAGCGCCCGCCGCCCGCAGCCCCGCTGCCCTCGCCCTACAGCAAGATCACCCCGCCACGCCGGCCCCACCGCTGCAGCAGCGGCCACGGCAGCGACAACAGCAGCGTGCTAAGCGGGGAGCTGCCGCCCGCCATGGGCAAGACAGCGCTCTTCTACCACAGCGGCGGTAGCAGCGGCTACGAGAGCATGATGCGCGACAGCGAGGCCACCGGCAGCGCATCGTCCACCCAGGACTCCATGAGCGAGAACAGCAGCTCCGTGGGTGGGCGCTGCCGCAGCCTCAAAGCCCCAAAGAAGCGTGCCAACTCAGGTAGGCGTGGGCACCTGGCGGACGCCGGGTGGGCCCTGGGATGCAGGGATGAGAGCCCAGGCTCCCCTGTCCCCGCCACCTGTCACCTGCTGGGGACAGACCCCATCATGGTCAAAACCGACCTTCCCTCGGGGCATCACTCACGCTTCAGGCTGTGATGCTCCTCAGTCTCAGCCCAGGGAGAAGGCAGGTGCCCAGCGCACTGCTCCTCACTCACTAGCCATTGGGGGCGGGAGACGGGGGTGGGGGAATGGGATGCCTCTTCCTGCGTGGGATCCCCCCATTCTGGGCCCAGACACCTGGTTTCTCTGCTCAAGGACCAAGAATACTGCAGCTTAGAACCACTCGAGGGATCAGGTCACTATAGCTATCCTTATGACCCAGTGACCCCCAGACCCTAGCAGCCATTCTCTGGGGTGGAATGAAGCCCACTTTGTCTCATGGAAGCTGCAGTGGGGGCAGCCCCTCCTACGCCCCACTGCCCACTCCACACACACACACACACACACACACACACACACAGAGCACACCACCCCCTCACTATGGAGCCAAAATGCATACTTTTGGAGGAAGTCTTTGCTATGTCCAGGAATCTCCTATCAAAAGACAAATAAGTCCTCTGGAGGAACTGCTGTGTATAAAGCCCGCTGATTTGTTCATTGGAGTTTGGGGGAACATGTGATAGTAAGTTATGGTGGGCAAGGAGAAGAGGACTTAGGTCAGAGCTGATGGCCCAGGTGGCCACAGGGTAGGTGAGGTGAAAGGTCAGTAAAAAGAGAAAGGGACAGAGAGCAGAAAGAAGGAGCCAAGGACAACTGTAGCTACTTGAGAATTTGCAGACTCATCTTTGCTCTTAAGTGGTCTTCAGAGAACTTGCTCCTACTTATCTTTAGTGAGGGACTCGTTTGTAACAAAGCTGTCTCCTGCAGAGCCTCACATACAGTTCTGCACCTTGGTTGAAGTGTGAGTGGCCTGTTGTCCAGCCCTCCTAGCCTGTCCTTAGCTACACTGTGGTCCTTCTGTGGAACCTGGAGCTCTCAGAAACCATTGCCCAGTGGAATATTGATGCCACCAGCACATTTGGAATTAGAAGATGAGATGAGACCCAGAAGGAAGGTCTCCTTTTTCCTGCAGCTGCTCTAGCCAGCAATTGCTTCTCAGGTTTTTTTTCTCTCAACCCCAGGGTTGCTTTTTTACTATTCTCACACCGCAGAGAGGCACAAACTCGGGAATATTCCAGTTCAGATATAAGGACTGTGATCAGTGCACAAGGTAAATTATTTCTCTGCCTCAAAAAAACAAAAAAACCTTCAAGGTACCACAGAGTTACGTTGTTGTAATTCTAGATCTTATGAAGTATTAATAGATTGCCCCATCCACCCATCCCATCACAGATCATGAAATGCCATGAGGATGTTAGCCTTCCAGCCTGTTCGGGAGTCATCATGGCTGTCAGAATCTCAACATTTTTATTTCCCAGGTGTTGTGTGCATCAGGCCTTGATTCACTTTGATGGTGCTCCACATCAGGCCCTTGGCCCTGAATCTCACCACCAGACCTGGGAGTAGAACCCCATGTAATACAAGTGGAGAACAGAAATCCATTCAGTATGACATGACAACTGCTGGGTCCAATTTTCAGAGCCAAGGACATTAAAATGTATTGATAGTGGTTACTAAAAATAACAAGAAAGTTTAAGCCAGAGCCTTTGCCAAAAAAAAAAAAAAAGGTCTGGCCTTCCCAATATTTGTTTGACAAATCTTATGTATTACAATCTACCCAGTCTTGGTCTTCAAAATCCAGAATATTGTGAGACATTTGCTATGTGCTCAAGTACATTTGAGTGTTACAGAGTGCTTTCACATACTCTAATTTAGCATCTTGAATCTACCTATCCAGTTTATTCTTTTAATAGCTTTACTCTTTTTTTCTTTTTCTTTTTTTTTTTTACTTGAATTGCTTGGTTTGGCTGTTGCACTGGAGTAGAGGGGAAGAAAAACTAAGGTAACTCCTTGGAAATTGGACCACAGGCCCTGCACATGTCCTTGCTTGGTGCTGCCTCTGTTTGTAAATGTGTTCTCTGAAGGTCCCTCGTTAGGTTTGGCTGTTGGTGTACAATCAAAGCACCAGGCTGGGTGCCAGAGATGGGATTTCATAGAGAGTGCTGAGGGCATCGAACCTCTGTGAGCAGCTGCTGTAGATCCTGGGCTCCCTAATGGATATGGCAGTGGAGATATGCTCCCTGCATATGAGGTGACCTTGTCTCGCTTATTTATGATTATTATTAAGAGAAATGCTGGCTGTCAGACATGATCAGCATAAATCAAAGGCAACTTCTTTAAGAGAAGCCATAAAGGTTCTCAAAGGAAATTCCTAGCTCGATGGCTGGATTTTACAGTTACTGGAGATGTTGGGAACTGCAGGGGAGGCAAGCAGTCATCTGTTAGTGGAGGTTGCTTTCAAATTTGGAAAACTTCAATTCTTTTGTTATCTCCTTAGTGAAAATGAACTAGAAATAGATTACTAGGAAGATAACCTTGAGCTCTTTGAGTGCTTTGTAGTGCAAGTGGAGAAACCAACCATCCCGATGGTTCACCTTTCCAGTCCCATTCCTGGAGAACCGTGCTGGTGGACAGTGAGCAGAATTGGGCTTTTCCTATGGGCATGGTGCAGTGGGAATGCTGAGCTAGAAAGGCAGGAGACTTGGGGTCTTGGGCTGTGTGACATTTACAGAATAACTATACTCTCTAGGCTTCGGGTTTGTCATGTAAAAGTAAAATGAAGGGGTTAATAGAGAACCACCACAGTCTCTCTATGCTCACACTGTATAAGATGATGCAAAAACATAAAGAATATTGGTGATAATATGACTTCCTTTCCATAAGATGATGCATGGTCAATGGGTTTTATTTTTACGTTGTTAAACACTGATCAGACCTCTTCTGTGCTGTTAGAGCTTGGTGATAGGAAAGTCGCAAGTGTGTTTGGGAAGGGGCAGGCAGCATAGAAAACCAAGTCACTGTGAGAAGTATGTAATCTCATTGGATAGCAAGGACAAAGAACATGAAACAGAGAACAGTGAACCAGGAACCAAGATGTGTTGCCAAGTGCTGAGTGAGGAAGTGAGGGCTAAAGGTAGGAAATATTTAGACAAAGATGGCCCAGAGCAGCTGAAGAAGGCTATAGGGAAACACTGGGATTGAGCCAGGCCTTGAAGGATGCTGGGACAAAGGGCATTGTCAGCTGAGATGCTTGGGGCAGTAAGAGAATGGTTTATGGACAACAGAGTGGGATTAACTCAACAAGGGTAATATTCTTAATGGATGTGATGATAAACAGAAAACGTAAGCCCAGATCAAGTTATTCCTTGAACATCTGGCAACTATGATAAGAATTATTGCAGCTGGCAACGGGGAGTCATTTATAGGTTCTTGGTTGAGAGTGTCATAAGGTGACAGAAGCTGTGGGTTGCTTTCTGTTGATGGATTTTCATCTGTCCCTCCACCGTTCCTTGCCAGCCCCCCTGTGATAGGTGCATGGACATGTAGGTGTAACTGTTAGGCATGAAGTAGAGTTATGACAGCCAGTCCAGGTAGGGAGCAAATGTTCAACCTGTCCATAGGTTAGCAACTGAAAATCAGTTGCTAAAAGTGTATGAATCAGTGATGGGCAGTGTATGGTGTGGCTGCATCAGCTGGGCCCCACCTGAGGCCCCAGCTTTCCACTGATAGCTCATTTATATCACCCATCGTGTGGTCCCTCCCTGACTCTCTCTCTCTCTTCTTCCTCAAGTTCCTGACACTTGACCCCACACCTGCTGTGTTACCCTCTTGGCTTCTTTCTTTCTCCCCACTTGTCTCTCAGGCTGTCTGGGGAAATATGAAAAGTAGGTTAGGTCTGAGTGAAGTTCATTTCCACTGCAGCAAACCCCGGTGTGGTGTGACCCCGCATCCAGAAAGCCCAGGAGAGAAGCCAGCCAGGGAGCATGTCGGTTCCGAGATGCACCCAGGGCTTGCCCTGCCTGGCAGGAGCTTCTCTGAGGCCTGTTCAGCACTTGACTCAGCCTGCCAAGTCTCGGGCGCGGGGCTGGTGCAGGTTACCATGAATCAGATGAACCCCGTTGATTGATTCATTGGTTGGTTGGCTGGCTGGTATTGTGGTCCTACAAGTTAGCTGAATTCTTTTGTATGTACCTCTGATCGGTTGCCCTGCTGGTGACCCGTGTTTTAAACACTGAACCTAACCTCTTATTTTCTTTCCCACTCTAAGCACCAAACACTGTGCCTTCCCTTCTCTGGGAGCTGAGTAAACATTATTGACTGATGGGTTCAGTTTACAGATCTTCTGCACCGGGATCTGTGACTGGTTATTCCTCCAAGGGCCTAGAGCACCGTGCTTCACTCTGTCCCTTCCCTGTGGCCCATTCAGTTCTCAGGTGCAATCTTATTTTGTTTTAATGAATTTCAGGAAACACAGTGGTCTCTAGCTTAATGGAAACAGGGCTATGGCAAGTGGCTTGCTAGCTAATTTAAGATTTCTAGAGTGTTTCTAAGAGACGTCATCTAGAAACAGATGAGAAAGGGTTCCAAATAAGACAGGCTTTTGGACAATAAGTTGGGAAAAAATAGAAAACTGGCTCCCTAAGATACTGAGGAAGCTCCTTAGAGTACAGTGTGGGCGGAGGTGGGTGCAGAGCTGAGTGAGCATGTGAGGGGTCTGGGCTCTGCCCAGAGGACAGGTCCATGGCCGGCCATCTCCCCATCTCCTCTGCAGCCTGGGACAAGCTCACTCATCAGTTCGAGCCCTACAGCTGCCCATGCAGCCACGTCTGCATCCATCTGAGAGGCCTGGGGGACTGGATGGCTCTCGCTGGTCAGTAAACCCACGCTCACTGATCTTTCCCCTCCCCGTCCTCATCACTGATGCCTGAGCGGCCTTTCAGCATCGGTGCTTTCTGCTTTTTGACTCACTGTCTTCCTAGTGATGATTCCCTGGGTCAGAATGAAGATGGAGGGTGATGGCAGGAAAGCTGATATGGCGGGTTCTCTGTGGATGGCCGGGGTGGGCATCTGTGTGTCCCCCAAGGCATGTTGTGGGCCTCGGCGTTTGGAACGCGTATATTTTCTGACACTTGACCTAAGAAGCAGCATCTTCAGATTCAGTGTGGACACTTTTATCGGCACTCTGATGGTGAAAATGGAAAGCCTGACATCAGACTCCTCATTGGGGTCATCAGCGCTGCGGAGAGTAGGGTGGGATGGGCCATGACAGGTTTGGGGGCCCTTCCAAATGCATGCACCTGGCAGCCAAGCCTGGAGTGGTTGGGGGAGCAGGGGTTTCAGGTCAAATTAGGGCCATTTCATGCAGCAAAACTGTTGGCACTTATCAACTTTAGTGTTTTGAGTTTGTTTTTTTTTAACACTTGACATCTCCATGTCCATACAGAGTGCTGGGCTGATGAACAGGGAGTGATAGAGAAGAAATCCTTCTGATGACCCACTGGCATCAGGGGGGAGGTTGGTTCAGGATGAGTGATCCCAAACCAGACAGCTGCATCTGACAGGCCCTGCACCACTATTGCCTGACTAAGGTGCTTCCCCACAGCTTCCTTCAGTGGATGCTTCCCCGACCTTCCAGGAGCCGGGAACAGAGTGGTCACTGGCAGGCACTGGGTTCAGTGGAGAGCAGGAAGCATCTTCTTGAGAGCATGCCGAAAACCCAAGAACTCATATTTCTGTGGGGACCCAGATCAAAGCCCTGTGGTCAGTTCTTTCCAAGTGATGATACGGCATTTCAGCACCGTCGTTTCCTGTGCTCTTTCCAGCAGAGTGAGGGCACCATCTCTCCCTCTGAAAGTTCTTTCATAGCATTAAACGCCATTTCCTCTGGTTTGACCGCATTCCCCTGGCCCCTGTCCTCAATTTTCCCCATCACACCCCAAGTAAGACTCCCAGTGTACCTCTGGAGGAGGCCTGAGGGGCGGGGAGGCCTCTCAATAGTGGGTGCAAGTTCTGGATGATATCAGTTCATTCATGGACCTGATTTACCAGTGACCAAGTTCAGAACAAAGCTCCCTCCATAGTTCTTCAGGCAGTCTGTCTATCAGATCTAATCTCTTGAATCTATTTCTCACTTCCACTGTATAATTGTAAGGGATTTGATCTAGGTCATACCTGAATGGTCTAGTGGTTTTCCCTACTTTCTTCAATTTAAGTCTGAATTTGGCAATAAGAAGTTCACGATCTGAGCCACAGTCAGCTCCTGGTCTTGTTTTTGCTGACTGTATAGAGCTTCTCCATCTTCAGCTGCAAAGACTATAATCAATCTGATTTTGGTATTGACCATCTGGTGATGTCCATGTGTAGAGCCTTCTCTTGTGTTGTTGGAACAGGGTGTTTGCTATGACTAGTGCAGTCTCTTGGCAAAACTCTGTTAGCCTTTTCCCTGCTTCATTCTGTACTCCAAGGCCAAATTTGCCTTGACTTAGTTTTCCGGGTGTGACTCAGAAAACTAAGATCATGGCATCTGCTCCCATCACTTTATGGCAAATAGATGGGAAAATAGTGGAAACAGTGACAGACTTTATTTTTGGAGGGCTCCAAAATCACTGCAGATGGTGACTGCAGCCATGAAATTAAAAGATGCTTGCTCCTTGAAAGAAAAGTTATGACCAACATAGACAGCATATTAAAAAGCAGAGACATTACTTTGCCAACAAAGGTCCGTCTAGACAAGGCTATGGTTTTTCCAGTGGTCATGTATGGATGTGTGAGTTGGACTATAAAGAAAGCTTAGCGCAGAAGAATTGATGCTTTTGAACTGTGGTGTTGGAGAAGACTCTTGAGAGTCCCTTGGACAGCAAGAAATCCAAGCAGTCAATTCTAAAGGAGATCAGTCTTGAATATTCATTGGAAGGACTGATGCTGAAACTGAAACTCCAGTACTTTGGCCACCTGATACGAAGAACTGACTCATGTGAAAAGACCCTGATGCTGGGAAAGATTGAAGGTGGGAGGAGAAGGGGACAACAGAGGATGAGATGGTTGGATGTTATCACCAACTCAGTGGACGTGAGTTTGAGTAAACTCCAGGATTGGTGATGGACAGGGAGGCCTGGCATGCTGCCATGGGGTTGCAAAGTCAGTCACGACTGAGCGACTGAACTGAACTGAAGTTCAGCACTCTGAGAAAATTCAAGATAGCCAGTCACTGCACACAGGAGAAGCCCTTAGACTGTAATTCACCTGACGCTGAGCACTCACTTCTCATCCTGGCAGCGGTTGATTGACATGGTGAGGAAGTTGAGAAGATTGCCAAAAAGCATGGAAAAAAGATAACAGGAATTAGCCTTCAGAATATCTCTACCAGGCTATTGTAGCCCTGTAAAATGTCATTCTCCTTTCAAGCTTCTTTACTTTTCTCTCACAAATCAGGGTGATCTCTGCTCTCATCTCATGGGGTGCCCTGGAAAGATGAGGAGGCTAATAGAGAGTGACTCTAATACCTAATATTTTTCCATCTGTGGTAACGAGACTCCTTGGTGTTCCCCAATGGGCCCCTGCCTCCTGGCCTCACCCTTGATTCATCCCCTCCCATACTCTACTAGGGTTGTTCTCTGTGTCCAATTGAATAAGGTAGATGAAAGTGATGGTTATGTCACTTTTAAGATTAGGTTGTGAAAGATACTGGAGCTGCTCTTTCTTGCTCTGGGTAGACCAGCTGCCATGCCATAAATAGCCATGTGCAGAGGCCCACCAGGCAATGCAATGAAACTCCTGCCAAGGGCCACGACATGAGCTTAGAAGTGGATGCTTCAGCCACAGTCAAACCTTCAGATGACAGCAGCCCCATCTCGTGAGCCAAAACTACCTGCTCCATCAGCCTCTCCCAGTTCCCTGATTCATAGGAACGTGTGAGAGAACCAACATTTGTTATTTTTACCATCTGGGTTTAGGGTAATTGGTCACACAGTGATAGATAAGTGATACATCACCCATCCCATGAGCCTCCTCAGTTCCTCCCCTTTTTCTTGCATAAACAGATTCTTAGAGTCATCCCAGAAATGTCTGGACCCATGCACCCAGTGAGATGGGTGTGCTGAGATGCCCATATAGCTTCCCAGATGGTACTAGTGGTAAAGAATCCACCTGCAGTATAGGAGCCACAGGAGAAATGGGCTCAAACCCACGGTCAGGAAGATCCCCTGGAGGATAGCATGGAAACCTATTCCAGTATCCTTATCTGGAGAATCCCCAAGGACAGAGGAGCTTGGCAGACTACTACAGTTCATAGGGTCGCAATGAGTTGGGCACGACTGAGGTGACTTGCAGCATGCACAATGCCCATACATATACCTCCCTAGGGGCTTAGTATATATTATCCAACTGAGGAGGGCTTACCATGGGTCCCATCACAAGTGTTTGCAGCCTGAGGAACAAGGGCCAAGTCTCCACCTGAAGGATGCTCAGACTCTCCTTGTCTCTGAGAGCTGAACATCTTCCCACTGATGCTCGGTGTTCTTTGGCCTCCATGCATGTTCTGCAGCAGTCATTTCTCACTGGAGCTGAGCCTCAAAGGCAGAACTGCTTGCTCAGAGTCAGCTGGCCTGATCAGACCAATTGAAAAAAAACCCAAACTACCAGCTGGTTCATTTCCATTGCAAGGGAGATAGATATTCACTTCTGTGGTTGACATCTTCAGTGGTTGACACTTCCTAGTTTCATAAGATAGTGTGTGTGTGTGCATGTGTGTTTGCACATGCATCCATACACAAGATAAAGATCTGGCCCCCCAAAATGAGATTTGATATGAAACCAAGGGAGCCTAGAGGACAGAGTATGCTCTGTAGGGAAAGTTAAGGTTGTGTTTAGAGTCCCTCGTTGTCTCCTGAAGGAAAGACTGCTGACCCGCACTCTGAACAGGCACATACTGCCCTGAGTGCGTACCACCACGGCCGCCACCACCTGGAGCTGCAGGTGGCAGCTTTTCACATTCCTGCCTCCCTACATTGGTGAGAAGGTTGTCCTGTGCCTCGGCCCCCTGGTTCTATTTCAAAGAGTTCTGGCTCTTTTTCTCTCTGAGCTTGTGGTATTTTAAGCTTTCCTTAACAGTCACTGGATATCTTGAAGTTGGAGAAAATTACAGTGTCTTTCTCTTTGGAAGGGTCATCACGTCACACAGGCCACACTGGCCCAGCATGCAACATGCAGAACCAACTGGAATCGGGGAGGAAGATGGAGGGAGGGTGGGGGAGAGAGGGCACTCACTCCTCCAGAGTTCCCCAAACACCACAAGGATGGTGCTATAAGGACCAGCGCTTCCCTCAAAAGCAGCCCACTGGCCAATATAGCCCATCTCCCGGGGCCTCCAGAAAAGCCTCAGTGCTTTGTATCCTTCATATTCTCAGGGCTGCCATATGATGGTGTGTATGTTCTCTTGCCCTCCTTCACTCTCACTCAAATCTGACTTTAATGAGATCCCTTCTGGTAGCTCAGGCAGTAAAGAATCTACCTATAATACAGGAGACCCGGGTTCGATCCCTGGGTTGGGAAGATCTGCTGGAGAAGGGACTGGCAACCCAATCCAGTATTCTTGCCTGAAGAATTCCATGGACAGAGGAGCCTGGTGGGCTACAGTTCATGGGGTCGCAGAGAGTCGGACATGACTGAGTGACTGGGTGCAGACACACATTCTATCTCAAAGCAGAATCAGCTCAGACTCTGTGTGCAGCTAGCCAAGGCTTCCTGCAGACTCCATTGTCTTCCCTCAGATGCAGGAGGGACCACATATCCATTCTGAGTTAAATTAGATCAGGCTCCCTTCAGCTTCAAACAAGATGGTGTCATGTTTCCCAACCATCCTTCTTCCAGGAGAAAGCAAGCTTCCTAATGTCTGGTCCTGGAGAAAGAAGGTGCCAGGTGGGTGTATGCCTCAGGAGATGCAGCTGTTTGAGGCTGCACCAGGCTTCACTTCCAGGAGGCCAGGCCTGCAGCCTCCTACCAGGAGAGGGGCCAGAGCTAGGGGGACAAACCTGGTAGTCACCCAAAGCAGGAAGCTAGATCCACTTCAGATGTGGGTGAAAAGATTAGACCCCATCCTCAGGAACCAGGCCATGGTTTCACTCACTCATGCCACCAGTAACCAAAAAAAAGTGGTGCTTGGTGCATTGGGGCCCCCCATCCTGACAGTCCTTTAGTGATTGCTTTTTATAATCCTCTAGAGACATGCCTCTTAGGGCTCAAATCTGCATGGTATGTGTTGGGCTGCACCCCACAGGCCTGCAAACCTTGTAGTTGGCCCAGACCGAAGAAAGAGCTGGGAGACAACAACAGAGACATCAATAGTTTAGGGACAGGGGATCTTACACAAAGAGTCCTGGAGTTACACCCCACCTTGTGCAGCAGGCAGGACATGGCAGCAGTTTTCGCTATTCAGGGGAGAAGACTACCATTTATAGGCACAATTGACGTCAGGTGGTCTCATTGGTTACCAGGGATTGAGTAAGCCCTAGAATTAAGAGGATTGGATAGTCATGTGAATGAAGCCGGGACTGGTTAAACAGGGGATGCGTAGAAAGCAAGAGAACAGCCATCTTAAATGGCATAACAGTGCACCTCACCCCTACATATTCTGCTTGACCCTTACAATATTGGTCCACCCCTCTTCCCAGATATCTCTGGGTCCCAGATATCGAGGGGCACTGCAAGCAAATACCACAAGCGTAATACAGACACCAGCAGCTAAAGAGTATCAAGAATCCAAGAGGTGGGCAAATATTGGAGCCAGATGCTTATTGGGTCAATTTTTCAAGAAAGTTCACAAGGATGACAGTGGCTTCTCGCTGTAGACCCAGCAATCAAACTCATTTCACAGGGAGGCCACCGTTGGTTTCCTAGTTCACAAACAGATTCCCTCCACTCAGACTTGGGGTAAAATATACGATGTTTAACAAACACGATACAGGTAAGATCGTAACCATGAAGCAGAATACAGGCAGTGACAGCATCCTGAGATATCACCATCCATGCCTGTGGTCTTCATCCTGGTCTGCAGTACCACTCCACCTGTCCATCCTCAGTCACCACAACCTACTCTGGGCCAAGTTCTGTGGTGTTTAACCATAACCCATCTTTGGAAAGATCATTTATTATCTGATTTTTTATTTTGGTGGAGAATGGGGACAATAGGTTTTTTTAAATAAGGTAACACTGAGACTTTGGGGAAGTTATTGAAGTCTTTTTTACCTTTCTGTGAGAATTAGATACTAGACTTGTCTATGACAGAAAACCCAATAACAATATAAGATTGATTTCTCATGTAAAAGTCTGGTGTAGGGGGTTTTTAGGGCAATGAAAATACTCCATGTGATATTATCATGGATATTATATGTCCGTGCTGAGGGTGTAGCCCGAGTGGCTCTCAGTTCTAGTGTCCTGCAGCCTGTGTGTTTTAAGGGGGAGACCACAGGTGGGGAGGCAGGTGGGGGCTTCTGAACTTGTGGAGATGAAGGCAAGTGCCAGGGAAAGGGAGTGGATGCTGAGGTGGCAGGAACTTGGGAGCATTTCAAACACAGCTCTGCCGCAGATGGGGGTGGTGGGGGTGGGTCACGCCCCCACCCCTCGCATTAAAAAATATGTTCAAAAGAAATTCAAAACTATTAACTGTGGACTTAATTCCCTACCTAGGTTCCCAGAGACGGAGGCTCATCCCGGCGCTGTCCCTTGACACCCCCTCCCCCGTGAGAAAACCCACCAATAGCGCGGGGGTTCGCTGGGTGGACGGCCCCTTGCGCAGCACCCAGAGGGGCCTCGGGGAACCTTTTGAGATTAAAGTCTATGAAATTGACGACGTGGAGCGGCTGCAGCGGCGACGAGGAGGCAGCAGCAAGGTGAGGCTCCCCCACCCCGCGCCCCCGCAGGTCCCCTTGTCGCCCCCCCAGCCCCCCGGGAGCAGTGCTTGAGACGGGGTGCAGGCCCCGGAGACCCCCAGCGGCTTCCGCGCGGGTGGGAGGCGAGGGCTCCTGCCAGCAGCCAGGCCTGTGCACCCAGCTCCTCGGGAGAGCCGTCTGTTTCTCCACCTGGAGACGTGGAATGTTCACAGACCGGGAGAGCTGGTGGGCTCTCTGGGCCTTTCTGGCTTCAACTTGGGACGCCAACCGCCTTCTAAATTTGGGATAAGCCTGTGATAGCCCTGTCCTGTGCGTGCACATCAGAACTGAGCCCCCGCGCCCTCCTTGCACAGACTATAAGCAGAAGTATTCCTTTCCAGAAGAGGTTGCGTGAGCTGGATTGGAGCTGAAGGTCCCTGTTTCCTCCCCTCTTCTCATCTGTGTCCTAGGAGGTCATGTGTTTTAACGCAAAACTGAAAATTCTGGAGCATCGCCAGCAGAGAATCGCGGAGGTCCGAGCCAAGTACGAATGGCTGATGAAGGAGCTGGAGACGACCAAACAGTATCTGATGCTAGACCCTAACAAGTGGCTCAGTGAATGTAAGGCCCATCACTATGACTCCCGGGTTCACCCACTGAACAGACCAGGCCGAGGGACACAGACGCTGTCTGAACCCCACCCCTGCCCATCAGCTGGAGACAGCTTCCCTGAGCTCGATCCCACTCTCCTGGGAGCAGATGGGGAGGAGGGGGCAGTGGGGTGGTGACCATTGCTCTTGCCAGATTATTTCTTGTGTGTCTCAGTCCAGAGCACCTGAAAATGAGATATTTTTTTCTTCCCCTGAATGTGGTGGACGATCACCCAGACATGAAGGCTATATTACAAATCTGCTCCCAGGCCACAAAATCACATTGCATATCTAGCCTGAAATAGACAAGAATTTATAGAGCTCTTAATAGGGTAGAATGTGCAATCTTAGAAAAGCCTCACAAAGAACCCAGAAAGCAAAAAAAGAAAAAAAAAACCTACATTTTTGAGTGAAAAGAATAACATTTGCAGTGTTATTTCCATTTAATAGAAAGCCCAGGATGACAGCGACCATCTAGTAACAATTCAGAACAATTTTGCTCTCTTTGAAAGATGGATTCAATTGTCTCTTATTTATTTGTTCCTAACCATTCCATTTACCACAAAATAAAGCTCAGATCTGGTCCCAATTGTTTCAATGATATGGGGCCCAATGCTGGACAGCTTAGCCTCTGGAATAAAATGTGTTACTTCCACTAGAATTCCTTTCCCTCCTTTCTTTTTCCGAACTCTCTTCATGACTGACCCCTGAAGGTCACAGCACCTCTTCCCAGCATTCCCAGGTCAGTGCAGGGAGCATGACAGGCCGAGACTGGAGCTGAGGTTTAAGAAAAATACTGGGTGAAATGATCCTGAGCAAAGAGGAAAGGACAGAATTTGCCAGCCTCCTAGCTGTGCCTGCCACTTTCACAGCATGTCTTCAGGTGGCTTCCTTTCCGTAACGATGCAGTAATAACATCACCCTTGAGTACCTCATCGGTTCATGTGCGGATCAAACAAACCAATAGGAGGACAGGACATTGGGGCCAGTTATCATGATGCATCTTGTCATGTTGCGTTATACCACGTGTGGTGTCAGCCACAGTCATGCAGAGCCGCTCTGGGTGTGCCTGTGAGACCTCGGGTAAGATGCTTAACCTCTCTGAGCCTTGATTTCCTTAACCATCAGATAGGAAACATAATGGTTTGCCCATCTCGTAGAGTTGTCGGGAGAGGTCGAGTGCTACTACGCCGCCTGCCTGTGATGAAAGCTCGGTATCTACTAGTAATTAGTGTTTGTATTATCAGAGTTAATGAAAATAGCCGTTCTCAAAGGGCTGAGGAATTTGATTTCCTCAGTGCCTGGTTGCCTGAGGCACCAGGGGGGGCCTTGTTAGATCCTGACAGGGACACGAACTCCTGCTCTCCAGGGTATTTCCCTCTAAGCTGTATTGGGGCAGACAAGACACGAACAAGGACATTAGCTGAAGTCTGGCCATGGCATAAACATGGAGCCTAATGCTGGTCTCTCCCACCTGTACACACCCTTTTCCTTCTTCCATGAATCCTCTGGCACTTCAGAATCCCAGGGGCACTCATTCAGCAGCTCCTCTTCTTCCTTTTTTATCCTTTCATTAACATTTTTGAGAGCTGTTTATGCCTGAGGCAGCCTTGACAATTGTCTTCATCTTACAAAGTCACACTTTTCCCAGGAAGTGAGCTGCTTAAACATTGGTACAAATGTAGATGCTTCCAGGAAACAATTGCTTCCTTCTTGCCTTTGTTCATGTCAGGAATCAGTGATTTTTTTTTTTTTTTTTATGCTGAGAAAGGTAATGAACAGAAGGCCACATGAAAGGAGAAGCACAGAGATTGGCCGTTCAAGATGAATTAAAATCAAGAATGACCAAAAAAAAAAAAATCAATGAGGCTGTATGATGACTATTCCCTGGATAATAGGCAGGGTGTTGGCATAGAAATATATGTGCTGGGATCCTTTTTATTTCAAATTTCCTAATTCTGATGCCACTTTCAAGGTGATCCAATAACATAGCTTGATGTGGCTATGGTATGGGGAGGGTTTTTTTTTTTTTTAACTTTAGACTGGTATTCAGGAGCCTCCACCTTATTCCGAGCCCCTGTCCTTGTTAACTATGTAACCTTGAACAGGACACATCCCTACTCTGAGCTCTGTTAACTCCCCTACAAAAGCAGTTAGCCCTGATTTCCACCCCAGATTTTCTGATAGCTCATTACAGTTCTCAAACCACATTCACATTCATCGTTTCTTTTTGGTTCTACTCTCCATAGCAACTCTAGTTAGGAAAGTAGGCAGACTAGGGATGACTCTAAGGACCCTGTGCCAGCAAAGGTTAGGTGTGGCCTTCTTGGGAGTCAAGTGCAGGTCTCCTGCCTTGAATTCCAGGGTCACCCCACTATCCTGGCTGCTGTCCACGCCTGTCCTCCCCATGCTGGACACTCTGCAGCAGCTCACTGCCCTACCCGTCACAGCTGCACCAACTAGTGGCCAGTGGCGCAGGAGAGGTGGCCTCAGATAATTGCCCTTGAGGAACTGAAGGAAATAGACTTTTAACTCTGTGCAGGTCTGAACTTTACGGACAGAATTTGGGTCCTAAATCTTGCTTGTCTTCTAAGCAAAGAATTGTAATTATTATTATTTTTCATCAAAGTATAGTTGATTTACAATGTGCTAATTTCTGCAGTACAGCAAGATAATTCAGTTGCATGCACACACACACACACACATATATACATTTATATAAATAAATAAATATATATATATATACATTTTAATGTTTTTTCCATATGGCTTATCACAAGATATTGAATAGAATTCCCTGTGCTATACAGTAGGATCTTGCTGTTTATTCATCCTATATATAATACTTTGTATCTGCTGATCCCAAACTCCCAGTTCCCTCCCTCACCGCCCTGCCCCTTAGCAAATACAAGTCTGTTCTTTGTAAGTCTAAGAATCTAATTATTAACATGTGCGTGCATGCTAAGTTGTTCAACTCTTTGCGACCCTATGGACAGTAGCCTGTTAGGTGCCTCTGTCCATGGGGATTCTCCAGGCAAGAATGCTGGAGTGGGTTGCCATACCCACCTCCACCGGATCTTCCCCACCCAGGGATTGAACCCTCCTCTCTAATGTCTCCTGCATTGCAGGTGGGCTCTTTACCACTGAGGAACCGCAGGGTTCAGATCCCTGGATGGGGAAGATCCCCTGGAGAAGGAACCTACAACCCACTTCAGTATTCTTGCCTGGAAAATTCCATGGACAGAGAAGCCTGGAGTAGCAAAGAGTCGGATAAGACTGAAGCAACTTAGCACACACAGAGAGCCTCAATTAATGTCGGGGATCTAGTGTTATCATTAGAACGGAGGGCCCCAGTACAGTTGCAAGTAGCAAAGGGTTCTGTTCCCAACTTGAGAGCTGCAGAGGGTCGAGGGCCCGGCGGTGCTAAGACCTCCAGGCGCAGGCGCAGCAGCCTCGGGGCCAAGCCGTCGGGTCACCCTTCCCTGCAGGCGGCACGTCCCCATCGGGCTTCTCCTTCTTTGCAGTTGACTTGGAGCAGGTTCTGGAGCTGGATTCCCTGGAGTACCTGGAAGCGCTGGAGTGCGTGACGGAGCGCCTGGAGAGCCGCGTCAACTTCTGCAAGGCGCACCTCATGATGATCACCTGCTTCGACATCACCTCCCGGCGCCGCTGACCGGAGCCGCCGCCCGGCCCGGCCCTCGCTCCCGAGCCGCAGGCAGCCGCGCTGGGCCGGTCCTCAGGGCCGGCGCCGCTCAGAGACCACAGAAGGAGGACGAAGGTTGGAGGCAAGTCTGGAGTGAGCGTGGAGCGGAAGGCGAGTTTTTCTTTTGTTTTCTGTAGGGACGGTGCAGACACCAGACACGCAGTAGAGGAGCGAATGATGGGAAGCCCAAGGGACGTGGAAGCCCCCCGTAAGACTGAAAAAGCACTTTGAGGAACTTTGAAGAACTTGTTTGTACATAAGAACTGCTGGCAAAAGAGACCTCCCTCTTCTCCTGGTTTGTGAGAAAAGGGGAGACTGGACGTGGGATTGTTGTGGAAAGCTAAAACAAAACAACAACAGGTTTCCCCGAATGACTGATTAAGTGCCTTGCAAATCTTTGTTATTATCCAAACGTTTATGTTCATACTTTCTTGTGTACAGATGGTGCTAGTCAAGATGAAAACAACAACATGAACAAAAAAGAAAAATCAAACACATTTTTGCAATGTATTTACAGCTCGTTTTCTCTTGGTGTTTTAGCCTATTTCTGACTTGCTATTTCTAAGTAAGTTGTGTTTGTAGCGCTCTTTCCTAATCAGTATTGCATATGAATAAATGTTAACTGTCTGCTATGGTTCTGCTGGGAAGGCCACTCAAACAAAAGCTAGAGACTTCTGGGCCCAAGCCAGTGTGTTTCCAGGGACGGTTGGAACCGCAGGTGATGCTCATTGCCGCCTTCCACCAGTGGCAGGGTCAGAGGGCAGACTTGGAGGTCGATTATGGAGCAGGTGCACGTGAGCTTGAGAGAAATGGGTTCGTCTTCAGGGGGAAAGGAGCCTCTATGACCCTGGCCCTCCTTACCGTTTGAGTGGGATGTTTGTGCCGAATAGTTTTCCCTCCAAGTCCTGAGTCACGTCAGTTCAATTCAGTTACTCAGTCAAATCTGACTTTTTACACGTACTGAGGCATGTAAGACTGGTTCCTTTACCCATGAAGCTGGGGTCCTCAGCAACATTTTTCATATTCATTTTTATTCCAAGGATTCTGGATCTAAAGAACACTTGAACCAGTTCAACAGAGCCATATTTTTTTGTTCCCCAGTTTTGCAGATTTATTAGAGCAGAGGATTTTTCCCAGTCTGGAGACCTTCTTGGACTTGTAGATGCTCAGAGACCGAAGTAGTATTGGTCCAGAACAAGGGGCGGGGGGGTGGGGGGGCGGGTTACACAACTTTTCTATTGTCCAGAGTGCTGTTTAATGCAAGAAGTTCCAGTCCTTTTGAACCAAAGCCTCCATCCCAAGAAAGGACCAGGTCTGTCTGCTCAACCTTGACACCTGAAGGCAGAGAAAGGTTTCCAGTCATACATCACATACCTGTGGGGCCCAGGGTTTCATGCATGTGGGTATACAAGGCTTGACCCCAGAAACTTTGGACTTTATTCTCAAATTGAGATGTTCATCTCTGCCACAATTCCCTTAGGGATTAGTATACCCATTTTAGTGATGGAAACCCAAAGCATAGAGTGCTCCAGGGATTATCTAATAACAGCTGTGCAACAGCAGGGTGTTTACCTACCTTCCAGTCAGGGCCTTCTCCCAGGCCCCTCTAGCCAGGCCATTGATAGAGGTGCCCAGGATTTTCCAGAGTACTGTTCTTTTTGACCTCAAATGCAACATAACTTCATGAATTTATTTCCAGGCGAGGCAGTCCTGGTTAACCGACTCCTCGACCCCAACTGCTCCCCAAGGAAAAAGAACAATTGCATTTCTTTGTCAACGCTCCTTTGTACACATGCAGCCCAGCATAGCTGGCTAAACAACTAGCAAAGCTCAGCTGAACTCGGTAAGTGGGAACCAAAGTCTTGTGAGCTTCATAGTGCAGCCCTTTACTGGTCAGAACAGGGCACAGACAACCCCCTAGACTCGGAGCCAGCTTCTCTCTGGCTTTATGTTCAATTCAAACTCACTCCTATGGCATCGTGTACACAGAAGCTGTACTCCATCTGATAGCCAACACGGGCTGAAATATAGTGAAATGTTACTGCAGAATGGATGGTCTCCCCCTCCAGTTTAACAAGTCACCTTGGGAGAGGCAGGCCTCCCCCGCCCTACCCCCATTCTGCAGGGCAGCCCCACGGTTCTGGGGCTGGGTATGCTCTCGTCTCTCCACTTCCGTAAATGAATTTATTAAAGAGCAGCCTAATGGAAGTGTCTGGACCCCAAGAGATGTCAGTCTGTTGAATTTGTTTGGGTTTTCCACTCGGCATCCCTTTGGTTGCTGGCTTGAAATATACCATCATTTCATGGAAAGCCTTTGATTGAAGGACTGTCAAAGGTATCTTTCTCTTTGTTGGAAAGATACACACTTGATTAGTAATCAATGTCCTTAGCTTTTGCCCTGGCCGTATCTTCCCCACAGGTTACTTCACGGAGCTGAGTTCCTTAACAGGCCATCAGGGGGGCCTTCATGCCTTTCCTGGAATGAGACTAAGTGTAAACACCTACAAGAATTTCAAGTCTTGATCAGTGAAATCTTTCCTAGGGGTAATGGCCTTCAATTTGCATCCTGCCTAAACCTGCTTTGTATGTAAAAATTTTGTGAGATAGCAAAGGGTTGAATAAAACCAAGAGCTCTCTTGCCAAGTCAGATTGGCCTCTTAAAATGCCACACCACTGAACTTCTCGCAGAACGCTGTTAGCCATGGTGTAGGAGAACAACTTGGCATGGAGGTTGTTCATTCTGACTTTTCCCTTTTTTTTTCTTTTCTGACCTAAGTCAGCTACAAACAACATACCAAGTGTTTATGAACTCTGTGAAGAAATCATGAATTTCATGCTATTGAGTGTTCCTGGTTCTCTCAGTTGATTGTACAGCTGATCAGCTGTCATGAAGCAGTTCTAGTAACTGAAGAACAGCTTCATTCAATGACCAAATGTGAAATGGTCCAGGTCCCCTTGTGGTTTTGATGACAGTTAACTAGGAAGGCAGAGAGAATGTCAAAGAACGCATTATTCCATTTTATTATCCACAAATGAAAGGCCCAGAAAAATATTTACTTGAAATTAACATTTAGAAGCCTTCTTTGTCTGAAACCGTCTTCCCTCTCCAAAGTTGAGCTCAGTGTGAGGTGGAAGCATTAGCACAAAACTCAGAGCCCAAAAGGGGAATAGTGACATTGTTCCCTCGGAGTAAATCCATAGTGCATCTCATGATGGTGTTTCATGCTGCCACAGAGGATGGTGTTTCATGTTTGCTTTATCCTGGGCTTTCAAGCCCCACCTGAGAGCTGGAACCTTTGATCTTCTCATCCTTGAATTCCCCTCTACATCATGGGGAAGCTGTTGCTAACTTTCATCTCTTCCAGACTTGAAATTGAAACACCCCATCTGTTGTTTTCTCTGCAGTTGCTATTCTGAAGTTGGGGAGTTTGAGATGCAGAG
Organism: Muntiacus reevesi; assembly: GCF_963930625.1. Taxonomy (NCBI): domain Eukaryota; kingdom Metazoa; phylum Chordata; class Mammalia; order Artiodactyla; family Cervidae; genus Muntiacus; species Muntiacus reevesi. The sequence continues at coordinate 78,310,624 of NC_089253.1, read as the reverse complement.
GCAGAGGTTGGTCCTGTGTTGACTCAGGTGGGGTGCATACAAGAGATCCCAAACTGGGAAGAGAAGAAAACTGCGATAAAACGCTATGCAGCCCAGAGTGGGGAATTCAGCAGGCAGGAATCTGGCCATTTGTCATAAATTAGCCTTAAACTTGAAGTCTGTGTTCCTGGAAGGTGGCAGTGACTTCATTATAGCCACAGAAACTATCCAGGGCTTTGGTTCAAATAGTCTGACACATACATATGTATCTTGTACTGGTTCTCAGAGTTCTGTTCATTTTGAGCAAGAGGCCGTTTATGGGCTTCAGGTGCTGATCATGACTTTTGGTTACTCCATCAGCCTTTATCACAGGTGTTACTATTCAAAAGCAGCTGTCTGACTGGGATGGGTTTCTTGGGATGGAGGTAGAACCTGCAAGAGCCTGGGCTTTTGTTAAGCTCCCTCTCCACACAGTTGTCTGTGTCATTGGCCACTGCAGATGTGTAATCAAGCCTCCCGCCACGAATAACAATGTGATGAATGTGTCTAAATTCCCTATTCCAGAAAGAGTTTGGGCCATCACAGACATTACTAAAGATGAATTATTTCAAAATGGAAACCAGAAGAATTCATGAATTTACTCATTGTGCTTTTCCTGCTGGAATATTAGCCCCACTCGTAGAGCATATATTAAAAGGTTTCCTCACTTTTAAAGGCAATGTATTTTAAACCCTGAAACCATGCCTGTAAGAAACATGTTGAAAGCCCTGTTCTTGACGAGTTGATGCTGGATAAACCGTCCATTGGCACTGGTCCTGGGGCCTGATTGCTGCCCCCACCCAGGCAATACTGCCCATCTTCCCTCACAGAGGATGCTCTTCAGCACTGCCACCCTGAGGCATGACTGCCTAAGGGAGGCCAGTGCAGCCCACTTTTCTGTGTGCCCAATGACGCAAAACTGACACTCAGTGTCACTGACAACTGCCAGCAAATGGTCTCAGTTTTTTGGGGGGTGGGGGGTTAGTGGGAGGACAAGGTGGTAGAATATAGTGTTCTTTTGGATTCTAACCTCTCTTTCTCTTCCTCCAGCAAAGATCTGTCAACATTTCTGGGTAAAAACTCGCAAATTGTGTCACTTAGCAATCTTCCTGAAAAAATACATACCTGTTCCAAACTATTCATCATTTCCAGATAAAAGCATCATTCTAATCCAGGAGAGGCTCATCGTCTCAAAAAAAAAAAAAAAACCACTTTTTTTGCAAAATTTTAGAAGCTACTTATCACACCCCTAGACAAACACATTCTGCTTTTGGGCGGCCCCACTCAGAACCAGAGATGATATCATAATATCAGAGACACAGTGGTGCTTGAGGTGGTATCAAGGCTTCAGTGCATATAATTAATATTCTCTAAATGCATTTCCCAGCATCTGTGTGTGTTTTAGGGTGAGTCCTGAAGTGCGGGCCCATGCACATCTATTTTATATAGATAGAGAAATTACCTTCAAAATAAAGAGGCTCACTGTTTTATTCCCCATACTGCTGACCAACTCCCCACATTGTCATATTCACTTTATGAAGAAGTTACAATTTATTTGTAAACTCGGCTGTTGTTTTGTAGCATTGCTCATTGTTTTATATTATTTATACATCATGGTTGGAAATGCTATCCAAGTGCTATGTATCAAAGTGTAAGTTTGGTGGATCTGCCTATGACTATTTGTTCACCTCATTAACAGAGACACAGGTACCAGGAAAGAAAGAGAGATCAATCAGGAGAACAGGGACTAGGCTCCAATCCTCAAAGTACAGGACTTAGTTCAAAATGTAGTTTGTTTCTATAGCAAGTAAGTAGCTGAAAGAGAAAAGATGCTTTCCCTTTGAACATGATGATAATGGACTTGGAAAGCACCCTCCACGGGCCTTAGTGAGAGAGGATCCAGCCTCTTCATGCTGGTCCCACACTAAATTTCTGAAAAGTGCAGACAGTATTAGGTTCCCACATTTCCCTGAGAAACCTCAGCACCCCCGGTATTCCTAAAGGGGGTTTGGAAAAGGAACCCAAAATTCCTTACCTTGGAGATACCTTGGAGATATATATATATATATATATATATAGTACATGTTCTTTTCTGGAGAAACCAAAGCACTTTAGTGAGTCTTAAAACCCATAATACTTAAGGCATCTTGTCCCCTCCCTGGATCCTCGAGAGGCTGGGAGGGACTGGGGGGGTCAGTAGTCTCATTTGAGAGGCAGCTAAACCTAGGAGAAAAAGCCTTGAGCTTGGGGTAAGGAAGCCCGTCTCCAGGTCTGGTTTCCTCACTCGCTATGCAACCTTGGGCAAGTCGCTTCACTTTGCTGGGCCTGTGGCTCGCCGATGGAAGATCGGGGGTTATATTAGCTGCCCTTCTGGGATAGTGTAAAGAGAAAGGTATGGGAAGTGCTTTGAAGAGATGAAAGCTCTGTATTGGCGCTGGGGGTAATCATTTTAGATGAAGAAACTGAAGTCAATAGCCAATGACTGGCCCAAGTTCGCAGAGTAGTTTTATAGCAGAACCGGGATCTGAGTCCGGCCCCTTGGACTCTGCCCACAAGGTGCTGTTGTACCAGGCGTGTGATCTGTGGACACCCACCACACCGAGGGACTGACGTGTGTGTGTGCACGGGGGCGTATACAGATGCATGTGTACAGAAGGTATGTGACATGGTGGAAGAACATAGGACAGAAAACCTGAGTTCGAACTCCAGTTTTGACCATAGTCCTATGGCCTTGGATATATTACCCAACTTTTCTGGAACACAGTTTTCTAATCTGTAAAATGAAGACAGTGTGCTAAATGATCTTTGTGGTTCCTTCAGCTCTAGTCATGTATGTATGTGTATATAAATATGCTAATCTGTAGAAATGGGCCAGTTTGAAGATTGGAGACAAGACCTGCCCAAGTGCATTTATTGTGTCAGAAACAGCGAATTCATAAACAAATTCATAAAATCTTTTTTTAAATTCAATGGTGGTATTTAATGTCATTGTGTTAAATTCACTATTTGGATAAAAGATTGGTGCCATTTAAAAAATGAAGTTCTTAGCTTACAAGTGTTTACTGTTAAAAACTTTTAATAAAATTTGTTAAAAGTCAGAAATTCAACTATTCTGTACTTAGGTAGGTCTCAGCAGCCTATTCGCAAACAGGCTGTTTTTGTGTGTGGGCCTTCACATAGTGATAAAAGAGTTAACTGTTGGCTTGATCTTGATAAAATGTGAGCAGGCTACCTGGAGAACAGTCTGGAAATGAAAGTTCTCAAAAACTGGTGACATGATTTCATTAAGCTGTGTGCCATTTCCAGTGTGAAGACATTGTTTGCTGGCTAACGATCTCTGACTTTTTGTGGCATATGAGGTGTAAAATGTTGTCAAAAAAGAATCTGGTGTTTAAAAAGAATCAACCTATGGTGGCATTAAATGTTCACTTTTCTCCTACTCAGAGTCATGAATTCCTCTCTCCAGTTTATCCTTCTGAACAGAGGAGGGAACAATTCAAGGTCTGGAGCAAGGGCATCTCACTAGAGCAACACCTTGACTGAGGACTTCTTCCCAGGCCTCAGGGCCTTCCTAGAATAGACCTGTCTCCTCTCACTATGGGGCTGACCCCCAACAAGTTCAGAAGCTCAGGCAGGGGTGGGTGGATGTGGGGCTGAGTCCTGCGTCCCTGAAAGTTCACAGGTTGGTGATCACACACGAAACGTGTCAAGTCAAGAAGTTAGGTGTTGATGTGGTGATGGCTTTGTTGGCTTAGGGACTCCCTCTCAGTCCAGTGCCTCTGGGGCTGGTACAGAATAGAGGCCTTGACAGTCACGAAGATTGCTTGGGCCTGGATACACAGCCCCTTGTCACAACTGTCTCACCTGTAACTGGGTATACTCAGGTAAGAAAGCAGGAACAGGTCAGAAACTGGAAGAAGGCCTCTTAGGTGTTCCCCCATCCTCAAGAACAGTCTGGTGCCTTCCATTGAAGGCATTCCTCTGGGCAGCATGAGACACTTCTCAAAGGTGGTACCTAATTCATCCAATAAATGAGTGCTCCGTAGTCAGAAAGAGAGGGCAACAACCGCTCCTAGCAAATCACACTCATTGTTTCTGTCATGGCATGCTCTGAATTCATGTCTCCTCTACTGAGCCAGCCTGGGCACACACAGCTCCCATCCACCCCCTACTCCCGTCTCATGGGCTCACTTTGGGCCACTGTAGCAGAGGTCATAAGTTCTTAAGAAGCCTGGAGCCATAAGAGTTTTCTAGACAAAATGCCTTCAATAGAAGAGCTGGTGGAGGGGATACCTAGCCCTGGCCATCCCCTGGGAGTGGAGAGACCATAAAGACAGCACCTAGAACTGCTTCTAACCCCTCGTTCTTCCCCCAAGGGAGGACTACCAAATATGTGATCTTACTTGTTTAGTCACTAAGTCAGGTCCAATTCTTTCATGACCCCATGGACCGCAGCCTGCCAGGCTCCTCTGTCCATGGAATTTGCCAGGCAGGGATACTAGAGTGGGTTGCCATTTCCTACTCCAGGGGATCTTCCCAAAACCCAGAGATCAAACCTGCCATCTCTGGCATTGGCAGGTGGATTCTTTACCACTGAGCCACCAGGGAAGTCCATAATCTTACTTGGATTTGTCTCCTAAACCATTAAGCTCTCCAAATTGTTGTTAACATAACTGTTACGTTTTTCATCCTTCCCATCCTGTCTTTTGGTCTCAGGGAGGACATAATGACTCTGTCTATCATGGGATCGTGGCACACTCCTGCAGACACGGGGACTAGAAGGACATAAAAACCAAAGCAAGGTGACACCGCCTTCCAGCAGGAGCAGACCAGGCCATTCCTACATCTGTGTGGAGAAAATGCTGCCCTGTCTCACTTAGGGCCTACTGCAATGATCTTCCAGTTGAAGGTTTTGTTTCCAGAAAACCTTTATAAACATACAGAGCACTTGAATGTAAACACATTGGCCTGTCAGCGGCCAGTGCACCCAGCACCAATGGGTGTCTCTTGTTCTGCAATATCCCCAGGGTCTAGAACAGAGTCTTGAATGTGGTACTCAAACAATACTAGTTGAATGCATGAGTGAATGAATGAAAGGATCACCTTTGGAAGAAGAAGAGGGAACAGAAAAATCCTGGGCAGAAGTGTGTGGAAATGTTAGACTTCTTTAACAAAAGAACCGAAGGTCTGCAAACGCCCCTTTGGGCATGAAGTCCATAGTTACAATCGGCACCAGGCCCACACCAGGCAAACTGGAGCCCTTGCTTACCAGGCACACAGCCTTGATTTCCCCACCACTGAGTCGTCTTGGCCTTCAGGCTTCCTAGAGATAGAAGAGTAGCATTCAAGCACATAGATGCCTTCTCGCCATTTACAAAAGTAACCATGAAACAAATCTTCAGTGAGTGCTTGCTTTGTCTCAGACACTGCTGGGGTTGAAAACAAAATAGACTCCAGCCTCCAAGGACTCAGTAAGTTGGTAACACCAGCTGACAAACAGAAACCCCATTATAAACAGGCAAACACAGTTCCCCTCAAGGTAGGGTGACAGTTTCTCCTGCCAACCCCCACTACATGCCCCCTTTCATCTATTTGGAGCCTTGGGCCAGACCTCACCTCCAAAAGAATCTTCTTGGGCCCAAGATTGGGAGGACAAGGAGGGGGCAAGGAGGGAGAGAAGAAAAGTATGGATCACCCTGCAAGTCATCTTATTTCTGCTATGGAAGTTCACTCCCCATGGGGTCCCAGGCTGGCCCAGCCCTAAACCTGTCTGCTGAGGCTTGTCATCCTCAGGGCTGCTCAGCTGAGTCCTCCAGCCTTTGTTCGGAAGCCTTCTCCCTGCACTTACCAAGAGTCTGAAAAGAATCCAGGAGGCTGAGGGTTTTAGGAGTGAGGGGTAGATTGTATCCCCAAGCCAACATGGCCTCTCCATCTGGGGAAGTGACCTGGAGGTCACCCGAGGAAGTTGCTCTGGGAGCGCCCAGCTTCTGTGCTGGGTAAATAGTGTGTTGTCCACTTATTTTTTGAGTTGCTTCCCTGGTGGCTCAGATGGTAAAGAATCTGCTTGCAGTACCAGAGACCTGGGTTTGATACCTGGGTCAGGAAGATCCCCTGGAGAAGGAAACGGCAACCCAGTCCAGTATTCTTGCCTGGAAAATTCCATGGATGGAGGAGCCTGGCAGGCTACAGTTCATGGGGTCACAAAGAATCCAACATGACTGAGCAACTTCACTCTCTCTCTCCCGCTTATTTTTTTGTAATTGTTAATTGCCCTCGATCTACCCATCTTTGGGCACCTTCCTTCCATAGCAGTCCCAGGTCCAGATGTATATGTTACATTGTCTTGTGTGTGCTCGGAAGAAAAACTCAAAGGTTTTCCGCCAAACCAGAGCTCCATCCACAAACCCCAAGTTCCCTGAAGAGCCAGCAAGAAAAAGGCTTAAAAAAAAAACAAACTAGGATTTTGAAAAACTGGAAATAGAAAATAAAAATTATCTTTAATCTCACTTCAGAGAACCACTGTGATAATAGACACACAAAAACACCTGTACAAATACTGGATAATCGTAGACTTAACCCTTTTTCAAAATTTGCTTTCCTCCCCCATATTAGTCTTACCCTGTAGCTCAAACAGTAAAGAATCTGCCTGTGATGCAGGAGACCTGGGTTCAATCCCTGGGTCGGGAAGATCGTCTGGAGAAGGGAGTGGCAATCCATACCAGTATTCTTGCCTGGAGAATCCATGGACAGAGGAAACTGGTGGGCTAGAGTCCATAGTATTGCAGTCAGACACGACCAAGTGACTAACACTGCTACCACTAATAATCCTACCATGCACATTTATTTCCCCAGTCAAGATCATGTGTTCTTACAACTAATGTTTAATGGCTCCAGAATATTCCATCGGGTGGATTGACCATCATTTCGGTACTACAGTTCCTTGCTATTGGACCTTAAAATTGTTTCCACTTTTTTTGGTATAAATTATGCTACAATAAACAGATTGAACATAAATCTCTTTTTTGCATCTCTGGCAAGTCTCTTAGGATAAATCCCTAGAAGTGATTCCCCCAAAAGGAATCCAAGATTACAAGGCGTTTTATACACACACAGAGTGGCCATGTTTTAAACCAACATTACAAGGGATTTGTACATGGAGAGTGACCTGAACAACTTAAAACCCTCCTCCAATGGTCCCATTTACAGTCATCTCTTCCTCTATAAATTCCTATTTCATTGACTCACTTACCTGTTCACCCCACAAATATATATCAAGGAGTTCCAAAGTGGGATGCATTCTTGCTCTAAGATGCACCAAGTCCTTAAACATTCCTTTGTATCTAATGGAAGATGTGTATCTGCCTCTATATTAGGCTCTGGAGGTGTAGCAGAGACAAAACTTTACTCCAACCTTCTTAGGTCTTCTGCTGTACCTTAGAATTAAATTGACACAAGACAGATTTACATAAGAAACACATACATATTTATTTAATATAAGCTTTAAGTGCCACGAGAGCCTTCATATAAAAAAAAAAAAAATGAAGACCCAAAGAAGTGGCAAAGCCTAAATTCTTTTAAACTCAGCTGAAGAGAGGCAGCTGTGGAAACGGAACTAAAATATGTGGGGAGGCTAAAGGAAGATTAGTTATTTTAACAAGGCTCTTGGTGCAGAGTTCTCTCAGCCTTGACTCCCCTTCCCTGATGATAAGAACGCTTCTCTTCTCCCTCGTACGGGGAGGGCATCTTTCATAGGGGAGTTATATCTCCTGTTTTCAGGAAGAAAAGGGGGAGATCAGAACATACTTCTTATATCTGCGGTTTTTCAAGTGCCTTTAGCTCAAAATAACCCTCACACTAAACTGGCATGTTGTGGGTTGCAGGTTCTTCAACTTTTTCAAGTGCAGATCTTTCTATGACCCATAGTGTCTAGCATAGTGCTAGGCACACAAGTGTTAGCATACAGAGGGTTTAGGTCATCGCTCTCAGAAAGGAAATTTTATATACATTATAAATATACACGTTTTGGGAACACTTCCATGAGAATTCTGACATGTGTCTTCACTCCTAGCCAATAAGTCACAAACCTGTGTGCTAGTTTGAAAACAGCATTCTGCACTCAATTTTGAGGGGATCAAGGGAGATCTCTGGGTTCAGATTCCTTGTCTGTGTAGAAGTGAATGTGTGGCCGAGGTCCCTCGGGCTGGTTCTGACAATAAAAGGAGACGGTGTATGCAGAAGGATGTCAGAATCTGCTAATGCTCACCAGAGGTAAGATAGAAGAGTGCCAGGCATTTAATAATTAGAATAAAGACCCTTCAGACATGCTTTCACTTCTCCCACGGGCTGTGCCTGTCATCCCGTGGCCTCATTCAGCACTGGTCCATTGGTTTATAACCCTCAGGGGCCTCCTCCTGCTGGACGTAGATGGGCTGTCAGTCCCCTACTCTCCAAAGTCTGCTCCCAGAGTTGGGATGACTGATGAAGGCCCAGGTGGTGGGATTCTGCTGCACGTGTAACTTTTCCTGGTCCCAGGTTCATAGCATCCTGTGACCCTGCCTGCTCCCCGACCTCAGTCACTCCGAGGAGAACCCCATTCGAGGGGTGCAGGCAGCTGCTCCAGGGGGCATAGCTGCCAGCTCTGCCCTGAGCGATGGGGACACAGGATCAAGTGGAACCCCAGACCCAAGGCCTCGCTCCAAACGCCTTGCTGGATGCAGGTACACCCTCCCCGCCCCCCACCAAGGATGGCTCCGTTTGTTTCTCAAGCCGACCACATGTCTTCAATCTAATATTACTAGGAAAAACAATTCCAAAATGCCTTAGCTATATAATTCACGAGCCCCCTGGTTTGATTCAGGTGATGAGGTTTAAACTGATTACTGTGCTGTGTGGCTCTGAGTCCTCCTTCACGCGCTGGCTAGCCATTCTTGGCGGATGGTTCCAGACTTCACTGCAGAAGCTGACTGACTACCCCTGAGGTGGTGTTCCCTGCAGCTCCCGCGAACCCCTGTTCACAAAGAACGCTTTAATGTAGTGGAGCAGCCCGGGAGGGCACGGTCTGCAGGCGCCTCCCCGGGGCGGCCGGGCCACTCTGCGCACGCGCAGCCTTCTCTTGGCGGTGGGGGGGAGTTGCCAGTTCCGCCTCGTCCGCTTCTCCTGCGGCCACCGCCCCCGGGGCGAGCCGAGGTGGTAATGGAGTCTTTGTCGAATACAAGTGAAAAATGAATTACGGCTTGAGTCCGCACTGTGCACGCACACGTGCCCGTCAGAGGAGAGGCAGCCCGACCCTGAACTAATGTGTGGCCGCCAGGGACTCCGCCGCCGCGGTTCACAGGCGTGACGGGCGCGCGGCGCCGGGGTCCCGGCTCAGCCGCGCGGCGGGCGGGGCGGGGCGGGGAAGAGTGACGCGATCCTCCGCGCCGGCCCGCAGTCTGCACGTGGACGCGGGGCCGCTGGGGGCCGGGACTGCGCTTCGCAGAGCACAGCGGTCCACCACCGTGTGCCTCGGCGCCCTCGGAGGCGCTGGTCACCCAGATCCCGTGGGACGGTGCAGCTGCCCTCGGCTTGAGCAACTTCAGCGCTGGGTTACCAAGACACACCAGCTTCAGGCTGCTGATCTTTCTGGAAAGTTTTTTAACTCTGGAGGAGAAAGGAAACGTCTTAGTTTTAGAAGCTGGACCCGCCTCGAGGGCGAGGCAAAAAGGTGGAGGGGACTGGAGGTAAGAAAGGTTCAGAGACTGAGGGGAGATCAGTTTTACCTTCTCCACAGCCTCTCTCAGCCTCCTAGGCCCTGCCTCCCGAGTTTCCTATTTTGGACACCTGAAAACCTGAACTGATTTTACCGCTTTCCCCCGCTCCGTCTCCCCGCCTTTGCCAACTGTTTTCACCTGGTGGCTGTATCAGGGGTGGCAGGGGTAGGCAATAATGTCATCATCCCTGTCCTTCTCCACTTCACTCAGCTGTGTGCTGAGTGGCTTCAGTCATGTCCGACTCTGTGCGATCCCATGGACTGTAGCTCACCAGGCTCCTCTGTCCGTGGGAGTCTCCAGGCAAAGATACTGGAGTGGGTTGCCATTTCCTCCTCCGGTGATCTTCCCAACCAAGGGACTGAACTTGTGGCTCTTGTGTCTCCAGCACTGGCAGGTTTTTTTTTTTTTTAACCATTCGTGCCACCTGGGAAACCCACTTCACTCAGCATCACGTGCTTTTTTTAAAATAGACAAGGAAGAACGTGCTGTAAAAGGCCAAAATGAGCGCCTTAGACGCGCTACGCCAAGCCTGGAGAAGGAGAAGGGAGTGACTTGAACCCTCAGGCTTCTCGCACTTTGCATGAGGTCACCTGGTTTGTCCATGTCTCCCTCTGGCTGCGCCCCAGCAGATAATTGGGGACTTTTCAGTTCAGGAGTTCTTGGCAGGGAAGGAGGCTTCTCCTTGTCCCTGATGGAGCGTTTCAATTCACTCAGGCACAGACAGGCGGAGGGGCTTTGCTCCACCATACACCTCCCTGTAGCCTCCTGAGCCATCTCAGGCTGCAGGCCGGTGGCAGCCCCTCTTACCGGCCCCAGCTCATGATTTAAGCATGGTTCAACCCTTGCATACTCTTGTGTGACCCACAGCAGTGAACAGACATCCTTTTTCCATATGTATACACATCCTATTGGTTCTGTTTCTCTGGAGAACCCTGACTAAAACAGGCTGCCTCCCACCATGACTGTGGAACTCCTTTCTCTCTAATAAGAGCTCCCTTTGGGAGAGCTCAATAAGAAAAAAGAAAAACCCTCATTAGGACTGTCCACAGGAGCAGTGACTGCGTGAACCCTAATTACTGCACCCAAATTATTCTTTTCTGGTTGCAAAGGAAGGAATCTCTAAGGTCCTTATTAAAACGTAGGACACATCTAAAGAATGGTAAATTGAAAAGGCTTGAGTCTTTTTTTTTTTTTTTTCTTTTGCATTGACAGGAAAATATAAGGTCCTCAGGGCTTCTGAACCCCAGCCAGGTCAGCCCAGGATGTCTTCAGCCAACATGCCCCATGGAAAGGAAGACGCGGTAAGTAGTGACTCATGTTTACAGAGCACTTTATACTGTAGTAAGTGCTTTCATATTTGTTAATGTCTTTGATCTTCATCACCACCTCCTTTAGGTTAAGTATTAGCTCACATCTTTGGACAAGGACAAATCAGAAGGTGAGAGGGAAGGTAGGAAAAGCATTTGAAAAGAACAGAAAGGAGGACCTGGTTGTTGGTTCATTCATGCACTCATTGCACAAATATTTATTGGTTACCACAGTGTGTCAGCTGGGGAGACAACAGTTAATGAGGGCAGTCATGGTCTTAAGTCCTTTACGAGCTTAGAGTCTACCAAACATTTCTTCACTACCTGCCCCTGGCAAAGTACTATTGGTGAAGTTCAAGTGTGCATCAGCCTAGCTTAATGGAAGGTTTTCCAGGTCTGTAAGGTACCCTCCGGTGAACTTCCTTTTCCCCTCTAGCATACCTCTGTCACAGTGATGGTCACTCTCTGTTGTGGTTACCTCTTTTATTATCTTTCTCCCCAAGAGCAGGATCATTCTCCACCCAGCCCAGCACAGTGTCTAGCCCGCAGTTCCTAAGGCATGTTTATCCACTGATGACCTATTGTGAGCCATGCTTGGCAGCAGTATCTGAGGCTGCAGGAAAGGAAGAAACCCAAGTCCTTTCCTCTAGAGATCTAGAGTCTAATGGGGAGAATGACAAATAGAGAAGCAATTACATTGCTGTGATAAGTTTTGCGGGGAGTGAATAGATGCTTAAGCAGCACAGAGGTCTCCTTGGAATGATCAGAAAGAGTGAGCAGAAAGTTTCCAGGGGCACAGAGGGGAAGGCAGAAGGGCATTTGGCACAGAGTGAGTAACATGAGCACAGAGGCACGAGGAAAGAGACTGCCAGGAGCTGGGCTTGGCTGCAGGTAGGAGGCTTCTGGTCAGTTGGAGGAAGGTAAGGCTGGACTCCCTGTCAAAGGCCACAGGCTGACAAGCTCAGGGACAGATGGCGGGCAGGTGCCCTTGGCCCTGGTGGACAGTACGGAACCATTTTTGCCCTTTAACCTTCATGGTAGAAAAAAAAGCCCCTCAGATATAAAATCACAAAATGTGTTGGAAGCAAACTCAGAAGTTATTTAGCTCCATTGTCCCTGGATGCAGAGGTAATTTACCCAAAGTCACAGAGCTTATGGTAGAGACAGGACACAAGAAATCTCCTGGTTTTTTTCACTAACATCCCACATCCTCAGGCAACAGCTGCAAGAATATTTGTATCATTTATAGAAAACTCTCAGGAACTTTCTGGTTTGTCAACAACTTTACTCTGAAATAATTCAGGAAAAAACAATTTTTTTTTGGTCCTGTACTTGCAAGTCTTCTGGAACTTTGAGATTTTTTTTTCTTAAAAATCCCAACAGAATGGTTAACATACTAGTTTTCTAAGGCTGCAGTAACAAAATACCACAAGCTTAAACAACTTTCCCTCCTGGAGGCTGGAAGACCAGTACTGAAGTGCTGGCAGGGTAGGTTTTCTCTGAAGGCCTCTCCCCTTGGCTTGCCGACGGCCACCCTCTTGCTGTGTCCTCACGTGGTCGTTTCTCCATGCACACACCCTCTGGTATTTCTTTGTATGTTCAAATTTCCTCCTCTTTTAAGGACAACAGTCAGATTGGATTAGGACCCATCCCTAGTAGCCTCATTTTAACTCAGTCACCTCTGTGAAAGCCCTGTGTCCAAATGCAGTCATATTTTGAGGTACTGGGGATTAGGATTTCAACATACAAACTTGGGGAAGGGAGACAGAATTCACCCCATAATAGTTAATTTCTTCACTTTCCTAACTCCTCTCTCGTGCGTGCTCACTTGCTCTCTCTCGAGTCTGTACCTTCCATTTTCTGGGAATTGGCAGTGAATCTCTAGAAGGCTCGTTCTATGTCTTCAGCACCTAGGAGATGAGTACTTAGTGACTGAAAATCACACATCATTGTTTTGTCTGTTCTATGTCTTCACTACTGGGCAGTGAGCTCTGATGGACTTTGCAGTGACTATTTCCCAGTATCTAGAACAGAACCTTGCACAAAATAGGCATATTTTCAGTGGTTAAATGCGTTCAGTAGTCACATATCACATAGCAGTTAATTTGAAGTTTTTAAAGAAAAGCAGAACAGCAAAAAACTGAATAACATTTATTCTTTTAGATTAGTTAGAAATGTATATTCTATACATAAGAAATATGAACCAATAGAATGAAGTTCCAGAGTATAGTTTTTACATGTGCTTGCAATGTGATAAGTCCATGCTCCCTAAAGAATCATAAAAATTCACTAATCGTCCAATATTTAATGTAAGAGAGAGCTACTTAAATCATGGAGGAATGTTGCTTGATGGGGCACAATCAACTTTTTTATCTCTTATATTTGTTTCATATTTGCGATTGTAAATGCATGTGCAGCCACGTGAAATTAGTGTTAATATCTGATTTCTATGCTGCTGCTAAGTCATTTCAGTCGTGTCTGTCTGACTCTATGTGACCCCATAGACGGCAGCCCATCAGGCTCTGCTGTCCTGGGATTCTCCAGGCAAGAACACTGGAGTGGGTTGCCATTTCCTTTTCCAGTGCATGAAAGTGAAAAGTGAAAGTGAAGTCGCTCAGTCGTGTCCGACTCTTCGAGATCCTATGGACTGACTGCAGCCTACCAGACTCCTCTGTCCATGGGATTTTCCAGGCAAGTGTACTGGAGTGGGGTGCCATTGCCTTCTCCACTGGTTTCTATAGGAGGTTCTCAAAAGGTAGGAAGCCTGTCTTACTAGGATCTTGCAAAACTCAGCACATTGCTGTGTGCAGAGGAGTCACATCATGAAATACCTCAGAAAGTAGTCTGTGGATGATGCTTGTTATTTTTACAGGTTTTGTTTGGTAACCCAGTCAGACTTTTTCATGCTCTGTTATTCCAATGACACTGGTTTATCAAATGTAAGGAGTAAAACGCCTACAGTAGAACTAAAACAATCAGAGAGGTTAATGAAAGAGAGAGAGGAGAGGAGGGGGAAAGAATAGGAAGGGTGAGTAATTCCCGTTCTCTCATTGTGGGTCATGTTTCTTAACTCAGCCAGGAGGAAATCACAATTCATGCAAAAATAATTCTGTCTTTATTATTCCATGTGCATGGTGATTTGAACCCTCCTTTTCTGAAGGGAAAAGAAAAGCATGTGTCTTAACAATACATTCCTCTTGTTCCCACTGAAATGTTACGTCAGTGACTACATTTGATCGCAATATAACCTGGCTCAGACCCCCTGCTGGGCTCTTACAGACCATTGTTAATGCAGACTCCTTCAGGGGCTGTAATTTGGGATTCAATTTGCCATAAAATTGTCCTGAGTGTCACCTTGGTAATCGAAGATCATGTGACCCGTGAAACACATTGAACTGAAAGATGGCACCTCTTGAAAATTAATGTCAAATTGTTTCCAGTAGTAAAAAGGCCTTAGCCATTTTATGTGAAATGAATGTCGCTATATCTCAGAGCTGGTAAGGGGTTAAGAGGAGGATGCTTCACCCACATCCCTTGACCTGGGCCTGCAGGGTCTCAGAGCAGAGCCTCCACCATAAATACCTCAAGGCGCAGCACACAGACTGGTCAACGCAGCAGCCCCTCTGGGTTTGATCGTCCTTATCTTCTTTTTAACCAAAATTCTGCATGTGGTTTAGTAAAGAGTTTTTATTTTGATTGTACATATAAAGGGAGTTTAAATGTAAAGTCTGGGCAAACAAAAAAGTCATAAATGGATGTTGGATATTGTCAGAAGCTTTTTCTGCATCTGCTGAGATGTTCATTTTTTTTTTTCTTGTTTGTTTATATGGTACATCACATTGATTGATTTGCAAAGAATCCTTGTATCCCTGGGATAAATCCCACTTGATCATGGTGTTCAGTTCAGTTGCTCAATCATGTCCAACTCTTTGCGACCCCATGGACTGCAGCAGGCCAGGCTTCCCTGTCTATCACCAACTGGCGGAGCTTGCTGAAACTCACGTCCATCGAGTCGGTGATACCATCTAACCCTCTCATCCTCTGTCAACCCCTTATCCTCCTGCCTTCAATCTTTCCCAGAATCAGGGTCTTTTCCAGTGAGTCAGTTCTTCCTATCAAGTGGCCAGAATATTGGAGTTTCAGCTTCAGCATCGGTCCTTCCAATGAATATTAAGTACTTATTTCCTTTAGGATTGACTAGTTGGATCTCCTTGCAGTCCAAGGGACTCTCAAGAGTCTTCTCCAACACCACAGGTCAAAAGCATCAATTCTTTGATGAAAGTGCTCAGCTTTCTTTGTAGTCCAACTCTCTCATCCATACATGCCTACTGGAAAAACCATAGCTTTGACTAGAGGGGCCTTTGTCGGCAACTTAATGTCTCTGTTTTTTAATATGATGTCTAGGTTGGTCATAGTTTTTCTTCCAGTGGAGCAAGCGTCTTTTAATTTCATGGCTGCAGTCACCATCTGCTGTGATTTTGGAGCCCCCCAAAAATAAAGTCTGTCATGGTTTCCATTGTTTCCCTATTTGCCATGAAGTGATGGGACCAGATGCCATGATCTTAGTTTTCTAAATGTTGAGTAAAACTCAAAAAAAAAAAAAAAAAAAAAAGCCAACTTTTTCTCTCTCCTCTTTCACTTTCATCAAGAGGCTCTTTAGTTCTTCTTTGCTTTCTGCCATAAGGGTGGTGTCATCTGCATATCTGAGGTTGTTGATATTTCTCCTGGCAATCTTGATTCCAGCTTGTGCTTCTTTCAGCCCTGCATTTCTCATGATGTACTCTGTATGTAAGTTAAATAAGCAGGGTGACAATATACAGCCTCGGTGTACTCCTTTTCCTATTTGGAACCAGTCTGTTGTTCCATGTCCATTTCTAACTGTTGCTTCCTGACCGGCATACAGATTTCTCAGGAGGCAGGTCAGGTGGTCTGGTATTCCCATCTCTTTAAGAGTTTTCCACAGTTTGTTGTGATCCACACAGTCAAAGGCTTTGATATATAGTCAGTAAAGCAGAAATAGATGTTTTTCTGGAACTCTCTTGCTTTTTTGATGATCCAACGGATGTTGGCAATTTGATCTTAGGTTCCTCTACCTTTTCTAAATCCAGCTTGAACATCTGAAAGTTCACAGTTCACATACTGTTGAAGCCTGTCTTGGAAAATTTTGAGCATTACTTTGCTAGCGTGTGAGATGAATGCAATTGTGCATTAGTTTGAACATTCTTTGGCATTGCCTTTCTTTGGGATTGGAATGAAAACTGACCTTTTTCAGTCTTGCAGCCACTGCTGAGTTTTCCAAATTTGCTGGCATACTGAGTGTAGCACTTTAACACCATCATCTTTTAGGATTTGAAATAGCTCAACTGGAATTCCATCACTTCACTAGCTTGTACATAGTGATCTTCCTAAAGCCCACTTGATTTCACATTCCAGGATGTCTGGCTCTAGGTGAGTGATCACACCACTGTGATTATCTGAGCCCTGAAGATCTTTTTTGTATAGTTCTTCTGTGTATTCTTGCCACCTCTTCTTAATATCTTCTCTGATTGCTGTAGCTAGGACTTCCAAATCTATGTTGAATAATAGTGGCAAGAGTGGGCACCCTTGTCTTGTTCCTGATTGTAGAGGGAATGCTTCATTTCTCACCATTGAAAATGATGTTTGCTGTGGGTTTGTTGTATGTGATCTTTATTATGTTAAGATAGGTTCCTTCTATGCCCTTTTTTCAAAGAGTTTTTATCATAAATGGGTGCTGAATTTTGTTCAAAGTTTTTTTCTGCATGTGTTGAAATTATCCTATGGTTTTTATCTTTCAATTTGTTAATATGGGGTATCACATTGATTGATTTGCATATATTGAGGAATGTATTGCATCCCTGGGATAAACCTCACTTGGTCATGGTGTATGATCTTTTTAATGTCTCGTTGAATTCTGTTTGCTAGAATTTTGTTGAGGATTTTTGTGTCTATGTTAATCAGTGATACTGGCCTATAATTTTGTTTTTATGATATCTTTGTCTGGTTTTAGTATCAGGTTGATTGTGGCCTCCTAGAATGAGTTTGGAAGTGTTCCTTCCTGTGCAATTTTTGGAAGAGTTTCAGAAGGATAGGCATTAACTCTTCTGTATGTGTTTGATAGAATTCACTTATAAAGCCATCTGGCCCTGGGGTTTTGTCTTTTTTTTTCTTGGGAGATTTTTTATCACAGTTTCAATTTCATTGTTTGTAATTACCTATTCATAGTTTCTATTTCTTCCTGGTTCAGTCTTGGAAGGTTGAACTTTCTTATGAATCTGTCCATTTCCTCTAGGTTGTCCATTTTATTAATGTATAGTTGCTCATAATAGTCTCTTATGAGCATTTGTGTTTCTGCATTGTCTATTGTGACCTCTCCTTTCTCGTTCCTAATTTTGTTGATTTTTTTCCCCATTTTTCTTGATGAGTCTGGCTAATGGTTTGTCAGTTTTGTTTATCTTATCACAGAACAAGCTTTTAGTTTTATTAATCTTTACTTAACTATTGTTTCCTTCATTTATTTTTCAGTTATCCTCTGATCTTTATTATTTCTTTCCTTTTACTAACTTTGAGGTTTTTCTGTTCTTTCTCCAGCTGCTTTAGGTGTAGAGTTAGGTTGTCTATTCAGTGTTTTTCTTGTTTCTTGAGGTGGGATTGTATTGCTATAAACTTCCCTCTTAGAATTGCTTTTGCTGCATCCCATAGGTTTTGGGTCATCGTGTTTTATTTGTCATTTATTTCTAGCAGTCTTTTGAGTTCCTTTATTTCTTCAGTAACCTTTTTGTTACTTAGAAATGTATTGTTTAATCTTCGTTTGTGTTTTTTGCAGTTTTTCTCCTATAATTGATATCTAGTCACATAGCATTATGGTGAAAGAAAATGCTTGATACAATTTCAATTTTCTTAAATTTACTGAGGCTTGATTTGTGACCCAAAATTATCCTGGAGAATGTTCCATATGCACTTGAGAAAAAGGTGTATTCTGCATTTGGATGGAAGAACTGAAGATATCAGTTAGATCCATTTGGTCTAATGTTTCATTCAACATTTGTCTTTCCTTACTGACTTTCTGTTTTGATGGATGTGTCCATTGGTGTAAGTGAGGTGTTAAAGTCCCCTACTATTATTGTGTTGCTGTCAATTTCCCCTTTTATGTCTGTTTGTGTTTGCCTTATGTACTGAGGGGCTCCTATGTTGGGTGCATAAATATTTACAATTATTATGTCTTCTTGGTTGATCCCTTGATCATTATGTAGTATCCTCCTTTATCTCTTATAATATTCTTAGTCTATTTTGTCTGAAATGAGAATCGCCACTCTGGCTTTCATTTGACTTCTGTTTGCATTAAATATCTTTTTCCGTCCTTTTACTTTCAGCCTGTGTGTATCTCTAGGTCTGAAGTGGCTCTCTTGTAGACAGCATATATATGGATCTTGTTTTTTTTATCCATTCAACCAGTATGTCTTTTGATTGGAGTGTTTAATCCATTTACATTTAAAGTAATTATTGATATATATGTTCCTATTGGCATTTTGTTAATTGTTCTGGGTTTGTTTTTGTAATCTTTCCTGTCTCTTGTCTTTAATGCCTATATAAATACCTTTAGTATTTGTTATAAAGCTAGTTTGTTGGGTGCTCAATTCTCTTAACTTTTGCTTATCTGTAAAGCTTTTGGTTTCTCCATCAATTTGGAATGAGATCCTTGCTGAGTAGAGTAATCTTGGTTGTAGATTTTTTTTTTCCCCCAGTACTTTAAATATATCCTGCTATTGCCTTCTGATCTGCATAGTTTCTACTGAAAGATCAGCTGTTAATTGTATGGATTTTTCTCTTGTATGTTACTTGTTGCTTTTCTGTCGCTGCTTTTAATATTCTTTCTTTGTGTTTAAACTCTGTTAGCTTATTTAGTATGTGTCTCAACATGTTTCTCCTTGGGTTTATCCTGTATGGGACTCTTTTCGCTTCTTGGACTTGATTGACTATTTCCTTTCCCATGTTGGGGAAGTTTTCTACTATAATCACTTCAAAATTTTTCTCAGTGCCTTTCTTTGTCTCTTCTTCCTCTGGGACACCTATAACTCGAGGGTGTGTTTAATATTGTCCCAGAGGTCCCTGAGGGTATCTCAATTCTTTCCATTCTTTTTCCTTTATTCTGCTCTTCAGCAGTTATTTCCACCATTCTATTTTCCGTCTCACTTATCCATTGTTCTGCCTTAGTTATTCTAATATTGGTTCCTTCTAGAATATTTTTAATTTCAGTAATTATGTTGTTCATCTCTCTTTATTTTTTTCTTCTTCTATGTCCTTGATAATTAATTGCTTCTTGCATTTTCTCTATTTTCGAGGGATTGGAACATCTTTACTATCACTATTCTGAATTCTTTTTTTCAGGTAGCTTGCCTCTTTCCTCTTTATTTATTTGGCCTTGTGAGTTTCTACCTTGTTCTGTCATTTGTGCTGTATTTCTCTGTCTTCTCTTTTTTCCTCCCCTAGTTTGCTCTGTTTGAGGTCTCCTTTTCCAAGGCTTTAGGGACATATTCCTTCTTCCTTTTGGTTTTTGTCCTTGGTGGGAAAGGTTGGTTCAGTTGTTTGTGTTGACTTCTTGTTGAGTGTGACTTGTGTTTGCATTCTACTCTGAGCAGGTGAGTTTTCTTTCTTTCTTTCTTTTTTCCCCTGATGTGGCTGTGTGAGGTGGTATGTCTTGGAGTGTCTGTGGGAGTCCTGTTGCTGATGATGGTTTTTGTGTTTTTGTCTTGCTTGTTGTTTGGGTAAAGTGTCCTGCACTGGATGCCATCAGCAGCTGGGTGTCATCAGACTTTGTGCACAAGTGTAGGCTTTCCTGAAAGGTCTCAGTAATTAATACCCCTGGGGTTTGGAGTTCTCTGGCTGTCTGAGATCCTGGACTCAGTGCTCCCAATTCAGTGGTTCAGGCCCAGTCCTTGGATGGAGGACTGAGATTCCATGAGTTGTTTGTTATGGGATTAAAGGGGATTAAAACAAACACACCAAGACAAAAAGCAAAACATAACATGAAATAAAAGGCAAACCCAGATAAATTGAAAATACAGGATCATGCAGGTAATTAGAATAACAATGGGACACATACACACACCTACAGACACACAAATATAACCAAAGTATTCCAAAGAAAAGAAAGTACAAGAGACTCACTTGGTGAGCAAAGGAAACCAAAAATGATATTGATCAATTAAAAACAGAGCTAATTTAACACTCAGATCAGAAAACTGAGCTACAGCTGAGTGCCAGCTAGGGAATATAGCAGAGAAAACATAACAAATTAACGTACATGGTGAAGAGAGTGAAGGGGGAGGAAAAGAAGGGAGAGAAAAGAGAAAAGGAAGGGGTGAAGGAAAGGATTAAAAGAAAAAATAGAAAAGCAAAGATAAATAGACATATGAAAAAGATTTGTATATATTAAGGAATAGCTACAACAGGAAAAGAACAATAAAAAAAAAAAAACAAAAACAAAATAAAATTACAAAAAAGGAAGAAAAAAATCTTGAAAAAAAAGAAAAATCCATAACTCCGCAAAAAGCCAACATAAAGGTTGAAGTATGTAGGAGGAATAAAAAGTGTGATTTAAAAGAAAGAAAGAAAAATGTTCTCAAGATGCTTCTTGTTCTTAGTTGTGGAGTTTGCCCCCAGTGGATGGGCTTGGACTAGTGTCCTGTGATGGCTTCCTGGCTGGGGGGACTTGTACCTATGTTCATTTCTGTGGAGCTAAATCTCATCTCTCTGAAAGGCAGCACAGTCTCTAGTACTAGGTTTTGGGTGTCTATGGGTTCAGTATGGCCTTGAGCAGTCCTCAGCTTTGGCAGTGGCTTAGGCAGTGATATTTCCACAGCTGCATCAAAGTAGCCCTCTTAGCGCGCATCCTCACTGCTGCCAGCCCCCTGCTTCTCCCCGGGATCTTTGCTGTAGTTCTGCCCACAGGCCCACCCTGTGCTGCAGGCTGAAGTGACACACAGAGGCTTGTGTGTCACTTTTCTGTTCCCTGACCCCACCGTCTGCTCCGCCGAGGTTTGTGTGCGTATCTCTCAGCACCCTGGACTGCCCTTTGTTGGGAGATTTTTAATTACAGTTTTATTACTTGTGATAGGCATATCCATATTTTCTGTTTATTCCTGGGTCAGTGTTGGAAGGTGTTTCCTTCAGTGAAGGAAAGTGTGCCTTTCTAAGAATTTGTCCATTTCTTCCAGGTTGTCTGTTTTATTGGCATATACTTGCTTATAGTAGTCTCTTATGACCCTTTGTATTTCAGCAGTGTCAGTTGGAATTTCTCATTTTTCATTTCTTATTTTATTGATTTGAGTCCTCTCCTTTTTTTTTCTTACTGAGTCTGGCTAAAGGTTTATCAGTTTTACCAGTTACCAATTTTATCAGAAAATTGCTGGTACTAATCAGTGAATTTGGTAATGTTACAGGATATAAAAATTCATGCATAGAAATCTCTTGCACTCTTATACACTGACAGTGAAAGATCAAAAAGAGAAATTAAGGAAACAGTCCCATTTACCATTGCAACAAAAATAGTAAAATACCTAGGAATAAAGCTACCTAGCAAAGCAAAAAAACCTCTATTCAGAAAATTATACTGATGAAAGAAATCAAAGATGACACAAACGGAGTGATATACGATGTTCTTGAATCACAAGAATCAATATTGTGAAAGTGGCTATACTACCGAAAGCAGTCTACAGACTCAGTGCAATCCCTATCCCAGTGGCATTTTTCACATAGTTAGAACAAAAGTTTTATAATTTGTATGGAAACAGAAAACACCTCAAATAGCCAAGGCAATTTTGAGAAAGAAAAACAGAGATGGAGGAATCAGGCCCCCTGACTTCAGACTATAGTACAAAGCTATTCATTAAGACAGCATGGTACAGGCACGAAAACAGGAATATAGATCAATGGAAAAGGATAGAAAGCCCAGGGGGAAACGCGCGCACCTATTGGTCTATGACAGAGGAGGCAATGGAGAAAAGACAGTATCTTCAATAAATGGTGCTGGGAAAACTGAGCAGCTACCTGTAAAAGAACGAAATTAAAACACTCCCTAACACCGTACACAGAAAGAAACTCAAAATGGATTAAAGACCTAAATGTAAGGCCGGACACTGTAAAACTCCTTGAGAAAAACTTAGGCAGAACACTGTTTGACACAAATGGCAGCAAAATCTGTTTTGATCCACCTCCTAGAGTAATGAAAATAAAAACAAAAATAAACAAATGGGACCTAATTAAGCGTAAAAGCTTTTGCACAGCAAAGGAAACCATAAACAAGATGAAAAGACAAACCTCAGATTGGGAGAAAATATTCACACATGAAGCAACTGACATGAGATTAGTCTCCAAAGCATAAGCAGCTCATGCAGCTTAATATTAAAAAAAAAAAAAAAAAAGCCCAATCAAAAAATGGGCAGATGATCTAATAGACATTTCTCCAAAGAAGACATACAGATGGCCAACAAAAACATGAAAAGATGCTCAACATCACTACTTATTAGGGAAATGTAAATCAAAAGTACAATAAGGTTTCATTTCACACTGATCAGGAGGGCCGTCACCATAAAATCTACAAACTGTAAATTCTGGAGAGTGTATGGAGTAAGGGGAACCCTCTTACACTGATGATGGAAATGTAAAGTGATACAGCCCCTATGGAGAATAGTATGGGGATTACTTAAAAAACTAGAAATAGAACTATTATATGACCTAGCAATCTCACTACTAGACATACATATACCTGAAGAAAACCATAATTCAAAAAGATATATGCACTCCAGTGATCATTGCAGCACTATTTGCTATAGCCAGGACAAGGAAGCAACCTAAATGTCCATCAACAGAGGAATGATAAAGATTGGTACATATACACAATGGAATATTTACTCAGCCTTAACAAGGAACAAAATTGTGTCCTTTACAGAGATGTGAATGGAACTAAAAACTATCATACAGAGTGAAGTAAAGTCAAGAGAGAAAAACTAGTATCTTATATCGCTTTTATGTGGAATCTAGAAAAAATGATACAGATTAACCTATTTGCAAAGCAGAAATAGAGACACAGACTTAGAGAACAAATATATGCACACGGGGAAGTGGGGAAGGGGAGTGGGTGGGATGAATTGGGAGGTTGGTAATGACATGTGTACACTACTATGGATAAAATAGTTAATTAGAATCTATTGTATTACACAGGGAACTCTGCTAAATTCTCTGTGGTGACCTGAAGTGGGAAGGAAATATAAAAAAGAGTGGGTGGCTGTATGTATGTGTATAGCTGGTTACTTTGCCATGCAGCAGAAACCAACACAACATTGTAAAGAAACTATTGTTCGGTCACTAAGTGTGCCTGATGCTTTGTGACCCCATGGACTGCAGCCCGCCAGGTTTCAAAATTATATAGTTGTTATTCTGAAAAAATTATTAAAGTGACTAATGATTATAATTATATTATTATGATTACATTACTTGTTTGTATATTGTATTTATTACATATTATATGTTTACTATATAATATTACTATATAGTTATATCCATTATAGTTATATAGTGATTATAATTATTAATATTTATTCTTAAATCTTTTTCTTGTCTTATGACACTGGCTAGGAGCTCCTGTATAGTGCTGAGAAAATATTTCTTGATAGAATATTTCTTTTTTTTAAATAAAATATCTTTGATGTGTAATATTATTGTAAGTTCAAGGTGTGTACCAAATGTTGATTTGATATGTTTTTATGTGAATGCCATTGTAGTACTAGCACCTCTATCACATTACATAATAATCATCTTTATGTGTGATGGGAGTAATTAAGATTTAGTCTGTTAGCAAGTTTGATTATAATACAATATTGTTGCTTATATTCACTAAACAGTGCATTAGGTCTCCAAGACTCATCTACTAATAAAGGCAAACTTCTAATGGTCACTATTAAGTGTGGTGCTTATTATATGTTTTTGTAGATATCCTTTACCTTTTAAGGATTCTCCTTCTATTATTAAGGTTTTATTTAATCATGAAAAGATGTTGAATTTTCTTTAAATGCTTTTTCTGCACATCCTGAGATGTTCACATGATAACATCTCTCTAGTATATAAATGTAGTGGATTTACTGAATGTATTACCCCTTTTATTTGTGCTTACTTAGACTTACCAGCATATTAAGTGTTGCTAACCAACCAGTCCATCCTAAAGGAGATCAGTCCTGGGTGTTCATTGGAAGGACTAATGTTGAAGCTGAAACTCCAATAATTTGGCCACCTGATGTGAAGAGTTGATTCATTGGAAAAGACCCTGATGCTGGGAGGGATCGGGGGCAGGAGGAGAAGGGGACAACAGAGCATGAGATGGCTGGATGGCATCACTGACTTGATGGAGATGAGTTTGAGTCAACTCCGGGGGTTGGTGATGGATAGGGAGGCCTGGCGTGTTGCGATTCATGGGGTCACAGAGTCGGACACGACTGAGCGACTGAACTGAACTTTGATTTGCTAATATTTGTTTAGGGTTCTTATGTTTATATTCTTGTGTTTTCTTTGTACTTTTCCCTTCCGTACTGTCAGATTTTGGTACTGAGGTAAAATGTATAAATTAGTTGGAAAGTACTCCTTACTGTTCTCTTCCTTGGAAAAAAATTGTGAAGGGTTGAATTCTTTTCTTCCTTAAATGTTTTGGTGGAATGCACTAGTGAAACCAACTCAGCTTTTCATTATTCTTTTAGAAGGAGTACTAAAGAGTATAAAGTGTTCCTTGTTTTTCATTAGTGAATTTTTTTCAGATTTTTTAAAATTTTCTTGAGTCAACTTTGGTGAATCACATTTTTCTAGGAATTTATTCAAGAATTTTGGTATAAAGTTGTTAAAAATTCTCTTATTAATGCTGAGGCATCTGGAGTGCTGTTTCCTTTTCATTTCTGATACTAGATGCTTATAGCTTCTCTTTATTTCTTCATTAATTTTGCCAGAAGTTTGTCAGTTTTATAAGTCTTTTCAAAAAATAGACTTTTTTATTGACCCACTGTATTTTGTCCTTTGTGTTTTTGCAGATTTTCCCCTGGTCTTTATCGTTTCCTTCCTTCTACTTTCGTTGGGTATATTTTCTGAGCTTTTTATAAGCTCTTGAGATAGGTTCTTAACTCATTTATTTTTGGCCTGTTTTTTCTTTGTTAGTACAAGGACCTTGCAACATTTCTAGCCTATATATTTACACTGTCTATATCTGACTAACTACTACTGATCCTGCAAGTTTTGGTTATCAATCAGTTAGAATACGTTTTTATTTCCATTGTAGTTTTTTCTTTGATCTTTAAGTTAATATCTCATTATGATTGTTGATATGTCTGTTTCTGTTAAAAGTTCTGTTCTTTTCTACCTTATAGGTATTAGTACTATATTATTATGTGCCCTTTTGGATTTTATTTTTAGATGTCTTTATTTCATCCTTACTATTGAACTTTTGCAGGGTGTAATATTCTAGGGCAACTGTTATTTTCTTTAATCAGTTGAAAACAGCTTTCCATTTTTTCTGACTTCTACTGGTGCTGATGAGAAGTCACCTGTGAATCTAACTGGCATTCTTTTGAAGATTATCTGCCTTTTTCCTTTGGTTACTTTTCAGATTTTGTCTTTTTTCATTCTTCTTAAATTCACAATGATGTACCTGTTGTGAATTTCTT
The DNA here is from genome assembly GCF_963930625.1 of Muntiacus reevesi. NCBI lineage: Eukaryota > Metazoa > Chordata > Mammalia > Artiodactyla > Cervidae > Muntiacus > Muntiacus reevesi. Next base: position 78,284,830 of record NC_089253.1, on the reverse strand, counting down.
GTTATTCATCATGTTTGAAATTCACTGATCTTTGAATCTGTGGATTAGTGTTTTTATCAGTTTGGGGAAAATTTCAATCATTATGTGTTTGAATCTTTTCAACCATTTTGTACTGCATGTTCTTACTCTTTTTTTCCTTAATATATTTTATTGAAGTATAATTTATTTATAATATTTCAGGTGCACAGCAAGGTGATTCAACTATACATATACACATATATTACTTGTGAAATTATTTGCCATTATAACTTATTACAAGATACTATAGTTCCTACACTATACAGTAAAACCTTGTTGCTTGTTACATATCTATTTTTTATATTAGAAATCTAGCATTCTATCCAAACTAAGTCAAACAAGTGGAATCAAAATATCATGAATTTTTTAGTTATGCAAAAATTAATAAATCTTATAAAATATATAAATTATGTATCCTATGCTTGATAAAGGCTTGAGAAAGAACATTAAAAAAAAGAAGAGATGGGAAAACTGGAAAACAAATGAAATGGGATCATTGAGTATGAAATAGAAAAAGTGAAACAAACTAGGTAAAAGTAAAAGATCATCATATAGTCCAGTTGTTTTTAAACATGGCTGCTCATTAGAAACATATCTGGAGCTCTGAGAGAAGAAAAAGCAATACATAGGTATTTGTATTTTTTTAAAAAATCTGAGGTAATTCTGATATGCATCTGGATTTCAAAAAGTGCTTACAGGTTTTTCTATTAAGTTGTAGTTTTGGTGATAATAGAGTTCTATTATTTTTCTGTTGACAAATCTTGATACAGTGGTATTAAGTGAGTTATAGTTACATAATCACAATAGTAAAAGATGTTTATCAGTTTGCACAACCAATAGCCAGACACAAATTAAAAGATAATTACAATTGCAAGCCATAATGGGAACATGATTAAATCTCACAATACAAAATAATTACATACAATTTAGGGGGTCAAGCTCAGTGATGTGATAGGTGCAAGTGCATGCATATACATGTTTTCATCCACCCAGCCAGTCTGTGTCTTTTGATTGGTGCATTTAATCCATTTACATTTAAGGTAATTATTGATATGTATGATCCTATTACCATTTTCTTAATTATTTCAAGTTTATTTACTGTAGATCTTTTCCTTCTCTTGTGTTTTCTGCCTTGAGAATTTGCTTTAGCATTTGTTGTAAAACCAGTTTGGTGGTGCTGAATTCTCTTAACTTTTGCTGGTCTGGAAAGCTTTTGATTTCTCTATCAAATATGAATGAGAGTCTTGCTGGGTAGAGTATTCTTGGTTGTAGGTTATTCCCTTTCATCACTTTAAAAGGAAATGGCAACCCACTCCAGTATTCTTGCCTGGAAAATCCCATAGACGGAGGAGCCTGGGAGGCTGCAGTCCATGGGGTCGCAAAGAGCCGGACATGACTGAGTGACTTCACTTTCCTTTCCATTACCCTCTGGCTTGTAGAGATTCTGTTGAGAAATCAGCTGATAGCCTGATGGGAGTTCCCTTGTATGCTATTTGTCATTTTCCCCTTGTTGCTTTTTCTATTCCATCTCTGTCTTTAATGTTTGTCAGTTTGATTACTGTGTGTCTTGGTGTGTTCCTCCTCGGATTTATCCTGCATAGGACTCTGTGATTCCTGTACTTGGTGTACTATTTCCTTTCCCATTTTAGGGAAATTTTCAGCTATTGTCTCTTCAGGTATTTTCTCAGGTCCTTTCTCTCTTCTCCTTCTGGGACCCCTATAATGTGAATGTTGGTGCAATTAATATTGTCCCAGAGGCCTCTTAGGCTGTCTTCATTTCTTTTCATTCTTTTTTTTTATACTCTGTTCTGTGGCTGTAATTTCCACTATTCTGTCCCCCAGGTCATTTATCTGTTCTGCTTCAGTTATTCTGCTATGGATTCCTTCTAGTGTCTTATTCATCTGTTTGTTTGTTCTTTAGTTCTTGTAGATTTTTGGTAAACACGTTTTGCATCTTCTCCATTGTCTTCCCGAGATCCTGGATCATCTTCACTATCATTATTCTGAACTCTTTTTTCTTGAAGGTTGCCTGTCTCCCCTTTGTTTAGTTGTTTTTCGGGGGAGTCTGTCTTGTCCCTTCATCTGGGACTTAACTTTCTGCTTTTTCATCCTGATGAACTTCATGTAATGTGGATTTTGTTTTAGCTGCTGTGGGATTGTGGTTCTTCTTGCTGCTTCTGTCTGCCCTCTGATGGAGGAGGTTAAGAGGCTTGTGTAAGCTTCCTGATAGGAGGGACTGGCGATAGGGAAAAACTGGGTCTTGCTCTGGTGGGCAGGACCTTGCTCAGTAAAGCTTTTATCCAGTTATCGCTTCTGAGTGGGGCTGTGCTCTCTCCCTGGTAGTTGTCTGACCCGAGGTGACCCCGCCTCGGGTTACAGTAGGGTTAATGATGACGTCCAAGAGGGTTTATGCCAAGGGGGACCTTCCAGGACTGCTGCCGCCAGTGCCCCCATGCCTGTGGTAAACGCTTGCTGACCCACGCCTCCACAGGAGACCCTCCAACACTAGCAGATAGTTTTGGTTCGGTCTCCTGTGGGGTCACTCCTCTTTTCCTCTGGGTCTTGGTGCGTGCAAGATTTTGTTTGTGCCCTCCGTGTCTGGAGTCTCTGTTTCCCCAGTCCTGTGGAAGTCCTATAATCAAATCTCACTGGCCTGCAAGGTCAGATTCCCTGGGGATTCCCAGCCCCTTTGTCAGAGCCCCAGACTGTGAAGCCTGATGTCGGGTTTAGAACCTTCACAACAGTGGGAAAACTTCTTTGGTATTATTGCTCTCCAGTTTGTGGGTCACTCACCCAGTGGAAATGGGCTTTGATTTTATCGTGATTGTACCCCTCCTACCGTCTCCCTGCAGCTTCTTTTTTTGGTAGGTGCCAGCATCCTCCTGTAGATGGTTGTTCAGCAGATAGTTGTAATTTTGGTGCTCTCTCAGGAGAAGATGAGTGCACATCCTTCTGTTCCACCATCTTGAACTGGCAGCCTGCATGTTCTTACTCTTCTATCTTTATGGATCTTAGATCAATTGTGTGGTTGACCTTATTACCATTTCCTCCTCATTCTTCACTTATTTACTGTATTTTTTTCATATTTTTCTCTCTGTGATGCGTTATAGATCATTTCTTCTGACCTATCTTCCAGTACACAGCTTTTTTCTACTCTGACCAATTGGCTGACAAGGTTATCTATTGCAATTTTCATTTCACTTACTCTATTTTTTATGTCTAGAATCTGTATGATCCTTTTTCAAATATATTATTTCGCTTTTTGTTCCTTGTTCTCTATCATTTAAAACTCTATGATTTATTATTATTAATAGTGAACTTAATTGTCTTAAAATACGTATGATGTTTCCATGCGTGGAATGTGAGTGTGTTGCTGCTCTTTGTTGCTTTCCTGATACAAACTCATGTCACTTCTGTTCTTGAGTTCCTGATTACCACTGACTGGTCATTAACTGCTCATGAAAAATGACTCGTGGGCATTGCCAGAGTTTTTCATTTGTTTCTGCCAGAGATTTGGGGACGTTATCAGATAAGAATCATCCCCGAGTCAGTTCACAACCTGAGGCTCATTGGTTAACCCAGACTTTGCCTGGTTGGACAGTAAATAAACAGAAGTTCTGGTCTCTAGGCATGACTGTCACAGAGTCTTCTTTTGGCCTCCCCTTTCCTTTCATTTTCCTTTTATTACTCTTTTTAATATGAAGACATTCCTGAGTCAGTCTCCTCTTAAAATAAGCATTTAGCCTTCTGGGGTCCCAGTTCAATATAAACAGAATCTCTGTTAAGTCTAACCATGTTAGAGATTTCATGAGTCTTAATTTCTGTCCCCTTTTTCCCACAAAGCCTCTGAAATCCAAATATGCAGCACTGACAAATGCCTTTAGTGGACAAGCAGTTTTAGTTCCAATATCTAATAGTTAACTAGTCTCACTGTTACAGGCTTTCATCCAAAAATTAGCCTCAAAGTACCTCAGTGTTTCTTAATCTCTTCAGTGTTTTAAAAGTTATTTTTGTGGTTCCCCGCCCCCCAGCATTTTCCTTGTGAAATAGTTGTGCCACAAAACTCAACATTCCATAATCAGAAGCCATAAAATCTCCAAACTCTTATGGAATCCTATTCTAAATTATGATGGATAGCCAGTGGTCACCAGATATTGAGAAAAAATATTATAAGAAGGATAGATAATAAAACAAAAAGAAAAAGGCAATTTGGTCGAAATCAGTTATGCAGAGAAAAAGAAATTAACCTTCTCCCCACTGTCATTAGTATCCTTAGAGAGATAAGATAGTGAATCCATAAAACAAGAACACCATGCTATTTAAAAAGAACATTAGAATATAAAACAAGAGCTCTTGGAAGTTAAAAATGCTAGCATAAGTGAAAAAATTCTATAAAAATTTGAGACTTAAAATGGAGAGAATCTTTCATAAAGTAAAATAAAAATATAAAAGACTGAAAAATAGGAAAGAGAGACAAGAAAATTAGAGTGCTAAAATCATCTGGTAGCTTCCTAAAAAAGTATTCATGGGAAACACAATTAGGGAGACTTACAGCCCTTATTTCACATTTACTTTTAATATACTAGGTTGGCATTTATCTTTAAGATTTGGGGTTGTAAACAATTTTCTCTCACAATTACTGTTAATAATGCATTTGCAGATTTTTGCTTCCTATTCCTGTGACTTTTGAATCTGCTGGCTTAAGTTCAATGGCTTAAATCATTCCTCACCTAGAAAAGGGGGGCAGATTCCTCCAGGAAATACAGCAATGGCACCATTATTATGGGAGCTGAGATTGCCATGTAGTTATTTGGGCCTCTTCTTGGCTCTGAATCAACAGAAGAAACAGATTACTGATCTGGTTGAACTGAGTGATCTCTTTCAAGTTGGTGCTATACACTCGGGTAAAGGAGAACCATGTCTGAACTCAGGGGATTCTCTGAAGTACATCTTAGAAATATTGTATATCTAGTTTAGTGAAGATTGAGGCAACCCACAAAGGCCAAACCACTAAGGACCCTGACAGTCAGGTATGAAAATCTGAATCATTTCACCAGGTAAAGACCCTTGACAAGGCAAGGTGCTGACTGAAGTCAAGAAGATCATAGAATGGATTGTAGAAGAATGAATTTTAAAATATTAACTCGTCAGGTCAGTTTATTTCTCTTCCTCAGTTCTTGTCTCATTGCAACAAAAATTTTGAATGACAGAATAAAGGGTTTAAAACAACAGACAAGTTAAGCTCAATTCAGCACAAGAAGACAGATCTTTTACTACACAGACACTCCCGCGACATGGGAGCAGACCAGCAGCAAAGCAGTCGTCCTCCTATCCCCCTTGACTTCCCCCTTTTTATACTTCCTGTCTCTTCCTTTTGGTTGTGCCCTGTGCAGAATAGGGCTTGTACCCACCACCAGTCGAGAAAGGGAGTGCAAATGGGCATATGCTCAAGGCCGATTGACAGTTGCAGGTTATGTAACAGTAGGCTCTGTTGTGCATGTCTTCCCATAATCCTGTCTGTTATAATCAGATGTATATATGTGTAGAATATTTATGAATCATTAATAGGCTCCTAGCTGCTTAAGGTTACTTGAGGAAGCCCACTGGTTAGTTTGTATCCACTGTGTGCCTAGGTAGAAAAGTCTCTGTGGCTATTTTTGTAGCATATCTGTGAGCTCTCCTTAGTGTGCCTGGGATGGGGTTTAGAGATCAGCTTGAATCCTTTTTGGCGAGGCCACCCCTCTTTGCTTATGCCTAATTTCCTATCTGATGTTCCCTTCCTCAAGTGTATGGACCCCAGTTCTTTGGGAAATGGGTGTCTTTCATTCTGGCTACTTCCTGCTGAGTTGGGCCTTGAGTGTCCATCACTTGCTAGCTGTCAACAAGAGGGGCTGGTAAGAGCTGCTGATGTCCATCCAGTGGGGAGTGGTATGAGGAAGTCGTCAGGTCAGAGGTTGGTATCTATGTTGCATTGGAACCAGCCTGTATCTTGTTGACATGAGTAGAAATAAACCAAGAGAGAAAGTTCAGGAAAGAGGAAGCAAACGGAATTACAGGCCAGAACGACTATAAGAGCGTATCCTTGATTGACAGAAACCAGGATGTTGCTGTGGTGACCTTGTCCAGGATTTGATTCGTTTCAAATTAAGTGTTTGGTGGTCAGTCCTGATCTGTTGATGTAAGTCAGCTTCTTAAGTATTGGGTCGGGCCATACCCAGTAGCTAGTCTTATTGAAAGTCTTCATAATTTCTGTGATGGCTGGACTTAAGGGGTCTGTATAAGAGTAATTCAAACCAGTAAGGCACAGGAGATACGGAAACCACATTGTAGTGTCCTGAGTATGGTCCTATAGAACCAGAAACAGACATGAAAAGGAGTTCCCTGACTAACACAAACCGAGAGAGAGAAAGACGACAACATAGCCCAGGCTGAATGCAAGGGACATCCCAGGAAAGCTTATCCCCAGGAACTTCAATTTTTGGTTGTTTGTCAGAATGATTTATCTGTAGTCCTGAATAGACATCGGAGGTCTCCCAGAGATTCACAAGTTTATTGGGTGTCTTCCTCCGTTTCTTTCTGTAGCTTGACTTGAGCGTGGTGAATCCAGGAGTCTTGCCCTGGTACCTTAACTGCTGTGGGGGTAGAAAGTATTACAGGGTAGGGACCCTTTCATGTGAGCTGGAGTTGAGCCTTTGAGGAGTCACCTTAACTTCCAAACCTTAATTAGTACTTGAATCCCTGGGGCATATAGTGGTGGTCCCTCAGAGTCCATCCTTGGAGTTCTGGTTGACACCCCACAAGCACATTTCTTGTTGGAATTGCCCAATGGCCATAGTGTAAGATTGGAGGGTTTGAGTCTCTGGATCTAGAAAGAGGTCATTGACTTAAACAAAAGGTCTCCATACAACATCTCATCAGGGCTAAAACCAGTCTGTTCTTTAGGAGCAATGTGAGTGTGGAGGAAGGCTATTGATAAAACCTCTTTCCATTTGAAGGAGGTCTCCTGAGTTATCTTTTTTATTGCTAATTTTAAGAATTGGTTGGCTCTTTCCACTTTTCTTGAAGACTGAGGTCCCTAGGCACAGTGGAGGTAATGGCCAGTGCTTTAGAAACCCCTTGGGTCACTTAAGAGGTAAATGATGTCCCGTTGTCACTTTGTAGCCACCTGGCAGGTCAAATCTTGGACTAATTTCATGGAGTAGCTTTTTCAGCACTTCTTCATCCTTTTCAGTCCAGGTGGGAAAGCCTTTCTACCCAACCTGTGAAGATATCTATCATGACTAGTAAGTACTTATATCCTTGAGAAACTGGCATCTGGGTAAAGTTTATCTGCCAGTCTTCCCCTGGGTAGGTCCCTTGCCACTGGGCTAGACCAGGTAGGGTTTTCAGGCTCCTTGGGGGTTGTTTAATTGGCAAGTGGGACACAAGGAGACCACTTGTTTTATGGTCGTTTGGAGGCTTGTTCCCCTGAAGGCCTTTCCAGGGCTTTGCCTACTAAATAAGTGGTGGCATATAGGGAGTTGACCAACTTGCATTCGAGGTTCCCAGGCAGAAAGAAGAGTCCCTCCTTTTGGAACCACCCCACATGATCTTGTCAAAAGCCCTCACTCTTAGCTTTGAGTGTCTCGCCTTCATATATGAAGCAGCTCTGGCAAGGTAGACTGTGGAACTAGGGTGGCAACCCCTATTAGTCAGTTTTGTAATGCTGCTCTCCTAGGTCCCTGATTGGCATTTTTGGTTTCCTCGTGCCACCTCTCTACTTTGTTTTTGGTGTCCCCTGCAGTGGGAGATGGAAACCTCAGTAGGCAGATGGACTGCTTCCAGGAGCCTAAGGATTTGGTCAGCATATTTGATTGGGGACCTCAGGCAGTCATGTGGCCCCTCTCTTTCCAAGTGGCAAGCATGTGCATATAGCACCAGAAAGGCAAACTTGGAGTCAGTGTAAATAGCTACTGCTTTTGGTTTCACCAGCCCTAAAGCTCAGGTCAGAGCTATGAGCTCAGCCAGTTGGGCTGAAGTTCCTGGTGGTAAAGTTTTAGCCTCAGTGGTCTCCAAATTGAAGACTACTTTACTGCATGTCTTGCTTTCCTTTTTCTGTCTAAGACAAAGCTGCTCCCATTAGTGTACCAGATTTTCTCAGGATTGGTCAAGGATCTTCTGACAGTCCCTCTCGGGGCTTTATCCAATGGTATAATGGTTTCTAGACAACAGTAGAAGGGGAGAGAGCCCTTGGGTGGGCAGAAGGGTAGCTGGGTTCAGAACCTCACAAGGAGATATAGTCAGTCCTGGATTTTTCCATCAGCAATACTTGATATCTGAGGATCCTTTTATCAAATATCCATAAATGTCCTCTCCTCTTCAATTGTTTCACTCAGTGGGTGATAAGAATAATCAGCTTGCCCCCAAGAGAGCATTTTAAGGCATCTTCTGTCAGGAGTGCAAGGCCGTAAGGTTTCAAAGGTAGGGAGGCCAGCCTCAGGCACTTGGGTTGAGCCTCTTGGAAAAGTAAGCCAGTGGCTGGGGTTCAGGTCCCAACCTTTGAGTTAACACTCCCAAGACATCAAGTGTGGCATCAAATGTCAGGTCAGTTTATTTCTCTTCCTCAGTTATTGTCTCATTGCAACAAAAATTTGGATGATGGACTAAAAGGTTTAAAACAACAGACAAGTTATAGCTCAGTTCAGCTCAAGCAGACAGATCTTTTATCACACAGACATTCCCTAGATGTGGGAGTGAACCAACCGCAAAGGAGTCATCCTCCCCATCCCTCTTGGCTTCTCCCTTTTTATACTTCCTATCTCTTCCTTTTGATTGTGCCCTGTGCAGAATAGGGCTTGTACCCACCGCCAGTCAGGAAAGGGAGTGCAAATAGGAATATGCTCAAGGCCGACTCACAGCTGCAAGTTAAATGACAGCAGGCTCTATTGTGTATGTCTTCCCATAATCCTGTCTGTTATAATCAGATGTATATATGTGTAGAATATTTATGAACCATTAACAGGCTCCTAGCTGCCTAAGGTTACTTTAAGTCCCTGTAGTTATTTTGTATCCACCGTGTGCTTAGGGCACTTGTGCAAGAGGGAAAAAAGTCTCTGTGGTTATTTTTGTAGCATACCTGTGAGCTTTCCTTGGTGTGTCTGGGATGGGGTTTAGAGATCAGCTTGCATCCTTTTTAGCTAGGCCACTCCTTCCTCATACCTAAGTTCCTACCTAATAAACTTATGAATTGTTGAGTCAAGAAGCATGTGAGGAAAGTTGGTTGTGCTTACCAGTTTTATAAGTAGAAGCTGGTTTATCATCGAGTAGAGTTCTTATGAAATGTTTTTGAAACTTCTGTCCAAAGGAACTCAGGGCAAAAAAGTAAAGCAAAGTCAAAAACCAAATGACAAGCTGAGAGATTATTTATTATAAAGGAAAAATCTCCCTATTATATAAAGATCATGAGGGGAAGAAACAAAAACTCTGATAGAAAAATGGACAAAAATCATGTAAAGATGGTTCACAAAAGATAGGCAAAAAGTCTTTAAATATTTGAAGACATCCAACTTCACTAATAAGGAGAATGCAAGTTTAAACCACATTGAGATACCTACTATTTCTCACCTGCCAGCTTAGAAGAATCCATTCTGTTGGAAAGGCTGAGGAGAAACAGGCATAATTATATTACCCCTGTCAAGGTAAATTTGACAGTACCTACTATATATATGATATCTGAAGAAAGCTGAGTGCCGACAAATTAATGCTTTTGAACTGTGGTGTTGGAGAAGACTCTTGAGAGTCCCTTGGACTGCAAGGAGATCCAACCAGTCCATCCCAAAGGAGATCAGTCCTGGGTGTTCATTGGAAGGACTCATGCTGAAGCTGAAACTCCAATACTTTGGCCACCTCATGCGAAGAGTTGACTCATTGGAAAAGACCCTGATGCTGGGAGGGATTGGGGGCAGGAGGAGAAGGGGACGACAGAGGATGAGATGGATGGATGGCATCACCAACTCGATGGGCATGAGTTTGAGTCAACTCCGGGAGTTGTTGATGGACAGGGAGGCCTGGCGTGCTGCAATTTATGGGGTTGCAAAGAGTCGGGCACGACTGAGTGACTGAACTGAACTGAACTATATATATATTTACCATTTGATTCATAAATTCCACTTTTAGGAAATTACCCTGAGTGTACATCTCTTGCCATAGGACAATAAAGAATAGGCACACAGTGTTTCATTATGGTATTATTTATAGTAGCAAAATATAATATATATTAATATATTACTTTGATATTTATATACCAGCATACATCAATCATGGGACAAACTGTAAAGTCAGATAAAAAAAAGAAACCTAACTGGATATCAAATTGATTACCTAATCACATAGGAAAATTTAATTCAAAATTTTAAACATAGTTTTCTGAAAATAGTCTCTTTTGCTTAAGAACAGATAGCACTAGAAAACTTAAATTTCACTTAGTAGTTTTGCTGTTAGTGGTGGTCATAGTCATAATTTTGGAACTATTGTGTGTGTATGAGAGAAGTACAAATATGGAAGGAGGAGGAAGAAGAAGCATACCCTAGATGCTGGATTTTTTTTAAATATAATTGTTTTTTTGGCTGTGCTGGATCTTTGTTTCTGTGCAAACTTTTCTGTAGTTTCAGCAAGCAGGGTCTACTCTCTAGTTGTGGTGCACAGGCTTCCCACTGCAGGGGCTTCTCTTGTTGGAGAGCCTGGGCTCTAGAGCACAGGCTCAGTTGTTGTGGTGCTTGGGCTTAGTTGGTCCGCAGCATGTGCAGTCTTCCCAGGTCAGGAATGGAACCCATCTCTCCTGCGTCGGCAGGTGAATTCTTTTAGCGCTGAGACACACTAGGGGAGCCCTGCAGATACTGAAGTTTAATCAGTGGTATCAGTGTGAGCTCATGATTTTAAAAAGGCCTAGAAAGCTGTGACTCTGGGAGTAATAAGCAAACACAGTACCTGGATCAGGGCTTCTAATATACCTTTCATTAGTAAAAGAAGCCAGAGATCCTCAGAAAATGATTAGTTCCAGATCTACAGTGCAAAATTGAGTGTAAGATGAGCCTGGAATATCTAGTAAAAAAGTGTTCCCCCAAACATAGCAACTCATTGGAAACAGGATCCAGCTTGAAGACTATTCCAGTAGCCAAGACTGATACAACTTGAGCATCAAAAATAGTAATTCTTGTTATAGACTGTAACATGTTTGAGTGGTTTTTTAAAAAGAAAAAAGGAGAGGAGGCTTGGGCTAGACCTTTGAGAATGGATTCAATTTAAATAGAGAAGAAAGGTAGTTTTGGATCAGTGTGAACAAAGTAAGGAATTGGTAAAGAACAGGGCCTATTTCAGGAGCTTGGAGTTGGGGTGGGGTTGGTCCAGCTAGGTTGCAGGTTCACATGGGAATCAGTAGGCATAAGAGTTGATAGTTTCAGTGCGAATCTGAAGACCACCTTTTGAGTGTAGTGACAATGGAGAGCCACTGTAAGTTTCTGAGCAGAGGAGATATATGAGGTAAAAACAAGATAGGTGTTTTGGGAAGATGACTGGCAGCTAGATGGACAACAGGAAACAGAGGGATGGCAAGCAAGGAGATCAGTGAGGGGGTCTTTGCAGAAGTGCTGCGGCCTGCAAAGAGCCTGGGAATGGATAGGGATAAAAAGGGCTGAAATTTAAAAAAGCATTTCAGAGGATGAACAGACAGAACTTAGTCCTTTGATGAAGGACAAGGGACGAGCCAGTGACTCTTAAGTTTCTGTGCTGAAGGGTAGAAAGGTGATGATGGAGCTAAGCTAAATATGCAGAGCAGAGAATTGTTTTTTGATGTATTATTTAATGGAAGATAATCTGCTTTAACTTTTCATTTTGTATTGGAGTATAGCCCAGTAACAACATTGTAATAGTTTCAGGTGAACCGTGAAGGGACTCAGCCATACATGTGCATGTATCCATTCTCCCCCAACTCCCCTCCCATCCAGGCTGCCACATAACACTGAGCAGAGTTCCATGTGCGGTACAAGTAGGTCCTTGTTGGTTATCCATCTTACATGTAGCTGTGTGTACATGTTCAGAGTTTTGATGTATTTCGAATTGGTTTTGAATATATTGACTGAGCCAATAGCATTTTGATGTTTACAGATCTCCAAAACGTGAAGTGAATGTGCCACTTTGGGGGTGGTGCTGCTGAGCTTCCACAACCAACTTGATCTCTTACAGGCGAAAGCAGGGCTCTGGTGTTTTCCTAAAGCTGTGTCAGTGTTTGCTTTTCATGATACTTTATGCTGCTCCACAGACAGTGCTCAGAACAACCATGTCCCTGGGGAAGCCCAGTGGGCTACTCTGAGCAAATATAACATCACCTCCTGGTTGGGCCAGAAAAGAGTTTTCAAGGCACAACTCAGGGGAGGGCGCCCATATATGGAATTTCTCTTTCATCCCTGCAGTGAAGCTTGACTGAGGGTCTGTGGCTGTCTGGCTTCATCACAGGGTGACTGCCCTTGTTACCCACCCCGCACTCTTGCTTGGCTGAAGGAAGCCTGTGCTGAGCTCTCCCAGTGAGCAGGCTTCCAGGAAGCCTTCCTCCCCTGCAGTCTGGGCATCCACATGGCATGGCTATAAATTATGCCCGGTGTGTTCATTTTCAGTTTAAATGTGTTCTCCTCCCAGAGGAGCAACTAATGGCGTCAAGTTACTGATGTGAAAAAAGCCTGCCGCTACAATGACTATGGATTAATGAAATAGCAGACGTGGAGGCTGGGGCGGCAATAAATTGTCAGCCACCAGTGACGTGGGTTTTAAATTATATTCTCCATCTTCTTTCCGCTTTTCCCAAATTGTTTTCCTGTAGAGTTGTTTGGTAAATATTTACCATTGTTTAAATGTTTGCTGTTAAAAGTTGGGCCCCTTCCTCTTAAGAGCCCTTTTCTCAGAAAATTGGAGGTGAGCTAAGAGGGATTTAAAAGTCTATCATGCTTTCTCTAGGAGGCATGAAGGCAAATCTCTTAATCCAGGATCATCACTGACTGATCACTTTCATTCAGAAAATTGGCAAACACAGGGCTCTGTTAGTGAGTTCTGCTCATTCGGCATGTAAGTTGGCTGCCTTTACCTTCTGTTATGACCTTTTTCTTTTCCTAATGAATCTAAAACTCATCGTGTTTCTGATAGGCAACGAGTCTGTTTTTCATAGATGAAGGACCCCAGGGAATCAATTGATGGGCCATAGGGAGATCAAGAGAATGCCTGATCCTATAAGCAAATTGCCCATATGTGTATGTTTCCCTAGAAGGAAGGTATGTGGGTTTCATCAGATTCACCAAATGTTCTGTACCACTAAGATAGCTTAAGGGCTGCCATGGTGGACTGCATGAATAGCCACAGCATCTTCCTCTCCCCAGATCGATACCCTTGCAGTACATTTTGTATTTCTTCTGACTGAGAGGAGTTTGAAAGTGAAAGTGAAGTCGCTTAGTGTGTCCGACTCTTTGCGACCCCGGGGACTGTAGCCTATGAGGCTTCTCCGTCCATGGGATTTTCCAGGCAAGAATACTGGAGTGGGTTGCCATTTCCTTCTCCAGGAGACCTTCCTGGCCCAAGGATTGAACCTGGGTCTTCCGCAATGTAGGCAGATGCTTTACCATCTGAGCCACCAGGGAAGTCCTTGAGAGGAGTTTGCTGCTGCTAAGTTACCTCAGTTGTGTCCGACTCTGTGCAGCCCCATAGACAGCAGCCCACCAGGCTCCCCTGTCCCTGGAATTCTCCAGGCAAGAACACTGGAGTGGGCTGCCATTTCCTTCTCCAATGCATGAAAGTGAAAAGTGAAAGTGAAGTCGCTCAGTCGTGTCCAACTCTTGGAGACCCCATGGACTGCAGCCTACCAGGCTCCTCCGTCCATGGGATTTTCCAGGCAAGAGGACTGGAGTGGGGTGCCATCACCTTCTCCATGAGAGGAGTTTAGCCACCCTTTATTCTGGACTGGCGTTCTGATTGGCTTTGGCCTCTGTTGTTCAGTTGCTCAGTTCAGTTCAGTCGCTCAGTCGTGTCCGACTCTTTGCGACCCCATGAATCACAGCACACCAGGCCTCCCCATCCATCACCAACTCCCGGAGTTTACTTCTCAGTCATGTCCAATTCTTTGCAACCCCATGGACTGCAGCATGCCAGGGTTCCCTGTCCTTCATTATGTTCTGAAGTTTGCTCAAACTCATGTCCATTGAGTTCATCATGCCATCCAATCATGTCATCCTCTGTCGCACCCTTCTCCTCCTGCCCTCAGTCTTTCCCAGCATCAGGGTCTTTGCCAATGAATCAACTCTTTGCATCAAGTGGCCAAAGTATTGGAGCTTCAGCTTCAGCATTAGTCCTTCCAATGAATATTCAGGGTTGATTTCCTTTAGGATTAACTGGTTTGATCTCCTTGTTCTCCAAGGGACTCTCAAAAGTATTCTCCAGCACCACAGTTTGAAAGCACCAGTTCTTCAGGGCTCAGCCTTCTTCATGGTCCAACTCTCACCTCCATACATGCCTACTGGAAAAACCATAGCTTTGAGTAGGTGGACCTTCGTTGGTTTCCCCATCTGACCTGCCAGCAACTGCAGACAGTGAGTGTGCCCAGCTGAGATCAGCCACGCCAAGTTTATGGATTTCATTAAACTCACTAAATGTGAGTTTATGCCGAAATAGTGTGGGGGCTGCCATGGTGGATTGCATATGTGGCTGCAGCTTCTTCCTCTCCACGCATCCATGCTCTTGCATTGTGACTTTGCAAGAGCAGGGGTTGTATGGAGATTGGGCCAGACCAGAAGCAACTGTTCAGTCCAGATTGCTGACATACAGAATAGTGAACAAAATAATTTATTTTGGAGTATTTTATTGTACATTAAAAGCTAACTGATACAAATACTATAAGTGCAATTTGAGAATGAGAGGTACATCTTATTCAGATTTTGTATCTCTTTCTCCTAAGAACACATAATCATTTAATATACATGTATGCTCAGTCCTGTCCAACTGTTGTCAACTCCATGGACTGTAGCCCTCAGGCTCCTATGTCCTTGGGGTTTTCCAGGCAAGTGGATATCCATTCCCTTCTCCAGGGGATCTTTGTGACCCAGGGATTGAACCCGCATCTCTTGTGTCTCCTGCATTGGCGGGCAGATTCTTTACCATTTCCCCAGCTGGCAGTTCTCCAACCATTTAATATATATCTACTGGATTGGTTAGAACTGGTCTCTCAAAAAGACTGAGGTTCAGCCACTTTCTCAAGGTCTCTTAATAAATCAGGAGAGATCCCTGAGCACCTAACTCTAGCCCTCTGTTTCCTTATTTATAAAATGTGCTTCAAAACACCGGCCTTGTAGTGTTGCTGTGGCTATGAGCGATACTGTGTGCATTAGAGATGCTTAATACTTGACAGACAGCAGCTCCAGCCAAGCACACAGATGAAATGGCTGCGGGACTCATCCGCATGCAGGAGATCAGGCACGTTTCTGTGATCACAGCGACCGCCAGGTGTGAGGCACGTGGACTCGTTTCCAGGTGTCAGCTTTCTCTGCTGCAAAATGAGGTTGGCTCCTCCCGGCTCGATCGCGTGTCATTCTGACACGGCTGCCGCTGCAGTGCCGCGTGCGGCCAGAGGGCTTGCCCCTCCCTCCGCGAGGGTGGGCGAGGCTCCCGAAGGAACAAGAGGTGCTGCTCTGGATTCTGCCGTCACTCCCTCTATCTCATTTCCTTGCTTGTAAAATCAGGTGTGACAGGAAGCTCTCTGAGAATCCTGTCAGCGGCAGGAATCCAAGGGCTTCAGTTCCTACCTGAGTCTCCTCTGAGGACGCGGGGCTGAACTGCTCACAAGATCACTGAGCCATAAGAGAGGTTACCTTGCACCTACTAGAGGAAAAGAAAAGTTTCTGTATTTGTCTAAAGCAGACAGAGGAAAAGCAGGCCATGGGATTGGGGAATAACTAGTGAGAAAACAAGGGAAAGGAGCAAGCCTGATTGGAGCTGGGGCGCTCGAACCCTGCTTCCTGCAGAGTAATGGTGCCGCATGCTGCGCAGATCATGTGGTCGAACCTCAGACAGAGAGAGTTACAGAAAAAAGTTCCTTCCCCCAAAGCATGACACACACACAGAGTTATGAAATGCTCAGAATGAATTACACAAAGAGCCATGAGACATATGAATTTTTTTTTCTTTTCTATTAAGATTGCCTGTCCTTTTCTAATAAAACCTAATAAACCTAATATGACTTCTAAGATTTAGAAAAAAACTTCTTGTGTTGGAGACATATTTGGAAGTGAATAATGGACACACATATCGTTTAACCACAAGCAGTGAGGACAGTATCTGAAAATCTTGCTGTTTTGCCAAAAGAGACATTAACTTTTGCTTGGAAGCAAATGTGAAAACATTGATTTCTATCCAACTCTCAACATATATCCAACAAGAAAGTTACAACCTATTCTGTTATGCTTTTAATAGGATTTTCTATCTTTAATGTTGAGATCTTAAACATTACCATTACCAATGAAAGAAAGCAAAGAAAACAATTACCAGATGGTATTTTCAACCAAATTTTTTTATATTATAATCATGCTCCTCTACAACTAAGGATTCTTGTGGTGTGCAAACCATATGTCTGCTTTTATTTACCTAAGTAAATATGGAACAGCATTTCCAATAGGGGAGGTCCACACAACAAACAAAATATAGTGTGACCTCAATAAGGCATTCAATAAAGGTACAAGCTGGCTCTTCCTCTGCGGGGTTCTCTTAGGGTGCTCTGATGTTGGCGTCGCATTCTTCTAAGAGTAGAATCAAATCTTCAATAAGGCTGTGCTCTCTGCCATGTGTTACTCTCATAATATCAAAAGCCTGAAGGAAAAAGAAGATGGATTAGATCCCCAAGTTAGGCAGGTCCCCACCTGTTCCTCATCTTTTCTTGGGCCAGGAGCCCGGAGAAACCTGCAACCTACAGTATGATCAGCACAGTGGTTCTCCACACTAGAAATGAAGTGACAAGGGTGATTTTAATGTGGTGCTTGGACTTACTGCTTGAGTCTCGCTGGAGCTGGTGTCCAACAATGATCTCCAGGGATTATTAGAGCTTAGATTTGGTGTAGGTAGTTAACAGAGGTTTAAGAAGAGTTGCTAAAATGATTAATATTAATGATTAAGTACCACGCTGTTATCACCTTAAGTTTTCATTTTTTCATGCTATATTTCTCATCTATATGATACATATAACATATACATATACTTTTTGTATTCTTTTTGTGTTATATGGCATTATAGCATTTGCATTTTGACATTCATTGCCTTCATTCTTCACTAAATCTTGTCAGTTCTACCTCCAAAATATTTCTGAAATCTGGATTTGTGACCACTACAAGAATACAGTATGTTGGAATTAATGCTGTCAACTTCCAAAGCTAGGTCAAAAAGACCATGCAACCTTTGCCTTGCTCATTAGTACACCTGCTCCTGGAAACAGCTTCTATGCTGTGAGGAAGCCCAGGCCACATGGGGAAGCCAAGAGTAGATGCTTTGGTTGATAGTCCTAGCTGAGCCTATCTTTAAATTTTATTTATGTACTACTTTTGGCTGTGCTGGGTCTTCACTGCTGCACAGACTTTGCTCTGGTTGTGATGAGTCGGGGTTCCCCTCTGCTTGTGGTGTGTGGACTCCTCATTGTGGTGGCTTCTCGTGGAGCACAGCCGCTAAGTCACGTAGGCTTCAGTAGTTGCGGCTCCTGGTCTCTGGAGCAGAGGCTTAATAGTTGTGGCGCACAGGCTTAGTTGCTCTGAGTGAACCTATCTTTAAAATCATCCTAGCCTAAACATCAGAAATGTGCGTAAAGAAACCTCCAGATGATTTCAGCCAGATTTCTTAGCTACTCTTAGAACTTAGATCACTACTAATTTTTTGTTATGGTGTAAATCTTCTGGCATAGGCCAGATTCTAGTCTTCCCAGCTGACACCCAAGATATTATGGAAAAGAGGCAGGCCATTCCACCTGTGATCTGTTTGAATTCCTGATCAGAATCATCTGTGAGCTTAATAAAAGGGCGGATGTTTCACTTTGCTAAATTTCGGGATGGTTCGTTATTAGAGCAATAAATAATCAAAATATCCACAAAATAGTTTTGCAATAAATTATAGATAAACCATAGCATCCTGAGCTTCCCAAACTGGGGGCTCCCAAGCAGAAGGGCTGGTCAGCTCAGTTGGTTAGAGCATAGCGCTAATAAATTACACCAGGGTCAAGGGTTTGTCCCCGTATGGGCCAGGCTGTGCAGTGACTATATTTATGGGCTTCCCTGGTGGCTCAGTGGTAAAGAACTTGCCAACCATTGCAGGAGATGTGGGTTTGAGCCCTAGGTTGGGAAGATCCCCTGGAGAAGGAAATGGCAACCCACTCCAGCATTCTTGGCTGGAAAATCCCATGGACAGGAGCCTGGTGGGCTATAGTCCATGGGGTGACAGAGGGTTGGACATGACTGAGTGACTGAATGACAACAAACAGAAGGGTCATCAGATCCATTGTCTTCCATGTACATGTGCCTCAAGAGATAGGTGAACACAGCTTGGGGTTTTTAAGCACCCAGAAGAACACCTGGTGGGCAGTGCCATGGCTCTCAGCCTTGGGTGCACAGCAGTATCAACCAGTGGGCTTCCAAAGGGGTACCCATGCCCAGGCCCCACACATGGTCAGCTGAATCCTGTTCTCTGGAGGTGAGCCTGGCCTCGGGAGAGTCTCACGTCCTCAGGGTTGAGAACAACTGATAGAGTAAGCTTTCAACAAGTAATAACAACTATTGATTATTCAGTGGTAACTTGTAGCCAACCATAATTACCATTTTAATGGCTGTGTACAGTTCATTTCATCAGGTTTATAGATTATTATTCACTGAGCTACTCTTAGAAATTCAGATCACTACCAATTTTTTTTTGTTGTGATGTAGATCTTTTAGCATAGGGTTTTTTTTTTTTTTTTTGCCTTTGCTGAGTATCTGCTTAAGATGCATTCCTAGAGGAGGGATTCCTAGGTGTGAGCATCTTTAAAGCCATAGAGACTTTAAAGCTGAGGCACACAGTCTCCTGAAGAGGAAACCTGAGAGTGGAAGAAGCAAAGTGTTCTGGACTAGGAGCACTTTCCACCTGTGTTCCTGGCTTTAGGGCCTCTTTAAAAATGTTCCCTTTAGACTGGAATGAAGGAAAACAGGCAGACAGATGGGGTCTAGATTTAGCTGCTGAGAGAAAAGAGAAAGGGAAAGAAAGGCCCGCCACCTCCAGCACAGGTGTGCCAGCCTGGAAAAGAGCTCTGCTTATGGAGTCAGCTGTAATCCTGCAAACCCATCACCCATGACACCCTAGCTAGAAAGCCAGAAGGTGGCTATGATGGAGTCAGCGTGGTGGGATTTGGTTCTTATTAACTTGAGTGGATCTGCCCTGTGTAGTATCGGCAAGCAAATCCCGAGAGTGGGTGGAGTGAGGGGTGTCTGAGATGGAGGGGGAGGTGTTGGGAATAGCCTGCACCTTGGAGGCAGCCAAACTCAGTGAGATGTCTTTGGGCAGAAAATCAAAATCAAATATTTGATGCCAGTCAGAGAACAAACGTCTCCTGTCTCCTCCCCATGCTCCCCTTGGTGCTCCATTGTTCTGGACATCTCAGGGTCTGAGGCAGAGGCATATGTGAGAGCGTGATTGGACAGAGAGACTGGAGAGATGCTGAAAGCCCTTCACGGGAAATTCTCTCACTCAAAAGCTGCTTGCATGTTCTCCCTTCTGCTCAACAGAGGGCCAGATGTACTTGTGATCTGATAAAAGGAGTGAATGCTCCAGGAGCACTGCCTGAAAAGCTCTTTGCAGGAAGAGACATAATGTTCTACCCCACCCATGGACAGGGGGCCAGAGAAAGGCCAGCCTGATGGTGGGGGCTCTCGCCTCCCCACTCCTCACAGTTCTCCTCTGCAGGGTGAGGACCTGGCTTTGTTTCTCAGAAGTCTCAGACCAGCTTCTCTTTGTCCTCCTTGGTGTATTTCTCCAGGTTCCTCCCCAGAAGATGTTTCTCAGGGACTTGACTCAGAGGCTAGGACAGTCACCTTCGTACCACTCAGACAGGGTCCAGTCCACCTGCATGTTTTCAGACCTGTTACAGCTGCAGCTTCCTTCCTCACTGCCATTCTTCTAGACATTCGCTTCACTGTCTCCTCCCTTCCAGCTCTTAGAATAAGGCCTACTCCTTATGAGCCAGAGTTCATGGTGGCTGATCTGGAGCCTTCCCATTCATTCCTGCTCATCCCACAACAGGGCAGGGGCCAGCAGGAGGCTTCTGGCCTCGCAGCCCTTCAGGAGCCACAGAGCCACAGCCAGGAAGGGAAGCCTTACTTCCACACCGCCCAGCCTGTCCCCTTGCAGAAGCACTATAAAGACCATCTGGCTCAATGTCCTCATGTCAGGCCTGAGAGTGGCCTCAGGGTGAACCCAGTGTCCATTCCATGACTGTGCTGTGTGGCCTCCCCTGCTGAGAGTCTGCAGTGACCACGGAGAGGGCCTGGAGGGTCTCTGAGATGTGCCTTCTGCAACACCTTGAGGGGCCACGAAGGTCTTCCTAGTCAGGATGCTGCTGGCTTTGACCTTCATTCTTATTTGGTGATGAATGCAGCATTAGAAGCAAAAGTGGGGTGGGAACAATCCCTGGGTGGGTATATGTTAGATCTGAGATACTAAGATTAGAGGAGCTTATGTACAGGGGTGGCTAGAAGCAGAGCAGAAATGGGCATAGCTGGGAGCAGAGGACCAATATGAAGAGCCTAGGGAAAAAAGTCCATATCATTTGTCTAGAAGGTAAAACTAAATATAAATATGATGAACAAGTAAATACTGTAATTTTTTCAGAGCCATGGATGGGATAGGAGGGAAAGAAAAGAAAAAAAACGATAAATAGGATTTAGTAATGTGCAAAATATGGTGATGACTGTGTTCTGTGTGTTTTAAGTAATATGTCAATTTGGGTGTACAGGAAGCTGAAACTCAGACTTGGTCAGGTAAGACATCTGGTCCTTGTCGTGGATGCCACCTGGGCCTCCAGGTAAGCTGGGGCATGATTCTCAGTGATGTAAGAAGGGAGCCTAGGGAGCTGTCAGCACAGACTGGCTCTCTCTGGTGGCCACAGCCCCTCAGCCCAGCAAGAAGAGGGGGCTCCCCTACCTCAAACAAAGTTACAGTAAATCTCTGACAAACCAGAACAATTGTTTCCGGTAGCTCTGTGTCTCCCTTCTCTCAGCCCTGCCCAACTGCCACACATACACAAGTCAGAGAGAACAGTTTTGATTTAATTTCCTGCAGCAGTATGTAAAACAGATTAAGAAAGTATAAAACCAGAGCTGGCCTGTGCTGGGAAAAGCTTATCTCTTTCCATTAAATTTTATTTTTTTAATGGTAGCATTTAAAAAGAGCCTGGCGTAATCTCCCACTGAGGACCTATCTGAAGCCTTCAAGGGGGGCTGCTACTCCCATGAACTGCCTCTAAATGTCACAGGAGGAATGGAAGCACAGATTGTCTGCCACATGACAGGCATGGTTCACTCAGGAGTAAAGATGTGGTCTTTAAAAGATAGGGTCCCCAGAACTGATTTCAATCTCATCACAGCTTTTTTTTAAAAGTAATTTTAGAATTGTGATCATATATTAAATAAAATGAATTGAATCAAATTATAATTTAAAGTTGCAAACAATATAGCTTTCTTATTAATTTTTAATAAAAATATATTAAGCTTATCAAGGATCTCATATACTCTCTCCCAAAAGCCTGAGGGAATCCAATAAATGACTTCCCCAAGCAGGATTTAAATATGGATATAAATCAGAGAGAAAAGAAATGTATGCATGATAAAATCCTCTGCAGTCAGATCACAAGAGAGGGAAATGCAGGCACGTTTTCCTCTGCCCATCCAGGCTGAAAGCAGAGTAGTGGGGTAGTGGGAAGTGGGCATGGGCTGGACGTGTAAGAAGACAGACCCACATACAACACATCAGGTAGCTCCAGAGCTATGATGGGCCCTTCACTAGGGGCACCAGGGAATCCCAAGGCCTTTGATGACCTGCCTGAGCTCACAGCACCCCTGTAACTTCATTGTGCTCTGCACCTTGTACAGGACCCACTGGAAGGACCTGTCCTAGCAGGCAGAATTGCCTTACAAGGTCTATATAGTGTCTGTGTTGTGCTCAGTCGTGTCCGACTCTTTGTGACCCCATGGACTGTAGCCCACCAGGCCCCTCTGTCCATGGGATTTTGCAGGCAAGAATACAGGAGTGGGCTGCCATCCTCTCTCCTCCAGGGGAGCTTCCCAACCCAGGGATTAAACCCAGGTCTCCCACATTGCAGGTGAAATACTGTCTAAGCAGCTATAATGAGTAAGACTTGGCCCTTACCCTGGGAGGAGCTTGGCAAAACCAGGAAACAGGGTGACAAAGGGAGATGAGGGGTGCTAAGTGTCCAGAGGAAGGGGCCCAGAAGGGGCGACACATGTGCTGAGCTGAGGTGTGTGTCTTCCAGTGGGAGTAGCTATGCCAGAAAGAGATGACTTTGTGTTGCTGTGTTTACCTAATCAGTTGATCCAAGGCAAATTTATTTATTGAGTACCTGAGAGACCCTGAAGACATCATGTCTCCTCCCTGAGCTTAGGTTTCCTCATTTGAATAACGAGGAGATTGGATTAGATCAATTCTGTGGACAAAGTCACAGACACAGATGCTGATTTGGTTTTGCTTCCAAATATTGTGGTGTGTGTGTGTTAGTGTTTTCTAATTTAACTCCACTGGAGTCAGAAAATTTACCATGTATGACTTGAATCCTTTTACATGTATTGAGACTTCTTTTATGGCCCAGAATATGGTCCTTCTTGGTATATGTTTTGTGGGTACATAAAAAAGAACATGTATTTTGTTATTGCTAGATGGAGTTTTATAAATGTCAGTTGGATCCTGTTGGTTGGTGATGTTAAATTCTTCTGTATTCCTTGCTGATTTTCTGTCCATTTCTTCTGCCTGTTGTTGACAGTGGGTGTTGCACCCCCAGCTATACTCATGTCCGTAAGTCTATTGCCTGTATCTCCTTTTAGTTCTATTAGTTTTTGTTTCCCATATTTTCATCTGGATTGTTTAGTGCATACACATTTAGGATTGCTTTTAATATGTTTCCTTGGTAAACTGACCTCCTTTTTCCAAAATATAATATCCTTCTCTGTCTCTAGCATCACTTTCTTTGCTATGAAGTCTTCTTTATCTGATACTAACATAGCCATTCCAGCTTTCTTTTGATGAGTGATGCTTTCATGGTATATCTTTTTCCATCCTTTTACTTTCAACCTCCCTGTATCGCTATATTTAAAGTGAGTTTCCTATAGACAGCATATAGTTGGATCATTAAAAAATCCATTCTAATAATCTCTGTCATTTAGTATATTTTAGACAAGAAATTCACACTTCTTACATAGATCACTTACATAATGTCATTCATATATTAGGGTTTTAAGTTTGCCATTTAGAAAAATTTATGTCTATTCTGATTTTTTTTTTTTTGCTTTTCTTTCTCTTTCATTTCCAGTGGATAGCTAACTTTTTTAAAGAATTCTATTCTGTAATGTTTTTAGTGTATTTGTGTAGATTTTTAAATGGTTACTCTGGTCTTATATATAGACATAGACGTTGTTATTGTTCAGTTGCTAAATTGTGTCTGACTCTTTGCAACCCCATGGACTACAGCATGCTTGGCTCCTCTGTTCACTGTTGCCTGGAGTTTGCTCAAATTCATGTCCGTTGAGTTGGTGATGATAACTAACCATCTCATCTCATCCTTCCACCTTCTCCTTTTGCCTTTAGTCTTTCCCAGCATCAGGGTCGTTTGCAATGAGACATATATACACACACACAAGGACATATTCAGTTGTGTATGGTACCTCTTCACACTTCTACTGGTGTCCTCATTTTACCAGTTCAAGAAACCTTACCTCCCTTTATGCCTTTTACCCTCCCCTATTTTGAATATAATTGTCCTAAACATTTCCACTACATATAGAACCACAGAAGATAGTGTTATAAGTTTTGTTTCAACTGTCAAAGATTATCTAAAAAACTTAAGAGGAGAATGAAAGTCTATTTCATTTACCCTTATTTTTGCTTACCATGTTCTTTCTTCCTGATGTTCAGAGATTGCTGCTTTTATTACTTCCTTTCTGTTTAGAGAAATGCTTTAGCAGTTCTTTTAGAAGAGGTCTGCTGGTGACAAATTCCCTTAGTTTTCCTTCATCTGAGAATGTTTTGATTTCCCCTTCTCTCTTGAAGGCTATTTTGCTGAATGCAGGTTTTTGGCTTAACAGTTCTTTTCTTTCTGTCCTTGAAAAATGTGCCACTGTACATTTGGCCTCCATGGTTTCTAATGAGAAAGCCACTGTAACTCAAATTGTTTTCCTCCTATAGGCAAGGTATCATTTTTCTCTTGCTGCTTTTAAGATACTGTTGTCTTTAGTTTTCAGAAGTTTGACTAGAATGCCTTGATGTGCATTTTCTTGGATTTTTCTTATTTGGGTTCACTTAGCTTCTTGAATCTGCAGGTAGATATTTTATTTTCAGTGGCATTAATCACATTCACATTGTTGTATAACCACTACCACTATCCATATCTGTAACTTCTGCATTATTCCAGACTGAAGATGTACACCCGCGAAACAAGAATTGTCTATTCCTTTCGCTCTTAAGTCCTGGGTACCACTATTCTACTTTCTGTCTCTGTTTTTGACTACTCTAGTTACCTCACATCAATGGAATCATACAACATTTGTCTTCTTGTGACTGGCTTTTTTCACTTGGGGCTTCCCTGGTGGCTCAGCAGTAAAGAATCTGCCTGTAATGCAGGAGCTACAGGAGACACAGGTTCGATCCCTGAGTCAGGTAGGTCCCTTCGAGAAGGGCATGGCAGCCAACTCCAGTATTCTTGCCTGGAGAAATCTCATGGACAGAGGAGCCTGGTGGGCTGCAGTCCATGGGGTCGCAAAGACTCAGACACGACTAAAGCGACTTAGCATGCACACAATGTTCAACGAGTTTCATCCATGTAGTTTCACTTTTAAGGCTGAATAAAATATCATAATATGAATATTCCAGCTTTAAACTACTCATCATTCATGGACATTTAAGTTGTTTCCACCTTTTAGCTGTTGTTAATAACGCTTGCTATGAACACTGGTGTACAGATATCTGTTGAAGTCCCTGCTTTTAACACTTTTGTGTACATAACCAGAGGGGTAATTGCTGGATCAAATAGTCATTCTATGTTTCACATTTTTTAGGAACTGTTATACTGTTTTCCACAGTGGCTTTTCCATTTTGTAGTCCTGTCAGTCATATACAAGGGTTCCAGTTTCTCCAGTTCTGTACCAATACTTGTTTCTCTTTTGTGTGTTCCTTTCTTTTTTAATAATAGCTATCCTAGTGGGTGAAAAGTAGTATCTCATTGATTCTGGTTGTTTGCATTTCCCTAATGATTAGTGATGTTAAGCTTATTTTTTATGTGCTTTTTGGCTGTTTGTATATGTTTTTTGGAGAAATGTCTATTCAAATCCTTTGCTCATTTTTGAACTGCACTGTTTTGATGTTGTTGAAATTTATGCATTCTCTATGTATTCTGGATATTAACCACTTACCAGAAATGTGATTTGCAAATGTTTTATTCCATTCTATGGGTTGCCTGTTGATTTTTACTATTTACTCTGTTGATCTTGTCTTTTGGTGCACATTTTTAATGTTGATGAAATTAAACTTGTCTATTTTTTCTCTGTTGCCTGTGCTTTTGGTGCCATAGTCAAAGAAAACATTGCCAAATTCAGTATCGTGAAGCTTTTCCTCTGTGTATTCTTCTAAGAGTTTTGTAGTTTTAGCTCTTATACTAAGTCTAACCCATGCACTACTCTTTTTAATATAGTATTAGGTGAGGATCTATCTTCATTTTTTTGCATGTGGATATCCAGTTTCCCCAGCACCATTTGTTGAATAAACTGTCCATTCTGCATTGAGTGGTCTTGGCACTCCTGTCAACAGTCATGTGACATATATATGAGAGTGTATTTCTCAGCTCTCTCGTGTATCCCATTGACCTTCATGGCTGTCTTTATCCCAGTCCCACCTTGTTTTGATTACTGCAGTCTTACAGTAAATTTAAAAATCAAAAAATATGAATCCTCCAACATTTTTTTCAAAATTATTATGCTATTAGGGTTCCATGAGATTTCATATGAATTTTAGGATGGATCTTTCCATTTCTAAAAAAAGAAAGTCACTGGGCTTTTGACGAGAGATTTCACTGAAACTATAGGTTGCTTTAGGTACTATTAAATCTTAACAGTAACAAGTCTTTCCATCATGAACATGGGATGTTTTCTGTTTATGTCATCTTATTTTTTTCAGCAGTGTCTTATACTTTTCAGTGTACAGTCTCCTACATCCTTGGTTAAGTTAATTCCTCAGTATTCTATTTTGTTTACTGTTGATGTTCAGTCACTCAGTCATGTCTCACTCTTTGCAAACCCATGGACTGCAGCATGCCAGGCTTCCCTGTCCTCCACTATCTCCCAGACTTTGCTCAAACTCATGTCCATTGAGTCAATGATGCCATCCAGCCATGTCATCCTCTTTCACCCCCTTCTCCTCCTGCCCTCAATCTTTCCCAGCTTCGAGGTCTTTTCCGTGAGTCAGTTCTTCGCATCTGGTGGCCAAAGTATTGGAGCTTCAGCATCGGTCCTTCCAGTGAATATTCAGGGTTGGTTTCCTTTAGGATTGACTGGTTGGCTTTCCTTGCTGTCTCAGGGACTCTCGAGTCTCCTCCAGCACCACAGTTCAAAAGCATCAATTCTTCAGTGCTCAGCCGTCTTTATGGTTCCATCTCTCACATCCGTACATGACTACTGGAAAAATGATAGCTTTGACTATACAGACCTTTGTCAGCAAAGTTATGTCTCTGCTTTCTAATATGCTGTCTAGGTCTGTCATAGCTTATCTTCCAAGGAGCAAGCACCTTTTAATTTTGTGGCTGTCGTCACCATCTGCAGTGACTTTGAAGCCCAAGAAAATAATGTCTATCACTGTTTCCATTGTTTCCCCATCTATTTGCCATGAAATTATGGGACCAGATGCCATGATCTTAGTTTTTTGAATGTTGAGTTTTAAGCCAGCTTTTTCACTCTCCTCTTTCACTTTCATTAAGAGGCTCTTTAGTTCCTCTTCACTTTCTGCCATTAGAGTGGTGTCATCTGCATATCTAAGGTTATTGATATTTCTGCCAACAATCTTGATTCCAGCTTGTGATTCATCCAGCTTGGCATCTCTCATGATGTACTCTCCATATAAGTTAAATAAGCAGGGTGACAAAATACAGCCTTGATGTGCTCCTTTCAGAATTTTGAACCAGTTCATTGTTCCATGTCCGATTCCAGCTGTTGCTTCTTGACCTGCATATTGGTTTCTCAGGAGGCAGCTAAGGTGGTCCACTATTCCCATCTCTTTAAGAATTTTCCACAGTTTGTAGTGATCCACACAGTCAAAGACTTTAGTGTAGTCAGTGAATCAGAAGTAGATGTTTTTTCTGGAATTTTCTTGCTTTTTCTATGATCCAGTGGATGTTGGGGATTTGATCTGTGGTTCCTCTGCCTTTTCTAAATCCATCTTGTACATGTGGAAGTTCTTGGTTCATGTACTGTTGAAGCCTAGCTTGAAAGATTTTGAGCATTACCTTGCTAGCGTGTGAAATGAGTGCAGTTGTATGGTAATTTGAACATTCTTTGGGATTAGAATGAAAACTGACCTTTTCCAGTCCTGTGGTGACTGCTGAGTTTTCCAAATTTGCTTCCATATTGAGTGAAGCACTGTAACAGCATCATCTTTTAGGATTTGAACTAGCTCAGCTGGGATTCTGTTACCTCCTCTAGCTTTGTTCGTAGTAATGCATCCTAAGACCCACTTGGCTTCACACTCTAGGATGTCTGGCTCTGGGTGCGTGACCACACCATCATGGTTGTCTGGGTCATTAAGACCTTTTTTGTATAGTTCTTCTGTGTATTCTTGCCACCTCTTCTTAATCTCTTCTGCTTCTATTAGATTAATACCTTTCATGTCCTTTATTGTGCCCATCTTTGCATGAAATGTTCCTTTGTATGTCTGATTTTCTTGAAGAGATCTCTAGTCTTTCCCATTTTATTGCTTTCCTCTATTTCTTTACATTGTTCACTTAAGAAGGCTTTCTTATCTCTCCTTGCTATTCTTTGGAACTCATTCAGATGGGTGTACCTTTCCTTTTTCTCCTTTCCCTTTCACTTCTCTTCTTTTCTCAGCTATTTGTAAGGCCTTCTCAGACCACCATTTTGCCTTCTTGCATTTCTTTTTCTTGGCAATGGTTTTGATCACCACCTCCTGTACAGTGTTAGAAACCTCCATACATAGTCCTTCAGGCACTCTATCAGGTCTAGTTCCTTGAGTCTATTTGTCACTTCTACTATATAATCATAAGGGATTTGATTTATGTTACACCTGAATGGCCTACTGGTTTTACCAACATTCTTCAATTTAAGTCTGAATTTTGAAATAAAGTTCATGATCTGAGCCACAGTCAGCTCCCGGTCTTGTTTTTGCTGACTTTATAGAGCTTTTCCATCTTCAGCTGCAAAGAATATAATCAATCTGATTTTGGTATTGACCATCTGGTAATGTCTATGTGTAGAGTCATCTCTTTTGTCATTGGAAAAAGTTGTTTGCCATGACCAGTGCCTTCTCTTGGCAAAGCTCTGTTAGCCTTTGCCCTGCTTCATTTTGTACTCCAAGACCAAACTTGTCTGTTATTCTAGGTATCTCTTGCTTTCCTACTTTTGCATTCCAATCCCCTGTGATGAAAAGGACATCTATTTTGGTGTTCTGGAAGATCTGATAAGTCTTCATAGAACTGTTCAGCTTCTTCAGCATTACTGGTTGGGGCATAGATTTGGATTACCTTGATGTTGAATGGTCTGCCTTGGAAGTAAACCGAGATCATTCTGATGTTTTTGAGATTGCACCTAAGTACTGCATTTTGGATTCTCTTGTTGACTGTGAGGGCCACTCCATTTCTTCTAAGGGATTCTTGCTCACAGTAGTAGATATAATGGTCACCTGAATTAAATTAACCCATTCCCATCCATTTTAGTTCACTGATTCCTGAAATGTCCATGTTCACCTTTCCCATCTCCTGTTTGACCACTTGCAATTTACCTTGATTCATGGACCTAACATTCCAGATTTGTATGCAACATTGTTCTTTACAGCATCTGAGTTTACTTTCACCACTAGACACATCCACACCTGGGCATCATTTCTGCTTTTGCTCAGCCTCTTCATTCGTTCTGGAGCTATTTCTCTGCTCTTCTCCAGTTGCATGTGGAACACCTATTGACCTATTGGGGGTTCATCTCTCAGTGTCGTATCTTTTTGCCTTTCATACTGTTCATGTGGTTCTCAAGGCAAGAATGCTAAAGTGGTTAGATGCAATTATAAGTAGAACAGTTTTCTTAATTTTCTTTTGGCATTGTTCCCTCTCAGTGTAATTAAATGCTGCTGACTTTTGTATGTTAATTTATATCCTCCTGCTTTGCTGAATTTCTTAGTCATTTTATCTCTGTTTTTTCGATTGGACAGCTTATATTGCTCTGTCTTCAAGTTCATTAATTCATTTTTCTTTCCATTCTGTTGTTAAGCTCCAGTCTGTATGTTTGGTAGTTGTATTTATCAGCTTTTAAATTTCTGTTTGCTTTTTCTGTGTTAATTTCTTTGCTGCAGTACTCTATTTTTTCATTTGTTTTGAGGATGTTTGTAATTACTATTTAAGCATATTTATCATGGGCTTTAAAATCTTTGTCAGATAAGTCTAAAATTATTATCTCTGAGTTGGCATCTATTGATTGTCTTTTTTTCATCAAGATTAAAATCCTCATCTTTCTTATGGTGAGTGATTTTCAATTGAAACCTGGACATTTTGAGTGTGACACCGAGATTCTGAATTTTATGTCAACTTTCTGTTTTAGCTGGCTTTCTCCACCATTGCTCCAACAGGAGTATGGTGGATGATATCTTGTTTACTGCCTGGTAGAGGTACAAGTCCAGGTTCCTCACTTGGCTCCTTGTCACCGCTGGGATTACACTTTCTGATAGGTAAATTTCTATTTGTTTCCTTTAATGTAACTTTTCATCACTATGCACTCATTTTAGGATCATTCTCTCATCTTCTCCTTTCTTGGTTCAGAAACATACTCTTCAAACTACTGTTCCCTATTTCAGGTTAGTAGGGGCCTGTCATAAGTACCAGAGTCAGAGACCGTCAAACTCCTCTTCGAAGGCGTCACTGATGATTATGACACCTCACCTCTGCACACCTTCTTGTCCTCCCCGTCTCCCTCCCGTCTGTCCATGTGTGTGATGATTCACACTTAGAGGAGAGATTTTTAACCTAGAGACTGCTAGCCTTGAGAAAGTCCATGGAGAGTCTTCAGGTGGTCCCTATATCCCCTTTCCCCACAATATATACATATATAAATGTTCTATGTGTGTACATTTTCTCTGGTGAGTCAGTGGTTCTCACACAATTCATAAATAAGAACATGACCAAAGAGGTTAAGAATCATTGTAGCAGATTAAGAAATGGGAACAATAGATGTGCAGACTCTAAATCATCGATATAAGGGGGAGGACTTGAAATCAGGGTGCAGGCTGGAGTAGACACACACCAGCTTGTGCTCGGAGCTCTCCTTGAATATGCTGAAATAGCTTATAACTGTGTGGGTGGGAGAGGAGCCCTGTGTGGGACTGAGCCTGGGCTCCCTATTCAGGTCCAGGAAGAGCTTAAAAGATCCTCAAAGTGTAAAATGCTTCAACGTAAGAAATGAGAAGAGAAAAAGCATTACAATGTAATTTACATCTCAATAAAAATGACTATTGAGGGGGATGAGGTCTGACTTCTTCCTTCTGACTTCAGTTAACAAGGCACTGCTAACAAAGCAGCTAGTCTAGCCAGGGCGAGGGAGTCGGCAGTGTGCAGAGCTCACGGGAAAGAAGCAGGCTCCCTGATAAGACAGCCCAGATGAGGACGGTTGCCCTTAAGGTCTAAGAAGTCAAATTAGTGGCTAACAAAATTCTTCTTAGAAATAAATGGAAAGAAATGAAAATAGATTAGAGACAGGACAAAGCAGGAGGGAGGTACTCTGAAGGGACCCCAGGGCTGTCCAGTGGCAGCAATCACAAGAATTTCAGCTGAGCCCCGTGGAGATGGGGGCCTAAACCAAATCAGAGCTGGGCTAAATGGATTCCTTTCCTGGAGGAGGCTGGACCTAATTGAATCTGTAACGCATTTTTGTTTCTGAAGCTTTTCTCATTTTTGTTCCAAACTCAGCCTTTGGAACCGTTATTCAAACTCTTTCTTCCATCCTATTAGTTCCAGAGTTTCTAAGAAAGAATATCTAGGGGTGCCAGTCTAAAAAGAACATCAGTTTATTTATTTTTTTAATATTTATTTATTTTGGCTGCACTAGGTCCTCATTGCTGTGCACGGGCTTTCTCTAGTTGCAGAGAGTGGGGACTACTTTTCGTTACATTGCTCAGGCTTATCATCACGGTGGCCTCTCCTGTGAGGGAGCAGTCTCTAGGCTCACAGCCTTCAATAGTTGCATCTCACAGGTTAAGTAACTGTGGCTTATAGGCCCTAGAGCATAGGCTCAGAAGTTGTGGCGCATGGTCTTTGTGGCTCTGTAGCATGTGAGATCTTCCCAGATCAGGGATCAAACCCATGTCCCCTGTGTTGGCGGGCAGATTCTTATCCACTGTGCCACCAGGGAAGTCCAAGAACATAAATTTTAAAAGGCAAGTCTATATCTTTCTTTTCCTTTCTCTGGGTCACCTGAGCCCTGAGAAACCTCAGGAGGTGAGTCTTTCTGCAAAGTGAAACTGACCTGCTTCTAGACTCAGGTCCTGTGAACGTGCAAAAAGATGGAAGTGTGTGGGCCATCCCTCTGTGTGACACTGTGATATATAATAAATATACACTTGGTCTTCATCCCTGTTTCGGGTGCTGAGCTCCTAAAACCCTTGGAATTTCTTAAGTGATGAAAATGATCAGGGTGTCTCGTTATTTTAATAAGATGACTTTTAGAAGCACCTAAATGTGGGGGCCGGTTGCTAGGATAACCATGTGATTAGAAGGTTGGAACTTTCAGTCCAACCCCTGATCTCTGAGGGAAGAGGAGCTGGAGGTTGAATCAGTCACCAGTGACCAATGATTTGACCAATCATGAGTCTGTAATGAAGTCTTCATAAAAACCCTAAAGGACAGCATTTGAAAGCTTCCAGGGGGGTGAACACATGGAGAACTGAGGAAAGTGGTACACTGGGGGGGGCTGGCACCTCCATGCCCTGTCCCCGTGCCCTGTCCCGTATGCATCTCTTCCATCTGGCTGCTCCTCATATACAGCCTTTTATAATAAACGGGTGATCTAGTAAGTAAAATGTTTCTGGAGTCCTATGCGCTGCTCTGGCAAACTAATCAAGGCCACGGTGGGATCCTTGGAACCCGCAAGCTGTAGCCAGTCAGCCTGAAGCCGATGTGACAACCCGGGCTTGTGACTGGCATCTGAAGTGGAAGAGGATCTTGTGGGCTGTGGAATCTGATGCCCCCTCCAGGCAGACAGTGTCAGAGTTGACTTGTAGGACACCCAGCTGGTGTCTGAGGGATGTTTGTTGATGGGGGAAAACCCTGACTGCATGCTGGAATTGGGTGAGCAGAATCTTACTCTGCGAGTAAATGGCCAGCACAGGTCCATATATGTTAGATTAACTTGGACAAACTAGACCTGGCTCTGCCTCAGTGGGACTCTAAGCCTTAGCTCCTTCGATTTTCAAATGGCCATGAAAATGCCTGGCCCACTGGCCTCAGATGGCCGTCATGAGGACCAGAGCATTCATGTACGCATGAGCATTATTAATACTTTCTAGTCCCATAAAGGATTAATTTGATTATCTGTAAAATACCTACTTGGAGGTGACCCTTGTTGGGTACATCACACTTGGAAATTTTCCTCCACAATATTTCTGTGGGAGAACATTCATATCCTCAATAAACATTTTCTGCCCAGTTGATCTGACTGACTGACCACCATTCACCAGAGCGGAAAAGGAAAGGTCTTCTGAGACTGTAGGAGCCTTCCAGTGTTCTTCTGTCAGTCTGGGTTAAAGATGTCAGACCAGGTGAATGAAATAGGAAGTGATGAGTGCCTTCAGGAATCCTAGGATTCTTCCTGTTGATGTCACTTAGAGATCAGGAAAAGACAACAGGGCTGGTATTCAACAAAAGCCAGCATAAGGGAATATCACTTTTGAGTATTGCTTTGTTCTTATTGCTCAGTTGCTAAGTTGTGTCTGCAGTGAACTGCAGCATGACCAGCTTCCCTGTCCTTCACTGTCTTCCTGAGTTTGCCCAAACTTATGTCCATTGAGTCAGTGATGCCATCCAACCATCTCATCCTCTGTCGCCCTCTTCTCCTCCTGCCCTCAATCTTTCCCAGCATCAGGGTCTTTTCCAGTGAGTCTGCTCTTCCCATCAGGTGGCCAAAGGATTGGAGTTTCAGCTTCAGCATCAGTCCTTCCAATGAATATTCAGGGTTGATTTCCTTTAGGATTGACTGGTTTGATCTCCTTGCTGTCCAAAGGGACCCTCAAGAGTCTTCTCCAGCACCATGGTTTGAAAGCATCAATTCTTAGGCGCTCAGCCTTCTTTACACTCTAACTCTCACATCCATACATAACTACTGGAAAAACCATAGTTTGACTATACAGACAGATGTTTGTCAGCAAAGTGATATCTCTGCTTTTTAATATGCTGTCTAGGTTTGTCATAACTTTTCTTCCAAAGAGCAAGTGTCTTTTAATTTCGTGGCTGCAGTTACAATCTGTAGTGATTTTGGAGCCCAAGAAAATAAAGTCTGTCACTGTTTCCATTTTTTCCCCATCTATTTGCCATGAAGTGATAGGACCGAATGCCATCATCTTAGTTTTTTGAATGCTGAGATTTAAAACAGCTTTTTCACTCTCCTCTTTTACCTTCATCAAGAAGCTCTTTAGTTCCTGTTCGATTTCTGCCTTTAGGGTGGTGGTATCTGCATATCTGAGGTTATTGATATTTCTCCCAGCAATCTTGATCCAGTCCACTATTTCACATGATGTATCCTGCACAGAAGTTAAACCAACAGGGTGACAATATACAGCCTTGTCGTACTCCTTTCCTAATTTTGGAACAGTCCATTGTTCTGTGTCCAGTTCTAACTGTTGCTTCTTGTCCTGCATACAGGTTTCTCAGGAGGCAGGTAAGATGGTCTGGTATTCCCATCTCTTTTAAGAATTCTCCACAGTTTGTAGTGATCCATACTGTCAAAGGCTTTGACATAGTCAGTGAGGCAGAAGTAGATGTTTTGAGGGAATTTCCTTGCTTTTTCTATGATCCAACGGATGTTGACAATTTGATCTGTGGTTCCTCTGCCTTTTCTAAATCCAACTTGAACATCTGGAAGTTCTCGGTTCACGTACTGTTGAAGCCTAGCTTGGAGAATTTTGAGTGTTACCTTGATAGTGTTTGAAATAAGTGCAATTGTGTGGTAGTTTGAACATTGTTTGGCATTGCCCTTCTTTGGGATTGGAAT
This sequence comes from Muntiacus reevesi, assembly GCF_963930625.1. NCBI lineage: Eukaryota > Metazoa > Chordata > Mammalia > Artiodactyla > Cervidae > Muntiacus > Muntiacus reevesi. Next base: position 78,250,055 of record NC_089253.1, on the reverse strand, counting down.
GAAAACTCACCTTTTCCAGTCCTGTGGCCACAGCTGAGTTTTCCAAATTTCCTGCCATACTGAGTGAAGCACTTTAACAGTATCATCTTTTAGGATTTGAAATAGCTCCACTGGAATTCTATCACCTCCACTACATTTGTTTGTAGTAGTGCTTCCTAAGGCCTGCTTGACTTCACACTTGAGGATATCTGGCCCTAGGTGAGTGATCACACCATCATGGTTATCTGTCATTGAGATCTGTTTTGTACAGTTCTTCTGTGTATTCTTGCCACCTCTTCTTAATATCTTCTGCTTCTGTTAGGTCCTTGCTGTTTCGTTCCTTTATTGTGCCTACTATCTTTGCGTGAAATACTCCCTTGGTGTCTCTAATTTTCTTGATGAGATCTCCTGTCTTTCCCTCTATTTCTTTGGATTGTTCACTTATGAAGGCTTTCTCCTTGCTATTCTCTGGAACTCTGCATTCAGTTGGGTATCTTTCCTTTTCTCCTTTGTCCTTCTCAGCTATTTGTAAGGCCAGCAGCAGGATAACACAATGGCATGGAAAGTATCCCTTAGGCATTTGTTATTTTTCTCATCTAAATGTGGACAACCAGCCCCCTAGACACTCCCTGAGAGATCCCATTTCAGGTCCTGGGTCTCTCCACTCTTCTGCAGACAAGAGCATCATGGCCCAGAGGACCTCGGGAAGGTGCTGCCCCTGAAACTCCACACACCAGTTCTCCGTACAAGTCACCAGTCCAGTGCCTGGACCAGAGGAGCATGTGAGCTCTGCTTTGGGAAGCTCTGCCAGGGTGGAGAGGTCAGGACAGCAGAGAGCCCTGGGCCATGGTGGCAGCGGAGGCGCCTTGAAAGGGTGAGCACAGGTGTCATTCTTTACATCACATCCCAACATGAACCCAGTTCTCCCACTTGGCTGCTTTGCACTTATTCCAAGGATTGTACTGACCTCTCCCTTCTTCTTCCAACAGTGACTACTTCCTGAGTCCCGGGGACTTTGCTTGATGCTGAGCTGGTTTCAGAACAGCCACAGAGACCTTGCAGCCTCCTGAGGGGAGGGGGACCAGGTATTTGTGCTGTGTGGTGAGAGCTCAGCTGACCGAGGGGGCAGACTGCAGAAGGTCAGGGAGAAGACAGCATCCAGCTGGGCTTTAAGGGGTCAGGAGAGTGATACCAGGCCCAGCGGGCTGGGGGAAGGGCATTTAAGGCCGAGGAGACAGCTTTGAAAGGCCCTAAGTGTGAGCATGCCTGGGGCGGTGGTGAGTGTCTCAGCGTACACTGTCTGTACTGTGTGTGTGTGTGTGGAGGTGGGAAGGGAGGCTGGAGGTGAGGAGGCTGTGAAGGTGGTCCCCAGACAGGTGGTAAGGGTCTGCAGATATAGACTGTTCTGTGGGCCGAGGGTGGGGAGGCATGGAGACAGATGGGTACAGCGGGTGTCTGAGGTCAGGTCAGACCAGTTAGTAAGAGTTCATTGTTACATTTTCTGAGTTTTGTGAACTGGTTGATTTGACAGTAGTAGTTTAAAATCAGTGATGGTGGGCATGTTCATACGATAGAAACTGGCAAACACTCCAAGGAGTTTTTTTTTGTTTGTTTTTGTTTTTTTTTTTAACATTTATGGGCATGTGTTTGTGCACAGATTCGTGTGTGTATTAATGCATGTGTCTGCACACTGGTATAGAGTTGATAGAAATCACAAGGAAGGGGCCTGCCAACAGGCAGAAAGAACTGCACGTGATTTCGGCACACTCACCAGCCTCAGATTCTTCATCGCTTGGGGAAACATGCCTTGGTGTAACTGCAGTTTGCCAACTTTCATTATCTGCACACCTCTGACGGGATGGTTTCCTGGGTAAAAAATCCTGGGAGAAAACAAATGGCAAGCAGTGTGAGTAGCTCTCACCCATGCAATCAGCGTTTCATCAGGAGAACACAAAAGTGGGAGCGAATGCTGGCTGTGAATGTCAACGAGCCCCTAAGCAGAACCAGCTTTGCAGCCTGAGAACACGATGCTGAAGGAGGAAGCTCACTGCTGGTCTCCTGCTCCCTGGAATGCCTTCTGCACTAAGGGAAAGTGACAGGATTGGAATGCCTCTCTACTAAACACTAAGAGAAGCTTCAGCACCCAGGAAGCCTTGGACCAGAAGCTGGCCTCTCAGTATATAATTGTTAAGTAAATCAGTGATACACCCACAACCCTCCTTTTAACCACAAAGTCCTCTGAGTCTCGTTCGCCGCAGTCCACCCTTCTTACTGCCCCTGTGTATTCATTCTGTCATCACCGGACTCCAGAGCTTTGGATTCAGACACCCCATCTGTGGTGGGCACCATGTCCTGCATGCAAGAACTCCACACATAACCTGACCTCTTTCACACACAGCGGAATAGAACAGAGTGTTGCAGTGGACTGAAGAATGAAAACCCAGGACTATGTTTCAGACCCAGTGTAATTTCACCTTGACTCAACAAGAACTTACTAATATTAGAGTCAACAAAATGTGAACAGTTAGGCCTCCTCTTCCTCCTACATCGTCTATCCTGAGAGTCTCCTGGGCTCCTGCAGTATAAGTGAGACCGATCCTAGGGCTGGAGGAGACAGTACACTGTATATATGTGATCTTTTCCCTCGAGGCTCATAATCCCATTAGACACAAGACAGACATTCATACAACAGTTTAAAAATATCACAGGATAGAGCATGACTTAGTACACAGCAATGGTCAGTTCAACTGTGTAGAATGAACTGAGAAAATGACACAGGAGTTACAAAGAGGAGAGTTAAGACAATTGGTGGGATCAGGGAAGGTTTCCTGGGAGGAGGGGAACAGGAGAACTTTAATGGGGCTCCCCCGGATCTGGGAAGGCTTGTCTTGGTTGGGGGGAAATGGAAATGCATCCTTGCTGTTGAGTGGCTTGACTGAAGGTGTACTCCAGATGCTGCCTGTCCAGAGACCACAGGTACTTGCCTATAGGCCTCCAAAAGGTAATCCCAAGTCATGACTTATACGGGACTTGTCATGTGCCAAGCACTGTTCTGATTTTCACGTATGAACATGCCATAGAACCCACATTTAGGCTCTACTGTGAGGTGGATTTATCAAGAGACACATATGTTCTCCAATTAGTATACTATCTGTACACCATTCCCTAGCCCTGAACCTCAGCTCTTGCCCACATGAAATGTGATATAGAAACTTTGTTCATTCAGGCTCTTAAAGAAATGGAAAGCAGTACCCGAGAGAGGGAGGTATTTAAATTAATAGAATGTTGGCTCTGTTTCTTTTAAAGAACTAAAAAGGGAGGGGATGGAGGGAAACAAAGGTGACACCTGGGTCCTGGCTTTTCCTTCATCTACTGAACCTGCCAAGAGATCAGTCACATCACCTCTCCCCCTTACAAAACGAACATCATTATCTACTTGTGTGGAAAAGATTTTAAGATCCCCGGACAAAAGGCTTAAGTATAGGACGCCATTGCCCTGTACTTAATTGCCTTGGACACTTTCCTTGAAAAGCACACCTGGATTTGGAACTTTATTTTATTGCTATGAATGTACCATAATTAAATTTAAAGGCCAAAAAGTAATTTCATACTAATAATCATTCTATTAAGTGGATGTCTGTCATGTCAGTTAGCAAAAGCAAAGAAAATCTTGGGTTCTATGGTGGCAGAGAAAGTGGTGCATATAATTACTCCATGACAGGTACCTGCTCTGGTTGCTTAAAGATATTAAAAAAACGAAGTGGAATTTAATCAGGAGAGGATAAGGAAGTGTCTGGGAAGACTTCCACATAAATATTTACGGAGCAGCCTCGCAGCTCTGGCAGGGGTGCTGTGCATGTGCCTGGGTTGTTTCTGGAGGCCTCCCAGCTGACATATGGAATAAGCATCATGATTACTTGCCGGAATAGCACCCCAAGGAAAACTGGTGAAGCTCACTCCTGCTGGGAGAAGGTCTCTACCCAGGGCATGGCTTTCATCAGCTTTCTGCATGTGACAGTGATGAGGAGGGAGGGGGCCTGCAAGAGGTCTTCAATCACAGGACCGTCAGGAATCAAGGCCAGGCTGAGGGCCTGAACCAGAGAAGGAATGAAGGATGCCCAAGGACTAAAACGGGGGTTTGAACGGGAAGGTGAGACTCTAGAGGCAGAGAGACCTGAGGCAGGATGGTGGTAATGAGAACAGAAGAGAAGGAGCTGATGTGAAAGACGCTCTGCAGCTGATCGGATCGGACCTGGAGACCTGCTGAGGTCTGGCAGGCAGAGTTGACTCCAAGATTCAGAAATCGAAATGCTGCCACAAAAACACAAGCAGACTGTATAATAACAAAATTTTCATTCAACCAGGCATTCTGCTTGTTTGGTGTTAGGAATTTTCTTTTCATGGGTATAGTGCTAGCAATCATGTGGTCCAGGATGCTGGGCCCAGAAAGGAAAAAGTGCCCTTGGTGTTCCTGTGGTGAAGAAGTATATAGGAAGGAAGGTGTTTAAACAAGCAAGAGAAAAGCAGCAGCACATGCTCATTTAACTAAGACCCATGAGCACCAAGATCTTGCTGCCATATTCTCCCAGAAGGCTTCGGGTCAGGGAACTGGAATGTCTCAAATTAAAAGGGGCTAGAGAAAAACACACCCGTTGGCAGGACCTATGTTGTTGGTCTTGCTGAAGTTTTCCCACATGATGCAATTAACAGTCACATTTCTTCACTACAGGTAGCAGTCCTAACATTTGTATGGCAGCAAAAGCCACTTATTGTTAGGACTCTTTCTTTTTTTTTAAGAACTGATATAAAATGCATTACTGAATTTAAAACAAGAGCTTAACTATATAAACTGTATTTTAGCATAACCAAGTAGCTATAATGTATTAGTGTGAATTTTAACTGATAAATGTGAAATCTAATTCTAATAATTAGAAAAATCAGCATTTTGCAACTCTTGAAGAAATAACTAATCCATGAAAAATGTATCACTAGATGAAACCAGTAGATCAAAGAATGATGGAAAATTTTACAATGTGTAAGGTTGTTACCATCTGAACCCAGTCATCAATCTTAGCATCACTAACATGGGACAGCCAGACATGACCTGCTGTCTGAGCTGACACAGTAAGATTTTGTACCAGCTATAAAGGATCCTTGACAAAAAAAAGAAATGAAATTTAATCAAGCCCATAAAATTCCATTTCACAGGAAAAATAATTGGTAGAGGAACAAATAAAAGCAACCAGCTAAATTCAGAATATGGGAAGTTTTACAGAACTGTCATCACTCAGGATCTTTAGCAGGTCCATGGCATGAAAAGAAAAAGGTGGTAGTGGAGAAGACTCTAGATTAAAAGAGACTTAAGAGATACAACAGTCAAAGGTAATTTGTAGACCTTTTTCATTTTAACTCAAAAGTTATGACCAACCTGGATAGCATATTTAAAAGCAGAGACATTACTTGGCCAACAAAGGTCCGTGTAGTCAAGGCTATGGTTTTTCCAGTGGTCATGTATGGATGTGAGAGTTGGACTGTGAAAAAAAGTTGAGCACCAAAGAATTGATGCTTTTGAACTGTGGTGTTGGAGAAGACTCTTGAGAGTTCCTTGGACTGCAAGGAGATCCAACCAGTCCATCCTAAAGGAGATCAGTCCTAGGTGTTCATTGGAAGGACTGATGCTGAAGCTGAAACTCCAATACTTTGGCCACCTCATGCGAAGAACTGACTCATTGGAAAAGACCCTAATGCTGGGAAGGATTGGGGGCATGAGGAGAAGGGGACGACAGAGGATGAGATGGCTGGATGGTGTCACCAACTTGATGGACATGGGTTTGGGTAGACTCTGGGAATTAGTGCTGGACAGGGAGGCCTGGCGTGCTGCAATTCATGGGGTCGCAAAGAGTTGGACAGGACTAAGTGACTGAAGTGAAGTGAAGTGAAGTGGCTCAGTCGTGTCCAACTCTTTGCGACCCCATGGGCTGGAGCCCACCAGGCTCCTCAGTCCATGGGATTTTCCAGGCATGAATACTGGAGTAGATTGCCATTTCCTTCTCCAGACTGAACTGAACTATAAAAAGACACTTCTGAGTCAATCTAGGAAATGTGAACATGAAATGGCATTGTAAGAAAATATCCACATTTTTCATAGATACGAACTGAAATACGCATGGATAAAATGATGTAATGACTGTGATTTGATTTAAATCTCTTCAGCATAATTTCTCCTTCCCGCAATGATGGATTAGTTTTTTTCAGTCCAAACTCCATGCTAACAAGAAACATTAGACAAAATATTTATAAAACTGTTTGAAGGTGTCAGAGAATGACTGAGGGACTGAAGTCTGAATGAATCAAAGGGCAGAAAGAATAGACTCTCAAGTAGGTGGTCCTTTGTTGCTACTTTTCCCTTTGTTGATTTCAAAGGAGAGGCAGCTAGGCTAAAGAACTAAGCAGAAGTTTTGACAGTCTCAAAGGGGACACAGAATTTGGAGCTCAGGGCTCAGCAATTAAGAGAAGGAACGCTTAATAAACATCCTTGACTTTCATTTGTGACCCAGCGCCCCCCTCAAAGGGCTACAATCCAGGAATAGTGGTAGAGTAGCTTTACTTGTAATATGATGCATTTTTGTTGTTGTTTAAAAAAAAAGATCCCAACATTGGGAAACAAAACCAAAGAAAGAAAAGAATGTGTAGCAAAGAGAAGCCTGGTGCGGCCAGGAGATGTTGGGAAGACACTGGTTGAGTAGCCAGAAGCTGCCTCCTTAAGGAAAGGCTTATGATGTAGATAGAGTTAAATGTCCAATTTTGAACCTAAAAGTTTGAGTTTTAGCTTACTTTTTGAAAAAATGTACAGAGAAGACATTGCCCATACTTGTAACTTTTAACTAGGTGTGTTTAATTAGTTTAATTTAACCCTGGACTTGTGCACAAATTTCCTCATCCCCTTGCCAGACCTGCTTATGTGCTGCCTGGTCCACTGGCAGCGTGGCTAACAGCAGGGAGATGCCATGGGCCAGCCAGCATGACTGAATTATACGGTGACTATAATTTAGTCATTAAATCCTTGGGAAAAAATGGCAATGAGATTTTCATCAGAAAAGTTCCACTTGTCCTATATAAGGTCTATTTATTCACTTACATGGGCAACAAAAGACACCGCTGAAGTTCTAGATGTATACTCTAAATCCCCTTAGTATCTGAATACACAGATCTCATATCTCAGATCAGTTCCCAAGAAGAAGCCCTTGAGTAGAAATCTTGTTTTCATAAGTTAGATTTTAATTTACTTGAGCCTGTTAGTTCAGATTTATGAAAATTGTTCTGATGCTGTTTTACTGGTAATATGGCAAATTTAGTAAGCCATATTGATTATCTCACTGAAAACAATGTAAGGTGGTAGATAAAATATTTTTAAAAGTAATGATGTGCTGGCAAGATAGTAAAGAACCATCAGGCCAAAACCTAAATGAAGAGAGAAGTAAGGAGAATGGTGAGACTACTGCTACACTGGTGTGCTGAAACCTCTGGCTTCATCTGCTTTTGGGAGCTTGTGGGTCAAAAGGGCAAGCTCAGTGTCTACCCAGCTAATAGGGAAGCCTCCCCTTTTGCCAATCATTGGAGACAGATTACATTCAAAAGAGATGCAGTAAGGCTGACAGTGGAAGCCTGTAGAATGATACAGTGATTCCTAGGCTAGTATTCTGTATCTTTAAAAATATCTTTCTCAAGAATCAAGATGGATAGGTGAAAGGTATACTTCTGGAGGTGATGAAAATGTTCTAGAATTGACTGTAGGAATGGTGGCATATCTTTGAACATAATTAAAAAAAAAACTGAATCATACCGTTAAATGGGTTGGGTAAGTTGTATGATGAGTGAATTGATTATAACTTAACAGAACTTTAACAAAAAGAATGAGACATTAGCACGCCACAAATGAAATAGGTATAAATCTATAACAGAATATATAGAAGAAAAACTGGAAAACTCTGATGAACAAAATCAGAATAAGTGGAAAGATATTCCATATTCACTGATAGAGTCAGTATTGTCAAAATGTTAGTTCTTTCCATTTTAATCTATAGATTCAGTGCAATCCCAAACAAAATTCTAGCAAGTTATTTTGTGGATGTCAGCAAACCCATTCTAAAGTTTATATGGAGAGGCAAAAGATTCAGAATAGCTAGCATAATACTGAAACAGAACAAAGTTGGAGGACTGACACTACCCAAATTCAAGACTTACTGTAAAAGCTACAGTAATCAAGACAGTGTGGTATTGTATTTGTGAAAGAAAAGACAAAATACCGGGTTGGTCAGTGAACTTTTTGACCAACCCAGTAGATCAATGGAACAGAATAGAGAGCTCAGAAAGACCCACATAAACACAGTCAACTGATCTTTGACCAAAACGCAAAGTCTATACAATGGAGCAAAGACAGCATTCTTTTTTACCCCCCTCAAGAAATGATTGCAGAAGAACTGGCAGTCCATATGCAAAAAAAAAAAAAAAAAAAAAAGAAAAGGCACAGATCTTAACACCCATCACTCAAAAACCAGTCTTGGTTTGGTGGTGCCTTTTAGTTACAACATCAAAGCCACAATGAAAGTGAAAGTGAAGTCACTCAGTTGTGTCTGACTCTTTGTGACCCCATGTACTGTAGCCTACCAGGTTCCTCCATTCATGGGATTTTCCAGGCAAGAGTACTGGAGTGGGTTGCCATTCCCTTCTCCAGGGGATCTTCCTGACCCAGGGATCAAACCCAGGTATCCTGCATTGTAGGCAGACGCTTTTAACATCTGAGCCACCAGGGAAGTCAAAGAAATAATTGATAAGTTAGACTTCATTAAAATAAAAAAACTTCTGCTATGTAAAAGACAATGTCAAGAGAATAGGAAGATAAACCACAGACTGGAAGAAAATATTTGCAAAAGACACTTCTCATAAAGGCTTGTTATCCTAAATATACAAAGTACTCTGAAAACCCAATAATAAGCAAAAACCCCATTTAAAAAATGGGTCAAAAACCTGGACAGACATCTTACCAAAGAGGCTACACAGATGGCAATTAATGATTATGAAAATATGAAAATGTTCCATATTATATGTCATCAAGGAAATGCAAACTAAAATAATGCCATATTAGTATACATCTGTTAGAACAGCCAAAACCCAGAGCACTGACAACACTAGGGGCTGGTGAGGAGGTAGAACAGCAGCTTTCATTCATCATTAGTGGGAATGCAAAATGGTGCAGCCACTTTGGAAGAGATTGACAGTTTCTTACAAAACTACATATGCTAATCAGACTAAACCACAGTATCCAGGAATTGTGCTCCTTGGTATTTACCCAAAGGAGTTGAAACTGAAAACCTACACATGGACATTTATAGCAGCTTTGTTCATGATCGCCCAAAGTTGGAAGCAACAGAAGTGTCCTTCAGTAGGTGAATGGATAAATAAACTGTTATTGATACATCCAGACAATGGAATATCATCCAGTGCTAGAAAGAAATGGCCTATCAAGCTATGAAAAGATACGGAGGAGCGAACCTTACGTGTATAAACTGAGATGCCAACAACCTGAAAAGGCTACATTCCAACTGTATGACATTCTGGAAAAGGCAAAACTATGGAGACAATAAAAAGATCAGTGGTTCCCAGGAATTCAGAGGTGAAGGAGGGATGAGTAGGCAGAGCACAGAGGTTTTTTTCAGGGCAGTGAAGTACTCTATATACCACCATAATGATGGAAAAATGTCATATACATTTTACATATACATATATATACATTTGTCCAAACACATAAAATGTACAACACCAAGAGTTAACCCCAACGTAAACTATGGACTTTGGGTGGCTGTGATGTGTCATTATAGGTTTTTCAGCTGTCACAAGTGTCCCACTCTGATGAGGAATGTTGATAATGGGCGATGCATGTGTGGGATAGGGAGTATGTGGAAAATCTCACTACATTCCACTCAGTTTTGCTGTGAGCCTAAAACTTAAAAAAAAAACTTAAGGTGTAATTTTTAAAAAAAGGAATGAGGTTGAAATGAAGACATTTTGGACAAAGAAAAACTGAATTTGTCACCTCAGATCTTAACTAGAGGAATTTCTAAATCTATATACTTCTGGTAGAAGGGAAGTGAGTGAAGATGGGAAGTCAGAGGTTCAAGGACTGAAGAATAAAAAGAATGCTTATATGGGCAAGTCTACAAATACTGACAAAACAGTTTTAGGAGGTTAAAAATACAGTAAAAATAAAAAATGTAATAAGTACATCATATATGTCAGTAGGAAAGAAAGCAGGATTCAAATACTCTAAAATTCTTCTATGTCCAGAAAGAACTTGGATATATATATTTCTTTAAATAGTTCACCCATAATTTATATACCCTTTGATATATTTAATATATCAAATATTATATTTAATGATATGTATTTAATTTAATAAATACTTAATAGTCTTAAATAACTGAATTAATGTTCTGTTTTAATTTCTAGGTACAAAACCATTGTGTAAAGAACAATCAGATTAATTATAATTGGCATCTGGTTGATCGCCTGGAGAATCCCATGGACAGAAGAGCCTGGCAGGCTGTACAGTTCATGGGGTCACAAGAGTCGGACATGACTTAGCAACTAAACCACCACCACTGCCCATCACTTCATGCAAATAGATGGGAAGCGATGGAAACAGTGGCAGATTTTATTTTCTTGGGCTCCAAAATCACTGAGGACTGTGACTGCAGCTGTGAAATTAAAAGACACTTGCTTCTTGGAAAAAAGGCTATGACAAACCTAGACAGCATACTAAAAAGCAGAGACATCACTTTGCTGACAAAGGTGTATATAGTCAAAGCTATGGTTTTTTCAATAGTCATGTACATATGTGAGACTTGGACCATAAAGAAGGCTGAGTGCTGAAGAATTGATGCTTTCAAATTGGGGTGCTGGAGAAGACACTTGAGAGTCTTTTGGATGGCAAGGAGACCAAACTAGTCAGTCCTAAAGGGAATCATGCAAGGACTGAATATTCATTGCAAGGAATGATGCTGAAGATCCAGTGCTTTGGCCATTCATTGGAAAAGACCCTGATGCTGGGAGAGATTGGAGGCAAAAGGAGAAGGGGGTGGCAGAGGATGAGATGGTTGGATGGCATCACTGACTCAATAGACACGAGTTTGAGCAAACTCCAGGAGATAGTGAAGGACAAGGAAGCCTGGCATGCTGCAGACCATGGGGTCACAAAGAGTCAGACACAGCTACTAAACAAAAATAACAATGAATTTAATGATCTCAAAATATTGAGTACTAAATGAAGAAGGGAACATTGTGGTTTTTAAAATGGACATACATAACTTTCCTTTGTTTTGAAGGAAAAAATTAGATTTATAAAAATGAACAACTAATAAAAAGTTGCAAAATAAAAAGTTGCACAATCTAGTTTTAAATAGAAGATGAAATACAGCTTGCCATCAGTAAGGTTAACCCAGTTGTGTGTCTGTATCTGTAATACAGTGTGTTGATATTCAACAACAGAGTGTTGTTAATGTATATTCCAGAAGTGAAATCAGCTCATACAGATGTCAGGCACTCTTTAAGAGCACCCCGAGCTCTTGAAGAAGTCTTAGGCTCCCAGAGCACAGGTTTTGGGAGGAGATGGAATGTGTGCCGACAAGCAGAGATGTTCTCTTTTTCAGTGATTTCCAAGAGAAAATATAGCCTGTTGGAGCAGAGCAGATGGCACTGCTAAGACGTAGAATCCATGAGTCAATAGCAGGGGTCAGCAAACTATAGCCCGAAGGCCATACCCCACCTGCACCATGTTTTTGTAAATTGTTTAATTGGCATACATCCACACTTATTCATTTATATATTGTCTACAGCTACTTTCAGGCTAACTCAATAGAATTGAGTAGGTGACTGGACTGTATGACTTGCAAAGCCTAAATATTTACTGCCCGGCCCTTTACAGAAAGTTTGCAGACAGCTGGTTTATATAGTATAGGAGTTTCTAGAAGTAAGAGGCTGGAGAGAGGCTCTCATGCAAAAAAAACACTACAACAGATGACTATGAATATGTATTAGATATATGACTATAGAGTTGTCTCTGTCACTAATAAAAATAATGATAATGATAGCAAATACAGTTAAGAGTCCTTGCTACATATCAGGCACTGTTTAAGCACTTTTATTCTAAAATAACCTTATGCACGTAAACTTGGTAAAGATGATGGGATCCGAGAGTGTCCTCTGCAAGAAAGAGTATGAAGCTGGACAAAATTGCCAAAAGCCATCACTTTAGGGCATGATAAGTTGACCAAAAGCAAAGAACAGATTTAAAAGTGTTTATTCTCAAAACAACAACAACAACAAAATAACTAGAACTTAGAGTAAGAAAAGCAGAAGTCTATAACCTGCTTGCCTGGATGAGCCACAGAATGACTGAGACAAACTCTCCATGTCACCTGGGTACCTGAGAAACGACATCCACAAGAAAATCTGGAAATAACTTGGAAGGGTGAGAACTGGCTACAACTTTGAATGCAGCCTTCCCACACATGGCAGAAGGTGGAAGGAAGCCTTATAGGTTCAATTTGTTCGAGCAACTCTTCTGCCCCTGTCACTGGCTGGTCATGAAGCTGTGCAGCCAATAAATGGAAAAGCTGAGTTCAGAGCCCAGCAACTGCTTCCTGAGTCTGTTTTCTTTTCAGTCTGCATCTCTGCCTCACTAAATCTCCCCAATATAAGTTTTGCCTTAGATTAGCTCTGTGCCCTTTGTTAACCTCTCAAGGTACACCTAAAATATCTCCAGTTAATTTCAATTAGCCCCTAGTACACAAATCTGATACCCTGAGTACAAGCGTGCCAGCAGCCTGACATTACCTCTTGCCACCAGGCGCCTACAGGTGAAACCAAATTCATCATGTAACTGGAAAAAAAAAGCAAACTGTTGAAAAAATGTGAAACCAGTGAATCTGCCAACATGGTTCACACAGAGAACTGGGAATCCAGCATCCAAAGAAATAGCAGGATACTGTTGCTACCAGCTGTGTTTCCATTTAAGGTGCCATTTGTGGAAAATATCATAGTCTTCCGTTTTCTCTGTGCAAAATGAAGGAAAACTGAGAAATGCCAAATTACATTGCTTTAAAAAATCCTGCCATAGAGCATCTCCGCTCTTACAAGCTATTCTCTGAAGACATTATTGATGTTCTACCAGGTTGATGGAGTAATATAATGTGCTAGCAGGAAGAAAGGCTGGCAAAGAGAACTATGTTCATTAGAGCAATATCTTTACAATGACTTATTCCATTTTCATTATTTTTCAAGATCACACATATCACAGGGCAGAACAGTTGGCTTGCTATGCCCTGGATATTTCAGTATTTTTACAGTTGAAAGTAGATTTTTTTTTTAAACACTTCTGCAAATTACATCTATTCTTGCTAGAAAGGGCTCTTTACACTGCTGAGGAAAAGAACTCTCTGAACACCTATGTGGCTTCTGTTTACAGGCAGTTTCCCCGGTTTCATTAGTGGTAAAGAATCTGCCTGCCAATGCAGGAGACTGAGTCGCGGGTTTAGTCCCTGGGTTGGGAAGATCCCCTGGAGGAGGGCATGGCAACCCACTCCAGTATTCTTGCCTGGAGAATCATGGACAGAGGAATCTGGGGTCGCAGAGTCAGAGATGACTGAAGTGATTTAGCACACATGCACCATAGTTTTAGACTCAATAAGTTCCTGTGGGGCAATCTTTTCCTTAAGCAATTCCTCAAGCCCATCAAGCTGGGGCTGGACCAGCTCTAGAACTGACATCAAAGTTTTGAAGTAAGTGCCATTTGTCTTCACTCAGTTCATATCTCCTCCTTTTTAAAACTCTTCCCTTCAGCTTGGAGGACTCACCAGTGGTCTTGTCAGAGGTGCTTCACATAAGCTGCCTTCCCCACTTCACAAGAAAGAAACCTCTTCACCCAATCAAAACTCCCAATCTTCCTTTTGAATAGTCTGATTTCATCAAGGTGTTAAAAAGTGCAATCCTATTAAATTATATTTGTTAATGATTGATAATTTCAGAGAGATGTTTGCATTCTGAAGAAGAAATTTTCATTAACCCAAAGAATTTCTAACGGATAAAATTCAAAACAATATAACCAGGTGATGCATTTCTGTTAGTGAGAAGGAAAAGTATTTGGGGACACAGGTACCTCTAAGGAATTTTTTAAAAAAACTCTGGTGAGTTGAGGTTCATAAGTGTGGTAGTTGACCACTAACCGTGGTACAGCCAAGGCGAGCGGTGTGCTGGTTGTCCATTAGCTTGCTTAGTTCTGTGAGGTCATGTAAGATGCCAGGAAGGGCCTCAAACCGCCTGACCAGACTCCACAACAGTGACTAGAAATAGAGGACCCTTTAGGCTTTTATTCTACTTTCTAAACTGTTGGGATTTGAAAGACATTACTATGAGATCTGTCATCTGCCTTCCTTTCCTCCCAATCTTTCATGGCATTTGGCTGGTCAGATGATATTCTTGGCATGTGCTTTGCTTACAGTTGTTAGGATGAATAATAGACTGCTCAGAGTTAGAAGGAATCAGAGATCATCCACTTCAGCCCTTTCAGTTTAAAGACAGTGTAAAACCCAGGAAAGTTGCTCAGAGTCCACTAACTTGCGCTAAGCCACGTAGCATTAGGGTGACACGACCCTAACGACAGAAAGCAAAGAGGAGCTAAAGAGCTCCTTCTTGATGATGAAGTTGAAAAAGGAAGGTGGAAAACCTGGCTTAAAACTCAACATTCAAAAAATTAAGATGGCATCCTGTGCCATCACTTCATGGCAAATAGATGGGGAAAAAATGGAAACAGTGACAGACTTTATTTTCTTGGGCTCCAAAATCACAGGACAGTGACTGCAGCCATGAAATTAAAAGATGTTTGCTCCTTGGAAGGAAAACTGTGACAAACCTAAACAGCATATTAAAAAACAGAGACATCACTTTGCTGACAGAGGTCCATATAGTCAAAGCTATGGTTCTTCCAGTAGTCATGTATGGATATGAAGAGTTGGACTATAAAGAAGGCTGTGCACTGAAGAACTGATGCTTTCAAGCATCTTGAGAATCCCTTGGATAGCAAGGAGATCAAACCAGTCAATCCTAAAAGGAAACCAACCCTGAATATTCATTGGAAGGACTTTTGCTGATGCTGAAGCTCCAGTGCTTTGGCCATCTGATGTGAAGAGTGGATTCATTGGAAAAGACCCTGATTCTGGGAAAGATTGAGGGAAGTAGAAGGGAGTGACAGAGGATAAAATGGTTGGATGGCATCATTGACTCAATGGACATGAGCTTAAGGAAACTCCAGGAGATAGTGAAAGGGAGTCAGAAAGAGTCAGACTGACTGAGCAACTGAACAACGTGGCATGATAATCTGCCATTGGTTAGGGACCTTTTAGGGAAGCCTGGCATGCTGCAGTCCATGGGGTTGCAAAGAGTTGGACATGACTGAGCAACTGAACTAAACTAAACTAAACTAAATATTTCTCAATATTTTCTTAAGCAGTACCCAAATGTCACTATCACCATTCAGCTAAAAATGGAAAGTTATTGCACAGAGTGGGTGAGGGCATTCCAAACCAAACACAGAGTAAGAATGGCACCAGAACCCAATGAAATTTAGCATAGACCTGGGATTATTAGTAGTTTGCAACTTTGCAATCTATGGGCAAGGAAGGATTCCAATACAAAAATAAATTTTAGGCCAATGAAAGAACTCAACAAAGCCAACATTTGACCACTGAATTCAATGAACAGAGAACATGTGACTAGGGTAATACAAACAGGGAATGACCCCAGATCTTTTATTGAGAGCCCAAATCCTTTAATGGCTATAGAATAGTATTTACATTTGAGTAGAACTGTGTGGCCTGTGTTTTGAAAATTTCCTTCAAAAAGTTAAAAACTGGTGCCAGACAGGTAAGGTCTAAAGTAAAAAGACTTTCATAAGCTTCCCATTGTACCTATTTCCACCATTTTCCAATTTTATTCAACACTAATAGCTGATTTCTCTTAGCCTCTCTCAAAATGTTGTTGGCACAAGGACTATATCAATTGGCTAATGGATTTCCCTGCTCAGGCATTTGAACTCTCTAGTTGAAAAGCAAACACTCCTCGCATATTCTTGATCAAAGAAAAATCCCCATCATTGATATGACATACACTCTGGGAGAGAGAAACCAGGAGAACCCATTTATCTGATCGGTCATTTGTTAACTCATTTACTTATTCATTCATTCACTATTTACTGAGCACCCATTATATGCCAGGCATTATGGAGATATATCTTCCTTGGTGGCTCAGATGGTAAAGCATTTGCCTGCAATGTGGGAGACCCAGGTTCGATCCCTGGGTCAGGAAGATCCTCTGGAGAAGGAAATGGCAACCCACTCCAGTAACCTTGCCTGGAGAATCCCATGGATGGAGGAGCTTGGTATGCTACAGTTCATGGAGTCGCAAAGAGCTGGACACAACTGAGCGACTTCACTCTCCTTTTTCCTTTTCATGGAGATAAAGAGGAAATAAGGCAGATAATGGTTCTTCGCTTCATGATGCTTACATCACTGGGGATGGGCCAGACCTGGTGAAGTACCGACAAGTCTGTTGAGTACCAGGTAAGCTTCTGTAGGGGTCTGTAGCAGGGGCTTCCCTGGTGGCTTAGTGATCAAGACGCTGCCTGCCGATGTAGAAGATGTGGGTTCAATTCCCGGGTCTCGAAGATACCCTGAAGAATGAAATGGCAACCCACTCCAGTATTCTTGGCTGGAGAATTCCATAGACAGAGGAGCCTGCTGGGCTACCGTCCATGGAGTCGCAAAAGAGTTGGACACAATTGAGCAACATAACAACAACAAATAGCAGGAGACCTACTGGAAGGTCAGGAAAAACCTTCTGAGAACAGGAAACAGTTGGGGTCTGATCGATGACTCAAAATTAGACTGATGAATATTCTGGGCAGAAGGAACGGTAAGTACAAAGGTCATTGGGCACAAGACAACACTTGTATTCAAAAAGCTGATGAAAAGTCAGTGTTCTGAGTGTGGAATGCAGGTGACACAGATCATATTGATTTGCAGCCAGAAAGAGAGAGCACACTACGGTACCTGCTGTATCAGCTTAGTCAACCCCAGTGGCTCATGAGGCCACATGAGCCTGTGCTCACCCACCCACTCATGTGCCAGGTCCAAGCCAGGGAGAGTGTCTGTAGTCAGTACAGCAAAGCTCTCACAAGGCAGGACCTGAGGCTCCAGAGCAAAGGTACCTTTCACACCCAGCTACAAACCAGGCCAGCCAGTACCCAATAAATGTGAAGGCTTTAAAAAGAGAGGGAGGCCCTGGCACAATTAAAGAGAGTGGCAGCCAAGTTTCTGAAGCAGGAATTGCCACAGACAAGCCATGATGGGTGGTGAGTGCGCTTACAACGTGATTCTCTGGCACCACTGCTTGAATCATTTCCATTGAAACAGCGAACTTTTAAGAAAAACATTTGAGCATCTTTATGGATCAACCAAAAATTGAAACTTAGCAACAGGGCTGAACTTTAATCCAAGACTCTATGACTCTCTGTTCTGTTTAACCAGCAGACCTCATTAGTTTCCACTATGGAATAAAGAATTTTTTGCCTGAATCACTGTATGTGTGTACTGCATTCCTACTAAGTTGCTTCAGTCATGTCTGACTCTTTGCGACCCTATGGACTGTAGCCCGCCAGGCTTCTCTGACCATGGGATTCTCCAGGCAAGAATACTGGAGTAGATTGCCATGCCCTCCTCCAGGGGATCTTCTCAAGCCGGGGATCGAACCCATGGCTCTTACGGCTCCTATATAAGGAGCCATAGGTGGGTTCTTTACCACTGGCCCCACCTAGGAAGCCCCAATTCACTGTACATTCCTGAATAAATCTTATTTTTCAGTTGAAAAAGCACTGCATCTACCTCAAAAGCCCAGGAAGCAGATAGATGAGTGATACAGATGAATCCATTCTGTAATTACAGACATATATTTGGTGTTTGTCATTAAGAAAAGATGCACAGGAGACAGGAAGAAAGGAAGCGGCTTCAGTGAGCTACTCAGCTCAGCTCTCTTTAGAGAGCTGTGCCATTACAAAGGGATGTCCCTATCAGACAAGCAATTCCTCCCCAGCATCTAAGAATTCAGTCATTTCCTCAAACTGGCTTTTTGTTTTTTTGGCTTATTCCCAAGGGACCTCTTTATGAAACTGTTTGGGCATTTTGCAGGGAATGAAATCAACTGGGAAAAAGACAACTTATTATTTCACCTAGGCGAAGAGGTCTGGTAAGCACAGCAAGAGCCTTTCCAGATCCCTCTTGGGCACCAAAGTAGTTCCTGCAACACTAGTTAATGCAGGGGATCAGTTTATCCCACTAACTCCGTGACTCTGCAAGACGGCATATGGAAACGGCAGGAGTCCCAGCACAGGGCGCTGTGACACGTGTCTCTGTCGCTAACCAAGGTTTATGTGCTCACAGTCTGTTTATCTTGAGTAGGGATATGGAGCAGGGCTCAGCCAGATGGATTATCATTTTCTATAGTTAATGAGTTTATCTGTCTCTTAGGAAAGAAATGGAGAGAGAGAAGGGTGAGGAGAGGGAGGGAAACAATGTGTGCACACTCATATGAGCATCGGTGGACATTTGTCCTATAGAAATTCAATTCATTAAACAGAAATTCTCGTCTCTTTAGCCTCTTGCCAGGTTGCGTCTGATACCCAGAAGGTCACATGTGTTTGGAAGCCACTGAAGAAGTGACACTGAGCAGCTTCTGCAAGTCAGGCAGGCTCCCCCACTTCCCCCAAGCTCCCCCCTTGCTTTTCTCCCCAGAATCACTGCCTGACTCCCTTTTCTCTGAGCTGCTCCCTCCTCCTATCAGTAGCTCTTTTCTCATTTTTTCTGATTAGCTTTCATTGTCAGGCCCAATGACACAGAATCACCTGATTAGATTTATGAAAACATTCTAATCTGAAACAAGTCTATGTGTCTGTGTTAGTGGCACATGTAAATTTCTTCCCCAAAAGGCTGCTCTGAGGAATTCTGTTCATGTCACTGTTCTTGTTTTTTCCTCAAATATGGATCAAAGACTGCTGTGTGCCTAGGGGCTTTACATATCTCCCTCCCCTCCACCCCCACCTTCCTCACCCCCCACCCCCACCCTGCAGCTTCCTTCAGTCCTGGAATATTTACTGAGTACCGAGAATTAGTCAAGCCCTCTTCTAGGCGCTGGGTACTTAACTTCAGTTAATCCTTACAGTAATGTGAATTTAATATTATTCCCATTCTATATGAGAAAACTGTATCTCATAGAAATTAAATAATTATCCCAAATCACATAACTAGTATAGTGCAAAACTGGTCTATCTCTACCAGTTAATCTTTTTACAGTGCTATAAGGTATTAGGCCCCTTCATGGATCACAGCCTTGTTGTGGTGAAGGAGCTTTGACACTGTGAACTATGCTGTGCAGGGCCACCCAAGATGGACGAGTCATAGTGGAGAGTTCTGACAAAATGTAGTCCACCGGAGGAGGGAATAGCCAACTACTACAGTATTCTTGCCATGAGAACCCCCATGAACAGTCCAAAAAGGCAAAAAGATAAGATCCGAAAGATGAGTACCCCAGGTCAGAAGGTGTCCAACATGCTACTGGGGAAGATCAAAGGGCAATTACTAACAGCTCTAGAAAGAATGAAGCCACTGGGCCAAATCAGAAACAATGCCCAGTTGTGGATATGTCTGGTGGTGAAACTAATGTCCAATGCTGTAAAGAACAATATTGCATAGGAATCTGTGGTGTTAGGTCCATGAATCAAGATAAATTGGATGTGGTCAAGCAGGAGATGGTGAGCGTGAACATCAATATCTTAGGACTCAGTGAACTCAAATGGATGGAACGGGTGAATTTAATTCAGATGACCATTATATCTACTACTATGGGCAAGAATCCCTTAGAAGAAATGTGAGTAGCCCTCAGAGTCGACGAAAGACTCCGAAATGCAGTACTTGGTTGCAATCTCAAAAACGACAGAATGGATTCTGTTTGTTTCCAAGGCAAAACAGTCAACATCACAGTAACCCAAGCCTGTGCCCCAACCACTCATGCCAGAGAAGCTGAAGTTGACCAGGTCTATGAATACCTGCAAGATCTTCTAGAACTAACACCAAAAAAAGATGTCCTTTTCATCATAGGGGATTGGAATACAAAAGTAGCAAAGCAAGAGCTACCTGGAGTAACAGGCAAGTTTGGATTGGGAGTACAAAAATGAAGCAAGGCAAAGGCTAACGGAATTTTGTCAGGAGGAAACACTGGTCATAACAAAACATCCTTTTCCAACAACACAAGAGACAGCTGTATACATGGACATCACCAAATGGTCAATACCGAAATCAGATTGCTCATATTCTTTGCACTCAAAGATGGAGAAGCTTTATACAGTCAGTAAAAACAAGACCTGGAGTTGATTTGTGATTTATATCATCAGCTCCTTACTGCAAAATTTAGGCTTAAATTGAAGCAAGTAGGGAAAACCAATAGGCCATTCAGGTGTGACTTGAATCAAATCTCTTAGGATTATACAGTGGAGATGATGAATAGATTCAAGGGATTAGATACGATAGTGTGTGCCTGAAGAAATATGGACAGAGGTTTGTAACACTGTATAGGAGGCAGGGAGCAAGACCATCCCAAAGGAAAAAAAATGCAATAAGGCAAAATGGTTGAGGCTTTACAAATAGCTGAGGAAAGAAGAGAAGTGAAAAGCAAGGGAGAAAGGGAAAGGTACACCCAACTGCATGCAGAGTTTCAGGGAATATCAAGGAGAGATAAGAAAGTTTTCTTAAGTGAACAGTGCAAAGAAATAAAAAAATAGCATGAGAAAGATGAGATCTCGTCAAGAAAATTACAGAGATACCAAGGGAACATCTGATTTCATGAAGAATGGGCACAAAAAAAGGACAGAAACAGCAAGGACCTAACAGAGGCACAAGAGATTAAGAAGCAGTGGCAACAATACACAGAAGAACTGTCCAAAAAAGATCTTAATTACTGGGATAACCATGATGGTGTGGTTGCTCATGTAGAGTCAGACATCCTGGCATGTGAAAAGTCAAGTGGGCCTTAGGAAGTATTACTGCCAACAAAGTTGGTGGAAGTGATATTTCAAGTTATTTAAAATCCAAAAAAATGATGCTGTTAAAGTGCTGCACTCAATATGGTAGCAAATTTGGAAAACTCAGCAGTGGCCACAGGACTGGAAAAGGTCAGTTTTAATTTCAATCCCAAAGAAGGGCAATGCCAAAGAATGTTCAGACTACCAGACAATTGCCCTCATTTCCCATGCTAGAAGGATTATGTTCAAAATCCTTCAAGCTATCTTCAACAGTACATGTACCAAGAAATTCTAGATGTATAGTCTGGATTTACAAAAGGCAGACTGTCAACATTTGTTGGATTATAGAGAAAGCAAGGGAATTTCAGAAAAGCATCTACTTCTGCTTCATTGACTGTACTAAAGCCTTTGACTGTGTGGATCACAACAAACTGGAAAATTCTTAAAGATATGGGAATACCAGACCACCTTACCTGTTTCTGAAAAACCTGCATGCAGGTCAAGAAGCAAGAGTTAGAACCAGACATGGAACAACTGACTGGTTCAAAACTGGGAAAGGAGTGTGTCAAGGCTATATATTGTCATCCTGCTCATTTTACTTATACACAGAGTACAGCATGTGAAATGTTGGACTGAATGAGTCACAGGTTGGAATCAAGGTTTCCAGAAGAAATATCAACAACCTTAGATATACAGATGATACCACTCTAATGGCAGGAAGTGAAGAGGAAATAAAGAACCTTTTGATGAAGGTGAAAGAGGAGAGCGAAAAAGCTGTCTTAAAACTCAACATTCAGAAAACAAATATCATGGGATCTGGTCCTATCACTTCATGGCAAACAGAAGCAGAAAAGGTAGAAGCAGTGACAGATTGTCTTTTCTTGGGCTCTAAAATCACTTGCAGGTGTTGTATGCAGCCATGAAACTAGAAGACACTCGCTTCTTAGAAGGAAAGCTATGACAAACCTAGACAGTGTATTAAAAAACAAAGACATTACTTTACTGACAAAGGTTTGTATAGTCAAAGCTGTGGTTTTTTCCAGTACTCATGTACAAATGTGAGAGTAGGACCATAAAGAAGGCTGAGCACCTAAGAATTGATGCTTTCAAATTGTGGTACTGGAGAAGACTCTTAAGAGTCCCTTGAACAGCAGGAGACCAAACCAGTCAATCCTAAAAGAAATCAACCCTGAATATTCGTTGGAAAGACTGATGCTGAAGCTGAACTTCCGATACTTTGGTCACCTGATGTGAAGAGCCAACTCATTGGAAAACCCTGATGCTGGGAAAGATTGAAGGCAGGAGGAGAAGGGCATGACAGAGGATGAAATGGTTGAATGGCATCATCCACTCAATGGACATGAGTTTGAGCAAACTCTGATAGTGAAGGACAGGGAAGCCTAGCGTGCTGCAGTCCATGGGGTTTCAAAAAGTTGGACACAACTGAGTGACTGAATAATAAAAACAAACATGCAAGGGAACTCCCTTCGGGTTATCAGCTGATTTCTCAACAGAAACTCTACGAGCCAGAAGAGAAGGGCATGATGTACTTAAAATGATGAAAGGGAAGAAACTATAACCAAGAATACTCTACCCAGCAAGACTCTCATTCAGATCTGATGGAGAAATCAAAAGCTTTCTAGACAGACAAAAGTTAAGAGAATTTAGCACCACCAAACTAGCTTTACAACAAATGCTAAAGGAACGTCTCTAGGCAGGAAACAGAAGGAAAAGACTTACAGAAAATAAACCCAAAACAATTAGGGAAATGGTTACAGGATCATACATATCAATAATTACCTTAAATGTAAATGGATCAAATCCTGCAACCAAAAGACACAGACTGGGCAGATGAACACATGTGCATGTATGCACCCTCACTTGCCACATCACTCTGCTCGAGACCCTAAACTGTAATGTAATTATTTTATATTGTTAGGTTAATCATGTTCCCATTATGGCTTGCAGTCATAATTATTTTTTATTTTTTTGTCTGGTTGTTGATTGTGAAAATTGATAAATATCTTTCACTATTGTGATTATGTAATTATTATTCAATACCATTATATCATGATTAGTAAAGAGAAAAAATAATAGAATTCTATATCACCAAACCTTCCATTTAATAGAAAAACTTGTCAGTCAGTTCAGTCAGTTCAGTCACTCAGTCGTGTCCGACTTTGTGACCCCACGAACCACAGCACGCCAGGCCTCCCTGTCCATCACCAACTCCCAGAGTCCACCCAAACCCATGTCCATTGAGTTGGTGATGCCATCCAACCATCTCATCCTCTGTCACCCCCTTCTCCTCCCACCCTCAATCTTTCCCAGCATCAGGGTCTTTTCAAATGAGTCAGCTCTTCGCATCAGGTGGCCAAAGTATTGGAGTTTCAGCTTCAACATCCGTCCTTCCAATGAACACCCTGATCTCCTTTAGGATAGGCTGGTTGGATCTCCTTGCAGTCCAAGGGACTTCTCCCTTGAAGTCCAAGAGTCTTCTCCAACACCACAGTTCAAAAGCATCAATTCTTCAGCACTCAGCTTTCTTTATAGTCCAACTCTCACATCCATACATGACTACTGGAAAAACCATAGCCTTAACTTCTGATCACTTTTTAAAATTCAGATGCATATCAGAATTACCTTGGGATTTTTTGAAAAGTACAAATGCCTAGGTATTTGCTTTTTACTAAAAAAAACAAACAAAAGCTGCAAACAGCCACAGGATCTAGAAAACAGTTGCCGTAGACCACACTTCTGTCTTTTTGGCCAAACTTACCTACACAAGACACACAATAGTGCTATCTGCAAATATGAAGGTCAAGATTATACATAGCAATGCCCTGATATGAAAGGAAATATACTTCTTGGATTGGGAAGCCTGATTTTCTTTTGGGGATTTAGATGATGAATTATCTGGAAGTTGGTATTATGTATGAAAAGCAAACACCCTCTTTCAACAACACAAGAGATGACTCTACACAAGGACATCACCAGATGGTCAATATCAAAATCAGATTGATTATATTCTTTGCAGCCAAAGATGGAGAAGCTCTATACCGTCAGCAAAAACAAGAATGGAAGCTGACTGTGGCTCAGATCATGAACTCCTTATTACAAAATTAAGACTTAAATTGAAGAAAAGTAGGAAAAACCACTAGGTCATTCAGGTATGACCTGAATCAAATCCCTTATTATTATACAATGGAAATGACATATAGATTCAAGGAATTAGATCTGATAGAGTGCCTGAAGAACTGTGGATGGAGGTTTGTAACACTGTACAGGAGACAGTGACCAAAACCATCTCCAGGAAAAATAAATGCAGTAAGGCAAAATGTTTGTCTGAGGAGGACTTACAAATAGCTGAGAGAAGAAGAGAAGTGAAAGTCAAAGGAGAAAAGGAAAGATATATCCATCTGAATGCAGAGTTTTGAAGAACAGCAAGGAGAGATAAGAAAGCCGTCTTAAGTGAACAGTGCAAAGAAACAGAGGAAAAGAATAGAATGGGAAAGACTAGAGATCTTGTCAAGAAAATCACAGACACCAAGGGAACATTTCATGCAAAGATGGGCAAAATAAAGGAGGAAAATGGTATGACCTAACAGAAGCACAATATATTGCATGTTTGGAAAACTCAGCAGTGGCCACAGGACTGGAAAAGGTCAGTTTTCATTGCAGTCCTGAAGACGGGCAATGCCAAAGAATATTTACACTACCATACAACTTCACTCATTTCACATGCTAGTAAAGTAATGTTCAAACTCCTTCTAGCTAGGCTTCAACAGGACATGAACCACAAACTTCCAGATGAACAAGCTGGATTAGAAAAGACAGGAACCAGATGATCTGGTTCCATATCTGCCAACATCTGTTGGATCATAGAAAAAAGCAAGTGAATTCCAGAAAAACATCTACTTTTGCTTCATTGACTACACTAAAGCCTTTGTCTGGATCACAAGACAGTGGAAACTTCTTAGAGAGATGGGCATAGCAGACCACCTTACCTGCCTCCTCAGAAACCTGTATGCAGGTCAAGAAGCAACAGTTAGAACCAGACATGGAACAAGAGACTGGTTCAAAATTGAGAAAGAAGAACATCAAAGCTGTATATTGTCACCCTGCTTATTTAACTTCTGTGCACAGTACATCATGCAAAATGCTGGACTGGATGAAGCACAAGGTGGTTTAAAGATTGCTGAGAGAAATGCCAATAACTTCAGATATGCAGATAACACTGCCCTAATGGCAGAAAGTGAAGAGTAACTAAAGAGCCTTTTGATGAAAGTGAAAGAGAGTGAAAAAACTGGCTTAAAACTCAGCATTCAAAAAATGAAGATCATAGCATCCATTCCCATCACTTCATGGCAAATAGGTGGGGAAACAATGGAAATGGTGACAGACTTTATTTTCTTGGGCTCCAAAATCACTGCAGACAGTGACTACAGCCATGAAATTAAAAGATGCTTGCTCCTTGGAAGAAAAGCTATAGCAAACCTAGACAGTGAATTAAAAAGCAGAGAGATCACTTTGCCGACCAAGGTCCTATCTAGTCAAAACAAAGCTATGGTTTTTCCAGTAGTCATGTACAGATGTGAGAATTGGACCATAAAGAAGGCTGAGTGCCTAAGAATTGATACTTTTGAATTGTGGTGCTGGTGAAGACTCCTGACAGTCCCTTGAACAGCATGGTGATCAAACCAGTCAATCCCAAAAGGAAATCAACCCTGAATATTCACTGGATGCTGAAGCTCCAATAGTTTGACCACCTAATGCAGATAGCCGACTCAATGGAAAAGATCCTGATGCTGGGAAAGATTGAGGGCAGGAGGAAAAGGGGACAACAGAGGATGAGATGGTTGGATGGCATCATTGATTCAATGGACATGAGTTGGAGCAAACTCCGGGCGACAGTGAAGGACAGGGAAGTCTGGTGTGCTACAGTCCATGGGGTCACAAAGAGTTAGACATGATGAGGGACCGAACAACAACAACATGATAAGCAAAGATTCTGCTGTCTCAACATTTTCTAAAAAGAAAATATAATTGTATTTATTAGGACTAATTGGGCTGGTTAAACAACTTATTTAATAGAAATTTTAAATTTTGGATTCTCTTAGTAAGACAGAAACTACTTTTTTTTTTTTTTTTAAATAGAAGTGTGTACAATAACAGAGCGTTGGCTACTAGAATCTTGCCAGATAGAGACTCTGCCAGGGCCTGCTTTAATAAATAGTGAGAAATTGTCCATGATTAGCAGTGTTTATTTGGGGTAGCATGCTTAAAAGCAGCATTAATGAGTATGTCCCCTATAATTTCCTACATATTCATCATTTGCTTTTTAGGAAACTTTTTTTTTTCTTCTATAGATACTGGAAATGTGAGCATCAGCCCAAGCCTTCTCTAAACTACCATAAATTCAAAACCCATGAGGCCAAATCAATGGGATTTGATGTGCACAAAACTCTTGTATATCTTGACTTGAATTTGGAAGGAAACACAGTGTAGTCACTGCATGTGCAGGCAGCTCTTTTTTTTCTAAATTTATTTTTTATTGAAGGATAACTGCTTTACAGAATTTTGTTGTTTTCTGTCAAACCTCAACATAAATCAGCCATAAGTATACATATATCCCCTCCCTTTTGAGCCTCCCTCCCATTTCCCTCCCCATTCCACCCCTCTAGGTTGTTACAGAGCCCCTGTTTGAGCTTCTTGAGCCATACGGCAAATTCCCGTTGGCTATCTATTTTACATATGGTAATGTAAGTTTCCATGTTACTCTTCCCATACATCTCACTCTCTCCTCCCCTCTTCCCAAGCCCATGTCTATTCTCTATGTCTGTTTCTCCATTGCTGCCCTGTAAATAAATTCTTCAGTACCATTTTTCTAGATTCTGTATATGTGCATTAGAATACGATATTTATCTTTCTCTTCTGACTCATTTCACTCTGTATAATAGATTCTAGGTTCATCCACCTCATCAGAATGGACTCAAATGCATTCCATTTTATTGCTGAGTAATATTCCATTGTGTATATGTACCACAACTTCTTTATTCATTCATATGTCGATGTACATCTAGGTTGCATCCACGTTTTAGCTATTATAAATAGTGCTGCAATGAACAGTGGGATACATGTGTCTTTTTCAATGTTTGTTTCCTCAGGGTATATGCCTAGGAGTGGGATTGCTGGGTCACATGGTGGTTTCATTCCTACTTTTTAAAGGAATCTCCACACAGTCTTTCATAGTGACTGTATCAATTTACATTCCCACCAACAGTGCAAGAGTGTTCCCTTTTCTCCACACTCTCTACAGCATTTATTGTTTGTAGACTTTTTGGTGATGGCCATTCTGACCAGTGTGAGGTGATATCTCATTGTGGTTTTGAGTTGCATTTCTCTAATAATGAGCAATGTTGAGCATCTTTTCATTTTTTTTTAATTGAAGGATAATTGATTTACAGAATTGTGTTGGTTTCTGCCAAACATCAACATGAATCACCACAGGTATACATGTGTCCCCTCCCCCTTGAACCTCCCTCCTGCCTCCCTCCCCATCCTAACCCTCTAGGTTATTACAGAGTCCCAGTTTGAGTTCCCTGAGAAATACAGCAAATTCCCATTGGTACTGATGAAATTATTTGCAGGGCAGCAATGGAGACACAGACGTAGAGAACAGATTTATGGAGGTGGGGGAGGAAGGAGAGGGTGGGATGTATGGAGAGAGTAACAAGCAGCTCTTTTACTCCAACTTGATCACTGCCCTAGTCTCTCAATTTCAGTCAGGCAGCAAATAGCTGGTAAAGTGAGGAGTCTCAGTGTTTCTTTCTCCTTTCTGTCTCTGCAGAAGGCATCACTATTCTGATTAGTCTGTCAAAAATGAAAGGCCATGATTAAAGTGCAAAGCCCCTAAGAAATCACGATGAATCTGAAAGGAGACGTATCTATACTAGCTAGTGCACTCAGAAACCAGATGATGGAGGAGATTGCTTGTTAGTATGAGTGAAAGTTTTCTAAACAGTCACTACAAGGAACTCTCTATTCAAGTACCAGATTGCTGAACACAGAACATGAGGGGATTTGGTGTATGTTTTCTTTTAAACAGGGCTTTCCTTCATTTGAAGGAAAGCTGCTAATGTCAGTACAGGAAATGGCCAACTCTGAAGAGATTTCAGGTCTGCTGCAAATGTCCACTACTGGCAGCTTTTCAAAACTATGTCAAGGTGTGTCTCCTCATTTGCTTCTGGTTTCCAAAAGAAAGCTGGGCCAAGAGATTATCAATGCTCATTACTACCAGTGTATTCTAGGGAATTCCATTTTCGAAAGCTGTAAGACTTTTCACGATATGAGTTCAAGGATGCTCAGTATGTGAGATTAGCAGCTTGGGGCACAGAAAACAGATTAAAGATTAGGCATAAGTGTCCAGTGTTACCCTATGTAAATGAATCACAGTCCAGAAAATAGAAACAATCTTTAAAACCTTTTTTTTTTTTTTTTTGGAAATTATCTTACCTTTAAAAATACATACAATTCTCAGCTATTACTGGCTACCTCAAATTTTGGAAAATCACATGCGAGATTTCTCACACCCAGTTGTTGCCGTTGAGCATGGCAGCCCCAGCCGCCCTACCCCGCCGCCTGGCCCAGGCCTTTACGCCCCTGAGCAGAGGTGGTGCCAGGCTTGGCTTCAGTCCCTCAGGCCCGCACAGAGGATGCAGTTCCCAGTGCAAGCCAGAGGGGCCCCGCCTGCAGAGAACTACGGTCTGAGGAGCCTTCTGAGTGAGGAGCCCTGTCTATTCAGCGCTTGCCCGCACCCATGCACGCGCGCGCACCTTGCGCCTTCTCCATGCTGAAGTGTCACCAGCTTCTCAGCCTGTCCACTCCAGAGCAAGCAAGTGAGGGACAAGGGCCTTAGGCTCCCTGTTTTCTCCAGGCAGGGCTTGTTCCGTATGAGGCTGAACAAGAGCCGGGGGCAGGCATCCCTAGCTCTGCCATGGCTGTGCTTCCTGTATCTCCTGCCTTTGTGGATTAGCACGCCAAGCTGCACCCCTCACCCTCGCTGTTCGAGTCTCTTCCGATCACCATCCTGCCTTTGCTCCCTATTTTCTTACTTCTCTCACTTCTTTCATTTCCCCCCTAGAACGCATCATCAGCCCCTCAGCCCTGTGTTCCTTCGCTCCCTCTGCTTCCACCGCCTCTCCCTGACGACAGACATCCTTGTGACTTTTCCACAGCCCTGTGTCCATGCTCTTCCCACTCCCTAAGCTCTCCGTGACTCTGGGGAATGGCCCCAGCCCTTCTGGGTCAGAGGCCTGCCTCTCCTCTTAACCAGAGGCCTTCAGGAAGCAGGGCTGCGTGCGAAAGCGCCCCCTGCAGGTCAGGTGCAGAGTGCGACCGGAGGGGGAGCATCCAGCCACACAGACTGGCCAGCCAGGAGCGCAGCGGTGCGGAGCTCACGGTGCGCCGGGCGGGGCCGCCTACGGCCCCGCAGGAACGTCCACCGCGTCCCGTCTCATCCAAACACCGGGTTCTACCTATTCTGCTTCTCACACCCAGACCCAACCTGTTCAGGACCCCAAAACTAGTTTCTGTGAAGGGTCTGCAAGCAGTTCATCCTCCAGAACCACCAGGTATTGTGGTCATAGACGGGGAGGCACCTACCTTCCTCTCCAGAAGTCCTTCTCCTCTCCTTTCCAGTGAAACGACAACTTTTGGGGCATGAGTGCATGGAGTCTGGGATATTTATGACAAGAGGTAGATTTAGTTGCCCTGAAGCAGACTAAATGATGAGTGAGTTTATGCAAATGAGCATTTTCATGCTTGGTTGGAAAGCGTAAATAACGTTAATCACGGGGTAAACTGCGCAGGCACTTCACTCTCCCTGCATGCCCGCGGCAGCGCTGCAGAGGAGGCCGCCATCCTGCCCTGGAGCAGGTTCTCTGTGCTGTCTGCTCATGGGCTGCTGAGCCAGGAGAGGATTCTCCTGGCGACCCCAGCCACGGGCTGTGCCTGCCCAACTGCCCACCGCAGGTTGCAGCTCAGGAATTCACACCAACTGCACCAGCAGTTGGCATCACCTCCAGACACCCTGTGGGGGCCTCTGCATTTAATAACAGAAACTTGAAACAACTACCAAGGTAGCAAAGCAGCCAGCCTAACGCATATGCCCATTTCGCCAGCCTCCTTCAGGGCCATTTGTCCTGCCCCATCCTTCACGTCCTCCTTGCCCCCAAGCACACTAGCCTTGGTGCAAATTCTTGAGTCTGTCATATCCCTCTGCCTCAGGACCAGTGGGCCAGCTTTTCTCTTATACTGGCTCAGCCCCTTACTGGTTCATATCACTCTGAGGGCAGCGTTCTCTTTCTAATGCCACCCCTCTTCACCCCAGACTAGCCAGGTCCTTCCATCTTAAACTCTCATAACAGCGCATCTTCCCTTCATAGTCTAACACAGTGCTAAACTACGTGCTGTATTTTTAGAATCATGTCATTAAGGTATGGGACTTCCCAGGTAGTGCAGTGGTAAAGAATCTGCCTGCCAATGCAGGAGATGCTGGTTCAGTCCCTGGGTTAGGAAGGCCCCCTGGAGGAGGAAATGACAACCGACTCCGGTATTCTTGCCTGGAAAATTCCATGGACAGAGGAGACTCATGGGCTGCAAGTCCATGGGTTTGTAAAGAGTCGGATACGACTGAGCACTCACATTAAGGTATGCCTTTCACACCAGGGTATGAGCTGCCTGATGGTAGGATTCCTATATGCTTTTTAAAAAAATACTGTATCTAATAGTGCTTGGTAAGTGGGAGATAATAAATAGTTAAGAAGTTGATGAATGAATAATAGTAAGAATGGCAGAGAATGATGCAACAGAGAGCCCTAGCATGCCTGTGTAAACAAGCAGTGAGGGAACTGTTGTAGGGCGTGCTAGGTCGCTTCAGTCATGTCCAACTCTTTGCAACCCTATGGATTGTAGCCCGCTAGGCTCCTCTGTCCATGAGATTCTCCAGGCAAGAATACTGGAGTGGGTTGTCATTTCTTTCTCCAGAGGATCTTTCTGACCTGGGGATCAAACCTGCATCTCTTATGTCTCCTGCACTGGCAGACAGGTTCTTTACCACTGTAATCACCTGGGAAGCCCTCATACTGGTGGAAAAAAAAGAAATCTATTAGAACCAAACATGGAACAACAGACTGGTTCAAAGTTGGGAAAGGAGTATATTGTCACTCTGCTTATTTAACTTCTATGCAGGATACATCATGCGAAATCCTGGGTTGGATGACTCACACGCTGGAATTAGGTTTGCTGGGAGAAATATCAATAACCTCAGATATGCAGATGACACCACCCTAATGGTGGAAAGTGAAGAGGAACTAAAGAGTCTTGATGAAGGTTAAAGAGGAAAGTGAAAAGTCTGGCTTAAAACTCAACATTCAAAAAATGAAGATCATGGCATCTGGTCCCACACTTCATGGCAAATAGATGGGGAAAGATTGGAAACAGTGACAGACGTTATTTTCTTGGGCTCCAAAATCACTGTGGACTGTGAATGTAACATAAAATTAAAAGATGCCTGCTCCTTGGAAGAAAAGCTATGACCAATCTAGACAGCCTATTACTTTGCTAACAAAGGTCTGTGTAACCAAAGCTATGGTTTTTTAGTAGTTGTATACTGATGTCAGAGCTGGACAATAAAAAAGGCTGAGCGCTGAAGAACTGATGCCTTCAAACTGTGGTGCTGGAGAAGACTCTTAAGGGACCCTTGGACTACATGGAGATCAAACCAGTCAGTCCTAAAGGAAATCAACCCTGAATATTCATTGGAAGGACTGATACTTAAGCTGAAGCTAACAGTACTTTGGCCATTCATTGGAATTCATTGAATGGGAAGAGCGGGTTAATTGGAAAAGACCCTGATGCTGGGAACGATTGAGAGCAGGAGGAGAAGGGGGTGACAGAGGACAAAATGGTTGGATGGCATCATTAACTCAATGGGCATGAGTTTGAGCAAAGTCTGGGAGATAGTGAAGGATAAAGAAGCCTAATGTGTTGCAGTCCATGGGGTTGCAAAGAATCTGACACGACTGAACGACTGAACAACAACAAATGGATAACAATGGATGAAAATCTTTTCTAAAGACTACATTTTATATAAAAGCATAAGGAAAGACTAGGACTTTTTTTCCCAATTAATAATAACGATCCTAAAATAAGCAGTAGCCAACCCAGCACCACCTATAGGACACTGAGAGGTGCTCATGGGCAGGTCCCCAGGACCTGGAAAAAGGGTTCAGTGTGGCTGATGAAAGAAACTCTTTCCTGGGACACCATGGCTAAAGATTAGTACTGCCTTTCTGATGGGGAAGAAACAGAAACTATCAGAATGGGGCATGTTTGTGGTTAGTTGTACATAACTGTATGAATTTTATGTAGTTCTCATTACAGAGTATGGGACTTAGTGATTCTCAACAGATTCTTTGTTCATCACATAAAATCCAGAGTTGACGAAGCCCTCTAGATATTATGATGTTGGGATGCCAGAATGCACTGGGTCCAATTTGGCTTTTAAAGTCAAGTGTTTGGTGGACAAACCAAATAAACAGCCCCACTTAGAGAATTCGATCTTAAAGAAGTTTATTTTTTGTCTGGGTGTGCTACATATTATACCAGAACCAATCACAAATGTTTAAAATAGCTAAACTTTAAAAGATGTGTTTGATGCTTTTATACGTAAAAGCATTTTCAAAAACAATAATAATGTCAATAAACAGAGTATCAGATGTGACAAGGTAGATCACTAAGTGGCTGAAAAAACAATTCCCAGAGGATGTTGATTAACGTTTCCCTCTGGCCTGGAGGGCACTGGAAATAGGCCATCCCCGGCCTGGATTTAGTCAATGTCTGTAGCCATGATCTGGATAAAGATATTTAAGACATGTTTATGAAACCTGCAGCTGCTACAAGTCCAGAGGAAGGGATAATAGCTCTATAATCTTGGCCATGTTACTTAATCCACTGGACTCTCCATTTCCTCATCTATAAAATGGGGATAATGCTTCTGATCTCAGAGGGTTATTGTGAAGAATTAACGAGCTAAAAGTACATCAAGTGAGTCAATAAGGCCAGTTATCCTCCTTCTTATGCAGAGGAGTGGAATCAGGATTTTTTTAAAAAGCCTCAAGTTTGAAAGGCTGAAACTAACAATAATTATATGAAAATAAAAGGGGAATTCTGCATTCACTTTTCAAAAAAAGTGACTTTGGGGAAGGATCTACACAAAAACAATGGCACAAGAAGAAAACATGAGTGGCAAACAAATAAAAACAGAACATCAAAAAACGAACTTGGAATAATGTCATCAAATCATGTTCTTCCAAAGGATAATGTCATTTACAGAGTCTTGATTAAGTCTTTGCTATACCAGTCCATTAAAGGAAGGTTGTCTGTTATACAATTCAGTCCAGTGATTCCCAGGGACCTGAATTCAGGAATGTTATAAACATTGCTGTGAACATATTTCACTGTGTTTTATTTTATAATCATTTGATTTATTGAAAATAACTTGAGTTACTTTCAGAGTACACCTGCATATAAGCAAAAAATTACTGAAAACTCACAGAATGGGAGAAATGTGACCTGACAGTGTTCCTAAGATGGAGTTTTCATGGCCACCAGCGCAGCAGGCTGCCATAAGGCTGTTGGAGGACTATACATGAGTCCTAGAGTGAAGAGCCAAATGTTAACCCCTCACCTTCTCAAATCCTGAGATGACT